>NC_060267.1:115496569-115805981 GCF_021613505.1 Equus quagga
TGGTTTTTTATTTAACTCATCTCTTTTATGCTCCCAACATCTATTATGTTTTAATGTAAATATCAGTTTACATGTCTACTTCTCTCCTACTTGAGATCCTCAAGGACAGATGATATATTGTGGTTAGCCATAATCATAAAACTAGTTAAGCCTTTAGTCATTTCAGACTCTTTCCTAAGCTGTTCATGTGCATTAATTTATTTAATTCGCATATCTAGTCTATGAAGTAGATACTATTTTTATCCCCGTTTCACAGAAAGGCAAGTAGACACACAGTGAGAGGTTTACTTGCTCAAGTCTATCCTAATAGTATGTGATAGAGTGCAAAGTAAATGTTCGATAAATATCTTCTAAACGTCAAAGGAAAGAATGAGCCCCACAGGGTGACCTACCTTTCATGTCCCATTTGATGGTAAGTTTGTTCTACTCGCCTACTTTTCTTAACAGGTCAATTTATGTCATAGTAGGCAGCTAGTGACCATTAATGACAATATGTGAGCTAAGGAGCTGGGGTGTGATTGAATTGAGAAGAGCTTATAAGTTTGTCACTCAATTCAACAGAAAAATTTGTGTGAAATATTACCTCTCTCTACTAAGATTTACTTCATCAATCTTGATGGGGTTGTTAGGTCTGATGGCAAACTGCATGCATCTTGTTTTGGGGCCTTTTCTTGTTTCTGGGCCTTTTCTTGTTTCTATTAGCTCTTACACAACTAGAATACATGCTCCATATACCTCTCTCTATCTCCTTGGAGACTCTGACTGTCGGCTGACAATCTATGGTGTGATCAGTAAATACAGATTTTTGAGAAACCCTGAAACTAAAGTGAGGAATTATCATTTCTTTATATCCTACCAAGCTCATCACGGGTATCTTTGTCTAAGTTATGGCACACAAGCTTCAGATTGCCTCTATCTCACAACACGAACACTCTTAAAATCCTTCCTGCCCCTGGGACACAGACCAGACAACCTCATCATGTGCCATAGTACATGATTTAGGTGATGAGCTGACTTCATGCATTCAGTTGTTCTCCTTCCCAAGACTCCATTAAAATTGTGCTAAAGAAATTGAAAGTGTATAAACTCCCTATAATGGCGAGAACTTCAAAAGACTCACAGACAAGACGCTTGTGTATATTTTTGGAAGGTAAAGAAACAAATTGAAGAACAGTGATAAGGAATGCAGACTGAAGGAAATATAGAGACCTGAAAGGGACTATGACCGTGGAGTGAGATGGTTAACCTGTAGAATGCTGGAAAATGTGGAAACTCAGAAATGGTAGTTACAAGGAAGTAAGATGAGAGACTGCAAACAGATTGAGCCAAAACACCTCCATGCCTGCATGAGAAATGCCTGCTGTCTAGGGATTTATTTCTTTTGGGTAAAACGGAAGGTCACTCTAAAAAAGATATGAAGAGAACCAGGTCCATCAGTATGGGTGTTAATATCCCAAAGTAAATACTTCTGCCTTCTGGTATTTAGAAATTCCACAGTGGAAGTCTGGCTCCTGAGTTGATCAGTCTATAGAAAAGTCTTCCGGTCAGTAAGCCTGCATGTGAACATAAAGCTCCCCTTTGACTAATTTATTGCCTCATCCTTAAGCTGGAATGGACAATCAAGAAACTTTAGACATTTGATGAAAGCTTGCAACCTAAAAGGGAAAATCAAAATAAACAGAGGAAACTGGGATAATACAAAAACAAAAAGAAGCTTAGAAAATCCTCATGAGTGCTATCAAGGGAATCATGAGGTTATTGAACCCACAAAGCAAGAACATAGTATAACTGAGAAGAAATAGTCATAGAATAATAAAAAATTCTTATGAATTAAATATAATTGCCACAGGTTATGATAACTCATAAAAGAACTAGAAATTTTAAAAACTAAATAATTAAGATTCCAAATACTCAACCCATTGAATAAAAAAGACCCAAACTAGACAAATGACTGTGAAATGTAAGAATGCCACAGATAACAAGAAAGCTCAGTAGCTTCAAGAAATAAAAAAGAAATTGTTTTAAGGAGGATGCATCATACCGGTATTAGACTCCTCATCAACATTAACGGAAGACGTAAGCAGTGGCTTTAATATCCAAAAGTAAAGTTGTTTTAAACCTAGAATTCTGTACCCTGAAAAACTATCAAACAAAGTTAGGAAAAAGATATTTTCAGACATAGGGTTCAAGTTCCTTCCTGTGGTGGGTTGAATAGTGGCCCCGAAAAGATATGTCCATGTCCGAACCCCCAGAAACTGTGAATGTGACCTTATTTGGAAAAAAGGTCTCTGCAGATGTAACTGAGTCAAGGGTCTCAGGATGAGATCAACCTCAATTATCTGAGTGGGCTCTAAATCCAATGACAAGTGTCCTTAGAAGACAAAAGAGGAAAAAAGATATAACAGGAAGAGGCAATGTGACCACAGAGGCCGAGGCTGCAGTGATGCAGCCAAGAGAGACTAGGAACACCTGACACCACCAGGAGCTGGCAGCAGAAGGGAGGATTCTCCCCAAGCCTCTTGAAGGAGTGCAGCACTGCCAAAACCTTGATCTTGGATTTCTGGCGCTCAAAACTGTGAGCAAATAAATTGCTGTTGTTTTAAGGCACTTAGTTTCCGGTGATTTGTTGTGGCAGCAACCCATCCACTTAGAATATTATTTGAGGATACGCTCTAACAAAATGGGATAATAAATCAAGAAAGGGGAGAAGTAGAATCCGTGGTACAGTGGTTCCAACCCAGAAGAGTAAAGGTGGAAACCCAGGGTGACAGGGTGACAGCAGGCCGAGAGGAACTCTAGAAGAAGGGAGGTCGTTAACCTGATGTGACTCACAGGATGCTAGAAGAACACAAGGATGCATTAAAGGCAGATGATGCAAGAAAAAAAGAAAGACAAATAGGAAAACCTCTAAAAGAAATGACATATAATCATAGTACGCTACTCGGCTATGCTGTCAATATTTGCAGCACTGTAATAATGTAATCCCTGCTGATCGTTTTACGATTGTTAGATTCAATCTATCTGTAAAGCAAGAAAGTCTTAAGTAAGGTTCCGAAAGACATAAACTACAACACATTGAAGTGGAGACAGGTAAATTAGGAAATTAGAAAGACTGGAGGAAAGTGGAAGGAAATAGTAGAGGCGATTATAAGCTTGAATGTAAACGGGGGAACTAAGTGTAATTTTTAGTGAATGGAATGATAAATAAAGGTGAGGTGAGAATACAACTCTCAAAGTTCCAAATATTACCAAGGTGGAAACTAAATAGAGAAATATGATTATATTCTAGGCAAGGGAGATTGCATTACTGAGCTAAGTCATTATCTGTCATATTACGTAATCAATGTCTAAAATTGATTAAACAGAAAATAACTATATATACACATATTTAACAATATAACTAATTAAATAGTAGAAGAAATAAAACCAGAAGGAGTTAAACAAAAATATTTCCCTCTGGGTTACAGCATGTGGATGATAAGGGGTGGCCCCATGCCAGGTTCTTAGGTACTGTTTCATATTCTAATCATGTGCAGGTATTAGTAGGAAATATTCCATGTTTTTGTAACATTGCGCTTCCAGTAAAGATGTAGAAAGCTGAAAAGAGCAACCTTTCCATCTTCACAACTTTAACATAAAACACCGGTTGATCTGCCAATTCACAACTTTTCTTGAACCCTTCAGAGCCGTAACTAATCTGAAGTCTAAGAAAAGACAGGCACTTTCAAGAAGATATGGAATTTGAGCACTTACTTAGCTGTGGTAAATGTAGGGAAGCAAACAAGCTGTTAGGAAGTCAGCAGAGACCACCTGTGGGCTAGCAAGGATGTGCAGAACCCCTGGGAGCCATAGGGGAATTCATGCCCCTGCAACGTATTCACAGCCATTGCAGTATGCTTACAGGAGAGACTGAAGTCAGGGCAAGTGGCTGGGAAAGCCTTCCTCCTGGCATGGGCCTGGGAAAGGCAAACGACAACCTGTGTGGAAACATACTAAGACCCCCAATCCTTTGCCCTGTCTCCTTGTGGAAAAAAGTCTGAACCCACTGGAGGAAGAGGCAACAAACCTTGTCACCCTTGAAGCATAGGTAAAGACCCACTGAAGCTGGGGAAGAGAACAGGAGAGAAAACTAAACAAAAGACCTCTAACCTAAGGGGAAGAGGCAGGAGTACACTCTGGGCCCAGATCCTCGAGATCCCTGAATACAGGGAGGGGGCAGTGTTACTAATAAGGCCCCACACTGGAGACCCAGAGACACAGCATCTGCTTAAAGCTGAGGCTGAACCCGAAAGACAGGGTATGCCCTCTGTCTACTCCCACCATCAGGCTGGCAAGGGTCAAGTAACTAGAAAAAGGCTGCAGTTGGAGCACAGAGAAAGGGCCCTCAGAGGCACAGGGGCAAAGAACACCTCGGGCTGAGAGTGGAGCAGAGATTGAGAAGGCTCTCTGGCAAAGCAAGGCCTGCCCTAAACACAGAGCAGTGCTGGAAGGATCTGGACTCTTTGATGTTTAAGGGCAACCACAGTAAAAGCAAGACCCAAACTCTGTTCCTCTCCTGACTAACTTGATCCAACCCTACAAACTAGAGTTCTAGTGAAAAAAGAGGTGTGTCCATTTCCAGGCTTAAATGCTGTTACCCCCAGTCACTGTAAGTTACATTCAAGCCTCTAACTTATTCTTTATCTTCTGGCACTGCCTATGGTCAGGACCGTCCTCTTGTTCTAGGCAGTGGCAAGGCGCAGTGGAAAGATCATGCCTTGGACATCAGACACTCTTAAGTTCATATATCGACCATGCCACTCAGTGACTTTGGATAGGCCGCTTAACCTCAAACATCAGTTTCTTTATCTGTAAAGTGAGGGTTTTAAACCCACACCAAAGAGTTTTGATGACAACAAAATTACTGGGTATAAAGAACTTAGCACTCTAAATCACTGGTGGTACATAGAAAATGAGCAGAGACTGTTCAATAATGGCTCAATGACCCCAGGACAGGCTTCTCTAGGCTCTGCTCTCGGGTGACTCTCACTGGTTCCTAACCCTCTAGTTCAATGATTCTAAATGGTGGCATAGTAGGAATTGGGAGGATTGTGTTTTAGCTGTGACAACAATTGCTGTATGGAGTAGGATACCCTACGTGCGGTTAGTGGTCGGGAGTCGGGGGTGTTGGATTTCCTGCACAGGAGAGACAAACCACAGAATGAATTGTTCTCCATCCTGCATTTGGCAGGAGGTTTGAATGTCTGCTTGGACATTCCTGCAGCTGAAAAACCTGTTTGTATTTGTTTGAGCTAAGAAACTAACTCATGATCTGTAAAGACAAAGTATTCTTAGCACTGTTTTTATATGCTACTGATTGTGCCAAGAATGCAACCACAGTGCAATTTAAGAGAAGGTGGCTTTTGTTCAAAGCTTTACTGAGAGTTGTTCACTCTTTTGGAATATTAGATCCCTAATGGCATTGATGCCTTAGTTTTTGAGTTGCCAACACAGAACCCTTGGAACAACATTTTTTCGTAGGTATTACATTCACGGTAATATCATGTCTAAGAGCAACCACGGACTGCTTCACTGTCTTCTGGTGGAGTTAGGTAGGAACATTTACATAGCAAAATGCATATTTATTGTAAGTTACTTTCATTTTATTTCTTGTTTTTATTACATTTAGGAAAATATATGGATTTTTTGGCACTATGTGTGTAGATAGGTTATATTCTCTGTAAATGATCTAAGATGTTCAAGGAAGTGTTACAATAAATATACTACTCATAAGAAGGAGTCTGGGGGGCCAGCCTGGTGGTGCAGCGGTTAAGTTCGCACGTTCTGCTTCTTGGCGGCCCGGGGTACGCCGGTTCAGATCCCGGGTGCAGACATGGCACCGCTTGGCAAAAGCCATGCTGTGGTAGACATCCCACGTATAAAGTAGAGGAAGATGGACATGGATGTTAGCTCAGGGCTAATCTTCCTCAAAAAAAAGCAAGGAGTCTGGGGCCTGGTGGCTGTAACCCCAGCCCTAATTGCTCATCTAGGTTGTCCTAGGCTGTGTGCGTTGGTGCTGAGGATCTCCACATGAAGACTTATTTTAAAAATATAGATTTTTGCCCTCTATCCTCAAACTTCTGTTTTGTGTCCCGGAAGTCTGCAGTTTTAAGGTACTTGATGTGGGGACTCTTCCCAATATACTTTAGGTAACAATGCCCCGGTGTCTTAAACTTGATCCGTTGCCATTTCATCTCTCTGCAGACCGCCAGACAGAAGACAGTCTCTCCGCTTCTCTTTCTTTGATTCCACCCAATCCTAACCCTGTACCCTTCTCCTAACTCTCACTGTGTCCTCAACTTCTGGCCACTAGTGGTTAACTGAAGGCCCCTATTTCAGTACAAAATTTCCCTTTGTGACCTAAAAACAGACCTTAAGACAGAGAAGATGAATCAGAGAGTATAAAAACTGTAACGATCTGAAGCGTCTAATTAAAGAGGAGAGAAAACTGCCCTTAAATTGCAACAAAGTTCTGAGAACCTTCTATAAGTAAATTAAGTAGAAACTAATGAAACAATATTAGAAAGCTTATCCAAAATTGGAGTAGGAAATTTATTCAAAGATTTCTTAAAGTTCCCCATCATTTTAACAGATAAAACCTAACTAAAGAAATGATTTGGATCATTAAGCTTTGCAAGGTAAAAAGTGTCAGCATCTATTTTTCCCACTTAAAATACAAATATAGTCTTTTCATAAAATATGTTTTTTTACATAGCTGACATTGAACATAATGACTGTGCTCAACAAGTATTTAAAATTTGTCACTGCAATGTAACTCACAAAGACTTGAAAATGTTTAAGAGAACAAAGCTCCAGGTAAAAGAAGGAAATACCTGCCAATCATGTGACCTGTTTAGTCTGTATGGGGCCAATTTGAAACACATGGGGAAAAGAATAGTAATAATAACAACAACTATCATTTACTGGGCCTTATTAGGTTGGCAACTATATTAAGAACATTTTCATCTCTAATTTATTCTAAATAAACGAATATTTATTTATTTATTTATTCTAAGTGAATAAATTGTATTTATTTATACATTATCAAGTATAGATAATATAAACAGTAATTAAATATTTAATAAAATAATGATAGTTAAATATTTTATTAATTAAATAAAAATTAATACAAATATCATTTATTTAGTTATTCTAAATAAACAAATATTTGTTGAGCACTATGTGCCATGCCCTGTGCTAGGCACCAGGATATATCAGCAAACAAAACAGACAACATTCGGGACTGGCCTGGTGGTGTCGTGGTTACATTCACGTGCTCTGCGTCGGCAGCCCAGGGTTTGCCAGTTCGGATCCTGGGTGCGGACCTATGCATCACTTGTCAAGCCATGCTGTGGTGGCATCCCACATATAAAGATGGGCACAGATGTTAGCTCAGGGCCAGTCTTCCTCAGCAAAAAGAAGAGGATTGGTGGCAGATGTTAGCTCAGAGCTAATCTTCCTCAAAAACAAAAACAAAAACAAAAATACTAGACAACATTCCTTGACCTTCTAGAGCTTATATTCTTCGCAACAATACTATTAGGGAGTGACTATCATTGTCTCAGTGAAACAGATGAAGACGCTGAGAACTAGAGTTATCCGGGGCTTTACCCCAGGTCATGTAGCTTGTAGTGATGGAGCAGAATTTGAAAGCTAGATCTGCCTGGTCCAGGCGCCAGGTCTTAATCAATTGTCTACACTGCCATGATGAATGTGACCTTCTATTCACAGCCTCAGCCTTGAGGGCTAGAGTAAGGCTGCCTACTGTATTCAGGACCCTTTTCAATTCCAAGAAAGACCTCCCTTGATCCCACTATTAAAAACAGACCCAAAAAAACAGCTGCAATATGTGCCTGAGGACCAAGGTCATTTTCTGTTCAAACTTCCTACTCACTGGTTTCCACATGACTCCAGGCCAAATTAGATGAGAAACTGGGGGAAAGGACAGATGGTGAGTTGCTGATGTGTGCCCCACAGATCTCGGGAGAGTGCGGGAGAAAACCACAAAGAGCAGTGCCTGGATCACAGAAAGTCACTTTAAAGTTTCTTTTCTTTTGAAAGCCTTTGAGAAATTGAGAAGCGTACGAAATGGGTGAAGCTGCCAATTGCTTTTCATTTTTTCAAACATGTCTGTTATTTGTTTTAATTAAGGTGACAAGAGGGAATGACACTGAAAAACAATGCCGTTTATTTCACAGGTACCCAACACCAGGTTTTGGAAGCAATTCTCTCAGTGTAGTTGAAACAACTTGCCTTAAAATCTGGGGGAATTTTATCTCTAAATCCCTACCCACTACTTCAAACCACGAGTATTGCCAAAAAGGACGTGAAATGCTCTCACTGACAAGGTTTTTATCGATTTTTTTGTATAGAAGTGACAGAGGAGAGAGAAATGCTTCCTCAAAGGCCTGCCAACCTCAGGAAAATAAAGCATTTCCTTATCCTCTTCTTCCCTCCAAAAATAGTGATAGTGATTATGTAACTTCTATTCTGATGCCGGTTAAGATCTTATGGATAAAATCCCATTGGAATTAGTTAACTTTAAAAAGCGATAGTTATCATGATTTTTCAAAGATCCCGTAATAAAGAATGCAATTAAAATGTCGTCTTCTCTCTGTTGTTGAGCTGGCTGGATGTCGTTAATAACTCAAGACCTTCTTAAGGGAGGGTCAGAGGCTGCAGTACGGTAGTGGTCCCCGACCCACCCAGGTGGTCTTCAAACTGGGGATGAGCCAGATGAAAACCAGGACACTAAGTCCTGGGGCAGACTTCAAAGACCTGCATTCAGGAAAGAATCACTTTAACTAGATTTCACTCTTGATAACACAAGTGGTCAAGTATGAGACGGCAAGTCAACTTAGTTATAGATTGTGTACCTATGCCTTTCTCTGGGAGACTCTGTCCAGAGCCTAGGACAGATTTGGAGCAAATGGCACTACAACATAGCAGATGATAATGAAACCACTCAATTCTCCTAGAGTTAAAACACAAGCCCAGTGAGGCCAGTTTTCCACCGCTGAAGTGAAGCAGGAAGCTGGAGCAGATTGGAATGTCTCTGTGGGTTCATTTGCCTATTTGTAGCAATCCTGTGCCTGGTCTGGCCTAGGGAGATTGATGGAACCATAAAGGAACCCAAGCGTAGGAGATTACAGGTAGACAGAGCCATATTGGGATTTGCATTCTCTTGTTTATAAATTGTTTAACCTTGGACGAGTCATTTGATCTTTCTGAACCTCTTTCCCCATATAAATCCAACTCACCAGGTTGTTGTTAAGTATAAAACCAAAAAAAAAAAAATCCTCTAAAAAATGCTTAACCATAGAAGTTGTTGCAAAATATAAGCTCCCTCCCCTTTAGAAAGCTACAGACTGTTGGATGTAATCTAATAAGTCATTTAGTATTTATCATCTAATAGATGATAAGTTCAAGATTCAAAGAAGTCGGATACTTGCCCAGTGGGGAGTAGAGGGATAGGCTCTGGAGATGGAGAGAGCTACGACAGATTCTTCTTTCTGCAGTTTGCTAAACGTATTATTTTGAGCAAACTGGGTCATCTTTTAAGTCTCAGTTGTCTCCTCTGGAAAATAGGTATAATCATAATACCTGCTTCACACATTTATTAGGAGGATTCGATGAGGTATAGGCGAGTCCTCAGCACAATGCTTGATAATGATCGTTTACGATTTTTGGTAAAATTGAAATATAGGATTATTCTGGTAAGAGACAGGATGTGGCCTAGAAACAAATATGAAGTGTAATCAGACAGGAGAGGTAGAGAAGAGCAGATAATCATGGTACTGGATGGGGAAACAGGGACAAGGACATGAGCACAAGATGAACAGGGTTCAGACAAGCAACGTGCTGTGCTGGCTTAAGAGACTGGCTATGTCATGCTGTGGTGTTTTGTGCTTTCACCTACACATCCGCATTTCCTAAACACCTGCTCAATTCTGATAAAAACAAGGCAGCCTCGTTTCTGCCTTCATCCTCGGAGCTGATGATCCAACTGGGAAAAGTTGAATAAGTGATGATGATAAGAAGAGGAGATTGGCTTAGCTGGGAGACTTTTGCCAGAGAGGGGATGGCCTGAGGGCGTGTTGGGCTACTTGAATGGAAAAATCTCTAGCTTGGTGACCTTCCTGGCTGGGGCTAAGGCCATCAGGTGCCCTGTGCCATAAACTAGTATTGGCAATACAGCATTCTCAAATAACTTGCTCACATGGCTTGAATTCATGTCCTATTTATTCATTACGAGACCCTGTGCTTGGAGGACAAAGTTCAGTTTACTCTGTGACAAAGGCCAGGCCATTAACAGTAACCTGGAGATATGAGTTTAGACATTTCTTCACATTTTCTGCACCATGGGTGCTTTGCAGCATGGTGATGCCTACAAATCGCCTTAGAATAATGTTTTGAAATGAACAAAATAAAATATATAGAATTGCAAAGGAATCCAATTATATTAAAATATAGTTATCAAAACATTAAAAACACATTTGTAATATAATATGTGCTTCTTTTTAATGAATAAAATCACAAGAACTAGCTGTGGATCTGATAATTACCATAATTTCAAAATAGTGTTGAGCATAAATGATTTTTTGAGATATGTGCAACAATTGTAATATGATTGGAAAAATATGGTGACTTCCATTAGTGACAAAGTCATAGTTACTGCTTATCCTTCTCTGGTTTGTTGCCAACAAAGAAATGCTGCATTTCAGTTAAAAGTTAGTGAAAGTGGCAATGCCATTTTTACAGCCAAGTTCACAGACACTGAATTCTCACCATGGATTTGGAGAGATGTGGACCCCAGGTTAAGAATCCCTGTTTAGACACAGACAACAATGGAGCTATGACAAAGACAGTCACAATCAATGATTCAAATAGACATGAATTATGACCTAATACAGGCACATCTCCTTTTATTGCGCTTCACTTTATTGGGCTTTGCAGATATTGTGTTTTTTACAAATGGAAGGTTTGTGGCAGCCTTGTGATGAGTAAGTCTACCAGTATCGTTTTTCCAAAAGCATTCACTCGCTACGTGTCTCTATGTCACATTTTGGTAATTCTCACAATATTTCAAACTTCTTCATTATTATATTTGTTATGGTGATCTGTGATCAGTGAACTTTGATGTTACTATTGCAATTGTTTTGGGGCGCCACGAACCCTGCCCGTATAAGACACTGAACTTAATAGGTAAATGTTGTGTGTGTTCTGACTGCTCCACCGACCGGCCATTCCCCCATCTTTCTCTCTTTCCCTGGGCTTCCCTATTCCCTGAGACATAACAATATTGAAATTAGGCCAGTTGACAACCCTACAATGACCTCTAAGTGTTCAATGAAAGGAAGATTCGTATGTCTCTCACTTTAACTCAAAAGCTAGAAATAAATAAATTTAGTGAGGAAGGCATGTCAAAAGCCGAGAAAGGCTGAAAGCTAGGCGTCTTGCACCAGTTAGCACAGTTGTGAATGCAAAGTCGAAGTTCTTGGAGGAAATTGAAACTGCTACTGCAGTGAACCCACAAATGATAAGAAAGTGAAATAGCCTCATTGCTGATAAGGAGAAATTTTCAGTGGTCTAGGTAGACGATCAAACCAGCCACAATATTCCCTTAAGCCAAAGTCTATTCTGGAGCAAGACCCTAACTCTCTTCAATTCTGTGATAGCTAAGAGAAGTGAGAAACCTGCAGAAGAGAAGTTTGAATCTAGCAGAGGTTGGTTCACGAGATTTAAGGAAAGAAGCCATCTCCATAAGATGAAAGTGCAAGGTGAAACAGAAAGTTCTGATGTAGAAGCTGTAGGAAGTTATCTAGAAGATCTAGCTAAGATCATTAATGAAGGTGGCCACACCAAACAAAAGATTTTCAGTGTAGATGAAACAGTCTTATATTGGAAGGAGAGGCCATCTAGGACTTTCATAGTGAGAGAGGAGAAGTCAATGCCTGGCTTCAAAGTGTCAGAGGACATATCGTAAACATCTGTTTATGATATGGTTGCCTAAGAAAATTTTAAGCCCACTGTTGAGACCTACTGCTCAGAAAAAAAAAAAAAAATTCCTTTCAAAATATTACTGCTCATGGACAGGGCACCTGGTCACCCAAGAGCTCTGATGGAGATGGACAACGAGAATCATGTTTTCATGCCTGTTAACACAACGGCCATTCTGTAGCCCATGGCCCAGGGAGTAATTTCCACTTTCAAGTCTTATTATTTAGGAAATACATTTTGTGAGGCAATAACTGCCATAGGTAGACAGTCCTCTGATGGATCCGGGCAAAGTAAATTGAAAGCCTTCTGGAAAGGATTCACCACTCTAGATGCCATTAAGAACATTCATGATTCATAGGAAGAGGTCAAAATATCAACATTAGCAGAAGTTTGGAAGAAGCTGACTCCAACCTTCATGGATGACTTTGAGGGGTTCATACTTCAGTGGAGGAAGGAACTGCAGATGTAGTGGAAATAGCAAGAGAACTAGAATTAGAAGTGGAGCCTGAAGATGTGACGGAATTGCTGCAATCTCATGATAAAACTTTAGTGGATGAGGAGTTGCTTCTTATGGATGAGCAAAGAGAGTGGTTTCCCGAGACAGGATCTACTCCTAGTGGAGATACTGTGAAGATTGTTGAAATGACAGCCCAGAATTTAGAATAGTACGTAAACTTAGTTGACAAAGCAACAGTAGCAGGATTTGAGAGGATTAATTCTAATTTTGAAAGAAGTTCTACTGTGGGTAAAATGCTGTCAAATGGCATCTCATGCCACAGGGAAATCATTTGTAAAAGGAACAGTCAATCAATGAACCAAACTTCATTGTTGTCTTTTTTTTGTTTTGTTTTGTTTTGTTTTTTGCTGAGGAAGATGCACCCTGAGCTATCTGTTGCCAATCTTCCTCTTTTTGCTTGAGGAAGATTTGCCTGAGCTAACATCTGTGCCAGGCTTCCTCTGTTTTGTTTGTGGGTCACTGCTACAGCATGGCTGCTGATGAATGGTGTAGGTCTGCACCCAGGAACTGAACCTGGGCCACCAAAGCAGAGCGCACCAAACTTAACCACTAGGCCATAGGGCTGGCCCCCATTGTTGTCTTGTTTTGAGAAATTGCTACAGTCACCCCAACCTTCAGCAACCAGCACCCTGATCAGTCAGTAGCCATCAACATTGAGGCAGGATCCTCCACCAGCAAAAAGATTACGACTCATTTGATGAAGGCTCAGATGATCATTAGAATTTTTAGCAATAAAATGTTTTTTAAGGTATGTACATTTTTTTTAGACATACTGCCATTTCACACTTAATAGACTACACTACAGTGTAAACATAACTTTTGTGTGCATTGGGAAACCAAAAAATTCATGACTCACTTTATTTTCATATTTGCTTTATTACAGTGGTCTGGAACTGAATTTGCAAGATCTCCAAAGTATGCCTGCACCCCTCTACTGAAAGATTTCCTTCAAGAAAGAAAAGAAGGACCTACATTAGTCTATTGTGGTTGCCATAACAGAATACCATGGGCTGGATGGCTTGTGCAACAGAAATTTATTTTTCTCCTAATTCTGGAAGCGGGAAATCCCGGATCAAGGAGCCAGTAGGGCTGGTTTCTGGTGAAACCTCTCTTCCTGGTTTGCAGACAGTCACCTTCTTGCTGTGTCCTCATGCGGCCTTTGCTCTGCAGGCGCACACTTCTGGTGTCTTCTCCACTTCTCCTACGGACACCAGTCCTATGGGATCAGACCCTGCCCTTGAGACCTCATTTGACCATTATCACCTCTTTAAAGATCCTACCTCCAAATACAGTCACACTGGGAGTTAGGACTTCAGCAGCCCCTGGTAGAGATAGCATTACTGGATCTCTAAGAGGCTCCAGTGACATACAGAACAGCTCTCTGACCAGCATGAAGAAAGAATTAAGAGCCAGAAATGCACAATTTGATTTAGTAAACCTTTTAAAGGCTTTGTCGAATGCCTTATTATTGGAGGTGAGGGAGGGAAGAAGGAGAGGCGGAATTAAATATCTAGAGTCTTATCTCATTATCTAATTATTCTAACATAACTACATTTACCAATCTTCTCTACTATTGTCCTGAATTGAACGAGAGTCGGATATGAATATTCTTCCAAAACAACACATGCATGGAAAGAATGTGGTTGTACAAGATGCAAAAATAATCTTTAAAAGAAGAAAAAATAGCACAGGTTGAGTTTCATGAGGGTAGGTACAGAAAATGGGTTATCTTCTTAATTTCCATGTTATAAATTTTACACACACTGGGAGAGAATAGAAGGCAATCCATTAGATTCAGTCAAAAAACAGGTTGACCTAGACATTAGGAACATTCTCTGTTGTGGCCTGGACAGTATCGTTCCAGGAGACATAGAATTTACCAGACTCATTTTCTATTGTGTCTCAACTTAGCCTGACACCAGGTGTGTGACTTTCCCCATTTTTCTGGGTAAAATTTGACAATGGTCATCCTAACACAGTACACTCGTCCTTCAGCCTAAGGATTTGAAAATGCATCCTTTCATCTCTAACTCTCTTGTAGCACGGATCTCGAGTAGAAATTTCACCTGCACCAAGGGGCACTTGCAGCTATATTTTTAAAACTCTTTTACTTTGAACAAACTTCAAACTTATAGAATATTTGCAAGAGTAATACAAAGAACTACTGTATACCCTTCACTCAGATTCATCAACGTTAACATTTGCTACGTCATTTATTCTCTCTCTCTCTCAAGGGTGGAGCCTGATCCCGATAGGACTGGTGTCCCTGTAAGAAGTGGAAGAGACACCAGAAGTGCTTGCATGCAGAGAGAGAACATATATATGCATATACACACAAACACATGTCGTTATTGTAATTGTTATTTTCTAGAATATCTGAGAGTAAGTTGTAGTTACTTTCAGAATTGTTCTGCCCTGAGAATATTTCATTTTTCCCCCAAGAGTGTTACTAACAAGTTCCTAGAACCTCCTAAAAGTCCATTGAACCCACAGAATTTGCCAAATTGCAGCACTGGTGGTAGCACTGAATAACGGGATCATTGAAGGAAAAGGAAGATTGAAAGAAGCTCCTCATGTGCCTGTGGTCTAGCCCTACTTAAAGTTTTGAAATAGAAATTTTTCCTTGATATGGTACTCCTAGGATACAACCTAGGAGTACGCTCCAAGGTTAAAATGCACCCCCATCACTCTCAGATTTCCCCTAGACCACACACCCCTAGGCCTTCCCAAAGGTACTGCATGTTGCACAGCAGCTATCCATCTTCAGATGTCGCAACCCCTCACTGTAACTGACTTTACATAAGTGTGAAAATGGAGTAAGGTGATTGACCTAATTTATACTTATTGTGTGAAGGACACTTTACATGCTCACATGCATTTGCATTTTCCACAAAGACTTTGCTGATACAAATTAATTTCTCATTGGTGAAAATAGAGGTCATGTGTAAAAATGAAATGGAGAAACAAAGCCAGTGGGGTGAGGAGAGAGATTTTCCAGTTGGAAACTGCCACTTAAACATGGAGATTCCAGCGGCCAGCCCCATGGCCAAGTAGTTAAAATTCCACACATTCTGCTTTGGCAGCCCGGCTTTGTAGGTTTGGATCCTGGGTGTGGACCTACTCCACTCATGACCCATGCTGTGGAGGCATCCCACATACAAAATAGAAGAAGATTGGCACAGATGTTAGCTCAGGCCCAATCTTCCTCACCAGAAAAATAATGAAAAATTTTTAAAACATGGAGATTCTGCATGTAATCAGCTTTCTGAAACTATTGCTGCTGTCAAAATCTTCTTCTCCTCCACCCCAGATATAAATCTAAGACATCACCAAAATAGATGGTTACTGAAAATTTGCTAGTATTTTGGCATTTACATGAATCAATAGCTTCCAAATATTTGTCCAACATTCATTTAAAGGAGAGGCTAAGACATTGCATGAGGGAAGAACTGGGAAATCCGTTTGCTTCTCTCTAGGTCCTGACTTGCTAATATAATACTCCGTGATTCGAGTCTGGCCCCCAATTTGCATCCTCCACTCAGCCTAACAAAGGGACCAATCCTTCTTCTAAGGTGAGTTATTGAGGCCAGGTTGTGTCAATTATTGTGACTGAACCATACCCCTTGGCTGTATTTGCCCATTCTTTACACATCTCCCAGAATTCACTCATACTCACACTGGCCGGCTTATCAAATTTGCCATGCCAGCCACATTCAGCAGAGGTTCAAAACTTGCAACTTGGGTGCCATCTGTCTTGGCTGCTCACTAGTCCATAAGGAAATCTGAATTAGATGCCAGCTTAAAAGTCCTAAGATTTTAACATAGGACTCTGCATTTCTTTCTTCTCTTGAAAATCAAAATTTGTCCCAATCCTGGGCCCATGTTTCTGCATGGCAACAACCAGTTGGAACCCAAATGGGGTAATAGCCACCCCTGGAGACCCCGTAAGCTGGGGTGCATGTCCTCACCATTGGCCACTTGCTTCTCTCTTCTCCGTGACCTCTGCTCCTGCAGGAACTTAAGTCTGCAACCCTGACACTGAGAACTTCCTCTGAGAGAAATTCCAGTAAATATAGACTTTTTTCCCAAGTCTTTACTTTTCTAGTAATAGCTTAGCACTTCTTTGATATTGGCATCTTGGTAAACTGCCCAGATTGACTGACTATTAATTAGGGTCTGTTCACACCCAGCAAACTCTCTAAAACACAAAGATTTTTAAGAAGCATTTTCATGGCACAACAGTCATTAGGGTATAGGGAGAAAGGAAGAAGGCAGAGACTGGAGCACCAAGAGTTGCCTTCACAACCATGTCAAAATTATGCCACAGGCAGCCTATAAAAATGTAGCCAGCGTGCTGGCCGGGTGGCGTAGCAGTTAAGTTCATGTACTGGCTTCAGCAGCCTTGGGTTCACAAGTTCAGATCCCAGGTGCAGACTTACACACCACTTATCAAGCCATTCTGTGGCAGGTGTCCCATATATAAAGCAGAGGAAGATGGGCATAGATGTTAGCTCAGGGCCAATCTTCCTCAGCAAAAAAGAGGAGGATTGGTGGCGGATGTTAGCTCAGGGCTAATCTTCCTCAAAAAAAAAAATAATGTAGCCAGCAATTATGCAAGCCAGTTAAGTAGAAGTGAGCATGCTGGTTTCTCTCCTTTTCTAGAACATCATGGTGGTGTTTTTCCATTCAAAATATACCTCCTATTAGAACAATTAAAACAATTGATGGGGCAAGAGCAATGGGAATCCCAGTCCAAATTTTTATGTCCTGTCAAATATACAACTCTTTCAATAATCAATTTCTATGATTTAATCAGATCATTTCTCAGCTGAGCAGGGATCTGCCAACTGGCTGTCATTTCATGTCCCATAGACCTGATGGAAAGATTTTTTCCCTTTCCTGTTGCTTCTTACTGTGTTAAATTGGCAATTTTCGGAGAAGCATCTCCTGCCAATTAATGAGAGTCAGCCTTGACTTTTGCAGATTGAATTTTGTAAATTGGTTTTATTGAAAGTGAGAAATGGCATAAAGAACTACAGAAGGAAGAAAAATTAAGAATGTCCCCAAAGAACAGAGGTCTTGTCATATTCTTGCTTTAGACAAGGGAATACATGCTTCGAGTCTGGATGTAGCGCGAGATACCTTATGATTCTCTTCCAGGTTCAGACACTGACCTTTCCCACTCTGACCTATACACAGAGAACTGTAAATTGTCATCACTGCCTACCTCTGAGGTATGGCAAGGATTAATGACTTACAGTGCAACCTGCACACTGGGAGGTAAAAGGTCTCATTGCAGAGGAAATTATTGCCGTAATTCTTTGAGCGTTACACTGCTCACCCGAAGACATGATGCCGAACAGTCCATGCAAAGCTGAACCTGACAATTTCAGGTAGCGACTTTCTCTCTGTGATCTCTTAGACTGTCATTAATGCCTTCCTCTAGACTTGGTTTCTTAGAAAACTTTTCTCAACTTTCATTATTTACTGTCATTATTGTAATGAAGTCAATTTTCTTTAGTTTTCTAATAGTTTTTTTTCATTTCCTCCAAAAAGCAAGGTCAAATGTGGAGGACAGGGTGATGTTTTAGACACTGAAGTTTAAATTGGTCTACCATATCTGATTTGTAGCTAGAATTTCTTATTTTTCTTCAAAGAAGAAAGGATGATTTATGGAGCAAAATTTGACGTAGAGTATCAAACTCCACTGATCTATTTTGACAAGAATGTTTCATTCCATCTGAATATATAAATCTACTTTATCTTAGCATTATGTTATTTTCAAGATAATGTTATTGTGAAATGAAAAAGAATAGCAAATGTTGATAGAATAGTGTACCATCAACTGTGCTGAGCAGGCACTTTAACTGCATTAACTGACTTCATACACACAACCCAATAAGGTAAAGGTTAATATTATCCTTTTTCTAAAAGAATGAAGTTGGCAAAACTTGCATCCTGTGTTCTCTCCTCTTTGGGAGCATATTAACACATTGACAATGGGCTGCAAGGTTAGAAGCCGAATTCCTTCTGCCTAGAATTTCCCAAAGTTATTTGACCATGGGAACCTTCTCCCTGGAATGCTGATTAACACTAGAATTCCTCAGAACCGTCAGGAAGCCCTGCCTTAGCCACTCTTGAGTAGCCACAGTTTCCTGAGCACACACCATCACGCCATATACCCTTGCTGGAATAATTCTCTTTGCCTGGAATGCCCCATCTCAGTCTACTCAAACACCGCTCATGATTTAAAGTCTAGCACTTTTTTTTTTTTATCTCCTTTAGTAAATCTCTCCCAATGACCCAGAATGCCCTCTCTCTGCTTAACAAAAACACAAATAAACAAAAATCAGTTTCTTAGCACTAGAACATTCTCTTGTTACTACTTGTTTCCATGTTTCTCTTCTCCATTTGACTATGAACTCCTTAAGGGTCCACTTTACTAGCTGTGTGCCTAACGGCTGCCATAGAACTTGACACAAAGTAGATATTCAATGAACAATGGTGAAATAAGTTATCAATCCATTCGTATCCTAGGAAATAAAAATAAATAAAAGTGTTTAAGAGTTACTCACTATACAAGAAAACACAAGTGATGTGAAATGATGAGAAGTTAAGGAGGAGGAAAGAGGCAAAAATTGCAAGCTAAAGGTTAAAAATACTAGAATAATTTTTGCTTTTTACTTTTGTACCTTTATTTTTGCCAACGTAGAAATACGGATATGCTTTAACTCGTAACAACGGTAGCAATAGCATTTTTGGAAGGTTTACCATGTGCCAGTCACGATTCTCCTCTTTACACATGTTCCTTATGAAAGAACATCCTCAAGAAAGTAACTGCAATTCTCACACAGTCTCCACCAATAAGGAAGAAAAAAGGAGAAATTTAACTGCCAGATTATAGAATGTTCCAGTGATTTCTAAAACATCAGGCAAAACAGATGTTGCACTGACTTCCACTCACTGGAATGTGACAGCCACCTTGATTGCCCTTTTCCAGCCATTTAATTTGGTTATTTAGGGAGGCAGTGACGTTGATGCATCTGTAAGACGTGGTCTGACATAAATCAGATCCTCTTACATTTTTCTAAGAAAAAAATCTCCACCCTTTTCATCAGAGTATAGCGTTATCTCTGTAGTGATGCTGAAAAAGAAGAGAGGTGACTCAAATTTCAATTTCAATTTTAAATTGGCTTCCACCCAACAGGGACCAGCACTTTGCCAGGCTCAATGATGTATTAACTATCCCATAATGAGGACACAGCTGTCAGCCATGAGAAATATTAAAACACGGAACAGACATTTTCATCAATTCATCTAATAGATTCCAGAAAGTGTTGCCAAAGCCCACTCAGCATCCTTGGATCTTGTTAAGCCCCTGCTTTAAAACCTTCTGTGGCTCCTCATTGCCTACTGGGTAAAACTCTCATTCACATTTGGCATTGCACGGTGGTGTGGTCCAGTAACTGAGAATTAAGGTTCTGGTGTCAGAAGTGCTCTAACTTACTCGCTGTGTGACCTTGGATAAGTTACTTAGACTTGATTTTCTAACCTGTAAAATGAGGGTATAGTAGTACCTAAGTCATAGGGTTTGGATACATTTAAAGAGATCATCTGTGTCGAGTGTGCAACATATAGTAAAAGCAGAAATAATGATGGTAGAGGAAGACGCGGTGATGGTGGTGTTAATAAAGAAGCACTAATTTTACGTCATGGTTTTCCACAATCAAATACAATGTTAACATATTTGTGTGCATGTATGTGTGTGTCTATAGATATGTGTGTGAATATATGTGTATTTATATGAGTATATACATGTGTGTATAATTTTAATTAGGCTATGTTAGTTTGAAATAACCTTTCTTCCATGTACTTGACTTTGGGAAATTTACTTAACTTTAACCTTGCCTTAGTATTCCACCTCTAAAATGAGAATAATGATATTACCTACTTCTCAGGGGTATCTTTAGGATTAAATGATATGAAACATGTGAGGTAATTGACATGGTTTCTTGGTATGTTCCAGATGGTAAGTTCCTAATAAGTGTTAATTATCAAAAATACCTTTTGAAACATAACACAGTGTCTTTATCTCTATAATAGAAGAAATAATCATTATTGTTACTAGGTCTGATTTATAAAAAATAATTTATTTCCTGACTGTCCCCTTGAGTTTGCTACATTCCGTTGACTTGAGAAACATAAATGAAAAGACACCTGACATATCTACTCTGAGGACTAACATACAATTTCCATAGTGTGAGAACCTTCCAGTTGAAAGCCTGGAAACTCTGAGTTATTGTTATTGAAGTTGAGAGTATAGAAATCTACTCTGTCACAGTCACTTTCGATGAAAACTACAATTTATGATAAGTTTCATAAAACCTGCTTAATTCAACATTTATGAGAGACACTGAAGATAAATGAAAGGTATAGAAATGGAAACCTTTCTAATCAGTCATTTTGTCAAGAATAAGGGACAAGAATGATAGGCATGAAAATGGGCTAGATGGGCTTATAAATAATCTACTAGAGATAAATGATTAAATATTTTTATAAATTTAGCCAAAATATTCTTAGGTCTATAATAAAAAGCTTAATTCATGTGTGCCCGTGGAAGATCAGGTGCACTTGTCCATTCAGCACACCTGAGCAGGGTCCAGGGTAGAGTTTGGGGAAGCAAGTCTTACAGACACACGTTCCAAGAAGAGTGAAAAAAGAGGCAAAAAGCTGATTTCACAAGAATAGTGAAAATTACCTCTCTCTCCTCCTCTTTTAATTGGCAGGGTGAGTTGCAACCCTTATTTGAACCCCTGGAGGAAGTTTTATAGCTGTATCATGTTGCTGAAAACAACAATGAAGCCCTAAAACAGCCCTAGCAAAGGAAGAGAATAATCCTATAGGGTGAGTGGGGAGGAGGCCTCGAGTAGACCACTTTTGGAATATCCCTTTCCTTAACTTAGCAGAAGGCCTGGGGCAGAAGGCTGGCTCGTTCTCTGGCCTGGCCAGACGACTGAGCTCAGGGCGGAATGCCAACATGCCGTACCCCATACTGTGAGCCTTTGTCCCCACTGGGGAGCTTCTGGGGAGCCAGACATTGGGTTTTCTCTACTTTGTGTCCATTTTCCCAAGCCCTGTGGGAATGATAAATTCCTTGAAGAGTGACCTGACAAGTCTCCCAAGTCAAATTATTTTCCTCTGTTAGAACTCCTGGTTTTTCACGCCCCCCACCCCTGGGTGAGTCCAGCTAGCGCTGAATGCTCAGTGTGATGGATTCCACAGAACCATCCAGCTCTAACCAACCAGATTTCCCCCAGCCCAGGGTGCTTGAGCACATGAGGATCTCTATGCATGGGCGCTCATCCAGATTTTTATCCCAGTAATTTTATTAAAATCATAATGGTTTATAACATTGTGTAATTTCGGGTGTACACTATTATTTATAAATTTCTGAATAGACTTCATCATGCTCACCACCAGTAGTCTAATTTTTGTCCATCACTCTAAATGTTCCCCTTTACCCCTTTTGCCCACCCCTCACTCCCTTCCCCTCTGGTAACCACTAATCTGTTCTCTTTATCTATGTATTTGTTATCTTCCACATATGAGTGAAATCATGCAGTATTTGTCTTTCTCTGTCTGGCTTATTTTGCTTAGCATAATTCCCTCCAGATCCATCCATGTTGTTGCAAATGGGATGATTTTTCTCTTTTGTTATGGCTGAGTAGTATTCCATTGTATATATATACCACATCTTCTTTATCCATTCATCCATAGAAGGATACTTGGGTTGCTTCCACATCATGGCTATTGTAAATAATGCTGCAATGAACATAAGGGTGCATAAATCTCTTTGGATCATTGATTTCAAGTTCTTTGGATAAATACCCAGTAGAAAGATAGCTGGATTGTATGGTATTTCTATTTTTAATTTTTTGAGAAATCTCCATTCTGTTTTCCATAGTGGCTCCAAGAGTTTGCATTCCCATCAGCAATGCGTGAGGGTTCCCTTTTCTCCACATCCTCTCCAACATTTTTTGTTTTTTTGTCTTGGTAATTATAGCTATTCTAACCAGCGTAAGGTGATATCTCATTGTAGTTTTGATTTGCATTTCCCTAATAATTAGTGATGTTGAACATTGTTTCATGTATTCCTCATCCATGTTTTCAAATCTCCACATGACTGCAATATATAGCCAGTGGAGGAATACTGCCCAGCCCTTTCTCGATTTAAGGCTTCAGCCTCATGCTGCCCCCTTATCACTTAGCTCCATTCTCCAAAATGACAGTCCTTAAGAACTTTCTTTATCTGCTGATTTGCCAGTGTGTCTAGAAAGTTTTCCAACTGTCCCAGTCCCCTTGGCCGAAATGAAATTACCCTGTCTTGCTTTGGGTTCAAGCAATCATTTGGCAACTGTATCTATTTTAATTTTGAGCTCCAGGATGAATAACAAATAAAACTTATATTGGCTTTTAGATTTCTCTAGATCAATGGTTCTCAAAGAGTGATCCCCAGACCAGTAGCATCAGCATTACCTGGGAACTTACTACAAATGCAAATTATTGAGCCCCACCCAAGACACAGTGAATCAGAAACCTTAAGAGTAGAGCCTAGAAATCTGTGTTTTAACAAGTACTCCAAGTGTTGCTAATATGCAATTAATTTTGCGAACCAATGGTCTAGCCTACATGGAGTGTACCTCCCAATGGCTCTTGGACTCTTTGATGGTAGCTGGATAGAGCCCAAAAGGTGAAGATCTGCATGTGCCAGCTTTTCTAAGGAGTTTTAAGGTGTCTGCAAGAAACCTGAACTTTAACATGTGTCTTTCCTTATATTTAAAATTTTAGACCAGCAGTCACAAACTCATGCTTGTAGAGACCAAGAAAGTAAATAAAGTGGGCTGAGCATGAGTTTAAGCCATTAGGGATGCGGTGGAATCTCAGTGAAGTACAGAGTATATGTTCCACCTAAGATATGGACAAAAACCATTCAAAAACCACCGTGCAGACAAAGCAAACCATTTTTGGGGGGTCCCAATTTGTCCTGCAGGCAGTCTGTGTGTGGTCTCGATGATACCTCCTCTCTCCAGCTGTAAGATTGGAGATAAGGATGGCTGTCCACTTGACCAAACTTTTTGACTCATACAAAAGGGATTGGTTATCTCAAAAACTGTTTTCGTCCGCTAATAAGTTGAAGAATTTTGCCTTGATACTTACATATTCCTGCAACCAAAGTGCATGCTGACTTTGATTTTAGGTCTAATTCTGATGATGTCTGCAGACTGATGAATGAATGAATTCCTACACTTGAGAGGAGACTTAAGTTAGAAGGAATGTTCTTCAGGAACAATACATGTACTAACTGATCAATTGTTTGGTAATCAAAAGGTATTTCATTTTTCTTCACCTTCCTCTCAACAAAATATGCTTACAGTACGTCAACCTCCAAAAGGATAACTACCTCACATGAAGGGATTAATATTTAGTGACACTTCATACATTACCAACAGCAGTTTGCATTTTGAGAGGATTGAACTCTATAATGGAAATTAAGCATCCTCTAATTCTAGGTGTTGGCAACAGCTTATGGTGAAGGTATGATCAGGTCTATTAACTCTGTATCCGTATAGTGTCAGAATTTCTGTTATTGCTAACTTTGCTACTATCTTTTGGGTGAACAATTAAATGCTTTTTAGTATGTTCACGGACTTGTGAAACTATCATCAGAATCAATTTCAGAACATTTTTGTGACTCCAGAAAGAAACCACATACACATTAGCAGTCGTATCTAAATACTCCCATTCTAACACCACAGCCACAGGCAACTATTAATCTTCTTTTTGTCTCCATAATTGGCCTATTCTGGACCTTTCATGTGAATAGAATCATACTATATGTAGTCTTCTGTGACTGGCTTCTTCCACTTTAGCTTCACTACATTTAGTGTAACATTTTCAATGTTCATCCATGTTGTGGCATGAATTACTACATTATGCCATTTTTATTGCTGAATAATATTTCATTTTATAGATATAACACGTTAGTTCTTCATTCATCAATTGATGCACATTTGGGTTGTCAAATTTCTCCACATTATCTGTCTTTTTGATTAAAGCCATCCTAGTAGATATAAAGTGATATTTCACGATTTTGATTTGCATTTTCCTGATGGCTACTGTAACTTTGCTATTATTAAAAACAAATACTGTGGAAGATTTACATGCACTAGACTGGCAATACTACAGAGTAAAAACTTTGAATGGATTGTGTACATTTCAACTCTGTTGCTTTATTAACCAAAGTATGTCTTAAAAAAGTAAAGGTTTTGATGGTTTAGTGGAGCAACTAATATTTATTGGGTATTTACTGTGTACCACGAACTATGCTTAACGTTTTATGGGTATGATCCCAATTATCTCCCATGTAGCATTCTTATTCATTGTACAGATAAGGAATCTGAGGCATATAGACTCTATGAGTTTACTCCAGATTAGTCACACGGATGTTGATATTGCACAGACACACACTCAAGTCAGCCTGCTTCCAAATTATATGCACTTCACTTCTAAACAGCTCATCATGTATTTTCAAGTGAAATTTTGCAGACAGAAAGAAGTGAAAGGAAGTACAATTTGCTGATTAATATTGCATTTAGTCATTCACTCAGTAAGAAAAAAGCAAAGAACTGAAGCTATGAGTTTGGTTACTTAGGCAAGAAGACCTAAACTGAAAATTCATGAATGTGGTCTCAGCGTCTGTTCTAGGTCTAATTGAAAGTGAGTAAGTTTGTTCATCCACCTCCCTTTACACACAGCCAGCTGCGAAGAAGTCCAAATTTCCACATCTGAAGTATGAAGTATTCTGGTATTGCTCAATGATAACTCTTTGAATTTTAAATGGGTTTTCTTGGGTTTGTTTGCTATAATTTAAATTTAAATGATTTCTGTGACAGTAACCAAAGCACCATGAAATTTCATTTCATATCAGTTTTATTCTGAAACTGACAATGTTACGTATGTATTTATAGGCTCATCTTCTGACAACATTCTCTTTACTTGCCCACCATTTGCAACCAATTTACCAGACCAGAATGAATAATAGATTAATTCTAATTAACAATATGAATACTCTTTCTGAAGTTTCCATTGATTTGTTGTTATCAGCTAACATACTGTAAATGCCAACGCTCCTTTTGGGTCTTGCAAAAATCTATGTGGATAAAAGGCAACAATTTTCTGAACATACTGATTATTCCCCATTGACCAACAAGACAGGAGGATTTATGATGTTAAAATAACATGAGTGAAAGTGCTGATGATAGTACATTTCTTCTCCATTTTTATGTTGACTAGATTTAGCTCTCAGAATAATTTTCTCTTGGTGCTTATTGCATTGATAATTTCTCCTTCTAATGGGGAAGGAATTTTTGTTTATTGTATTTTTCTAGCAGTTTTCATTGTTCTGAGTGCCATTTAAATTCCCAGATTCCCTCATCTAATTTCTTCACGAGTGTCTGTTCAGTATCTGTGCTTGTTCAGTGAATTCACTGCTTACTTAGGCTTACCTCTTCCAGTCACTATAAGAAAGATGATATACTCTACAGATTTTTTAAAGGTCAATTTTTAGAAACAACTTGAACAAACCCTTTCAGGAGGTCAAGCATATTTTGTGACCAAAAAAACACTGCAACGTGCGTATGGACTATCTAGTTATCACTGAAGTTTGTATGTTATCTTCCCATTCAACATTTATCTATTATTAGGTACTTTATTGTTTTTATTTGCCTATAAACTGATTTCCCCAGTTCATTTCTATTGGCAGAGAAATTTAAATTGAATTAAATTTAGTTCAATTTGAAAATTTGAATTCATTGAAAAATGTCAAAATAATAAAAACGTTCCCCAGCAGTTTGTTGCTTTCAACAACATAGAATATTCCTGCTGAATATTATTGTAAACAAGTATTGCTTACTATAGGATCAGCACATGCTTGGCAGGCATGCCACCATTCTCCTATGCCCACCCAGGACAGAGATTGTTAATCAATCATGGCATTCTTTCCCAAGCATTACCTCTGAATCTTTCTCAAAGCTGTATGTGAGGCAGGCATCACCAAAGATTGGATTCCATTCTAGGTCAGGTGGACATGCCTTTATCAGCTTTGGGGAAATATTTGTAATTAACAAAATGATTGCAAGTATGAGTGAATCTAAATAGTTAAGTCTTTAAAGAGATTTAGAACTCTTCCTTGCAATCCTATGGAGTGAGATTCTGAGCATGACTCCTTTCACGGCTCTAGAATTGTGGACAAGGACCCAAAGCCAGCACCAAAAAGGCACTAATTCTGAAGCTAGCAGCCAAAAGTGGGGATGGATGCCTCCTCCAGGACTTATAAAATAGCAGCCAAATAGGGTCTAGGAAGCCCCCACAATCGAGCCACCCCCACTTCCAATAGTCCATATAAGCACTTGGCTTGACAAGGAGGGATGGAACTTTCACCTAATGGAAGATGCTACACGTTTTCCCTCCTTATCTGTGGGAGAATGAAGGAGCTGCTCTTGCCTTTCAAAGGAACCATGCGTAGAAATCCAGAGGGCTGCAAGAAGAGGAGAAAGCCCCCTTGGGCTTCTGCTTAGGTAAAGGATTTGCTGACCTGCCCTGGGCTTACGTAGACAGGGAAGAAGAAAATCTAAGGGAAACGATGAAGTAGAGAAAGGGGATCCCGGTGTATGAGGTGAGACACTGTGGGGAGAAAGGAGGGGAATGGTGAGAGTTCTTACAGGAATTTGATCTTCGGTGTCAGGGAATTGAAACTTGAAGAAGATTTGCAGGTCCCCAGCTATCTAATAAATGTACTCCAGGGGACAGCCAGCATTGGGCAAGCTCCCATCTCTGCTACAGGTCCTTGAATGACAGGTCAAGCCTGAGCTAGAAAGGGAAGGAGATAAACTATCCAGAGTAGACTTGATAATAGCTAAAGGTGATGAGTGAGGAAGGAAAAAACAGTCGCTGACAGCCAAGAGCTGGCCTCATATTGCCAGCTAGGCCTTGATGTTGCTATGAGCTGCCCTGTCCTTCACAGTGAGGATTTGGTATTCTCCTCTTGCCCATAAACAATTTTGTAGACAGTCAACATCAGACAAGGACACTCTGCAACCATGAAGTGAAACAAAACAAGACCACTTTATAATTTTTTCTAAGCAGAGACATAAACAAGTCGGCTGTGCAAACCACAGTTCCAAACAGTCCCTCTCCTGGCCAACGTGAGTGACTGCTCCTTCCATACCAGTTACAGCTTTAGCCTGGCTCAGGTCTGCACTCTGTCTAGAGAGATTTGGTAAAACACCCAATCATAGAATTACCTCCACTTCCTGACAGCACCCAATCCACAGCAAAGCCCCACTTCCTGAAACCCTTCCCAAACCTTAAACCTTTCCTAAAATCATCTAAAACAAGCCCGAATCCTGTACCCAGTTCCTTCCACCACCCTGCAGCAGAGAGTTTCTCCATGGTGCGCGTTCTCTCTTGCTGTAATGAGTGATATCCCAATTTGTCAACCACAGGTGTGCTCCGGTGGTCCTTGGGTAGAGGTCATCAAGGGAGAAGTTATAGATTCTGTGGAAGATGCCCTTAAAGGACAGGAAAGATTTGACAGTGCAAGATTGAAGGCACTTATCGGAAGAAATTAGATCATTTCATACTGCTGCCCTCTCCAGTTCACTGTTCAATAAACTGGTTCCACTTATTATGCTATCTGTTTGCCAAAACTGAAGATACAAAAGCAAACTCCAGTCGGGCTCCTAGATACAGATTTCAAACTGGTTGTGTACAAATTAATTGGACGTGGCTGCATGTTGCTCATGAATTTCTTGAACCGCACATCAAATTGCAGTTTCGAACATGAGATTACTCTTGGAACAATTTAAAAGCATGAATGCACCTAATCCTCGCAGGAGGGGCGATGACTTTTGTTTCTTCCACTTCCAATTCGAATCTGCCTCAGTCCCCATTTCTATAACACATGCTTAATAAATGTTACTTGACTGACTTTGACACATATAAACATACAAAACTACTTAAAAATTAAGATTGCAATGGCAGTTGCAATGAAATGAAACAAAAAGTTGTAAGGCCAGGCTGGCTTGAAACTGTGGTCGATTTGATCCAATTTCACCCTGATTTGCTAAGTAACCTTAAAATTTCTCACTCCTGTACAGTCCACTTATATTCTTTCCCCAATTCCTAATCAATGGGAAGGTAAATGAAAATTAAGGTAAGCTTATCTTCAAGTTAGGAGGTCTCCCCCTTTCTTTCCTTTTTAAAAAGGCTATTACGATGCTTTCTGAAACTTACTGCTTCAATTTAGTGCTTACATTCCCTCCTCATCCTCAGTTCCAGCCCTGAGGCTTCAATCTAAAAATATGCTGGATTTCTATTAGAAAATAACAGACTTCTCAATGTCATCACCCCCCAGTAGGCCAGCCCCACTCACCTCCCGCTAGCACCACATTGAATTGTCTTTAAAAATATTTATGCATCGTATACGATTCTGTCTCTAAGTTATAAGCAGACACAGCCAAGTTCTGATTCAGCTGTCTGTCTCCTAAGTTTTTTAAGAAGAGAGATTGTGAAGTTGTTATCAAAAGTTCAGTCTCTGATCCTGATGCCAATCCAAATAACGAGAACAGAGTCTTAGGTGAAAAAGGAAAGGCTTTACTTTGCCAGGCGGAGGGAGCAAAGCAAGGGCTAGTGCCTCAAAAATTGCCAGCTCCCTGTTAAGAAACGGGTGGGGTTTTTATTTGGGGTCTTAGGTAGGGGAGGCGGGCCGTGGCCTTCTTGGTCAGCATTTTCCCATCGGCCTGTGTCTGGGGCTGCTTCCAGGGGAGGAGACAAAGGATTTCTCCGATGAATGTCCTTGGCTGTTTATCTCCATGGTGGAGGCAGACTCTGATGTCAGGAAGCCAAGGAGTTGGGCCTGGGAAGCTTTGGTTTCTTGATATTCTCTGGACATTAGTTTCTCTGTAAAAGAACTTCAAGGTCCTGGGATTAGCCACAACTTTAGTGGGAGCCCAGCATGAGGTCATCTGGACTTTAACAATTTGTAACTTCTATTTGGCCGTAAAGCTCAGAGAGTCAGAGGTTAGAGAAACGAGCATTTACATATGAGTGTAACTAAAGACCCAGGGAACTGGGAATGTGTGCTTTTAGTTTTATGCCATATATGCTGGGTTCACTGTAAGGGAACCAATATCAGGGCTCATAGTAACTAAGAGCCGGTAACAAAATCTGCTAACTTTTACTTTAACTTTATGCTCTCCATATTCATTTCTATCAAGCAGAAGCTACCAGGGAGATGATGAATTTATGTCAAGAATGTCAAGAATATCTTTTTTTCTCAACAAAGATAAAACAAATTGTCAATATAACTGTCTTCATTAACACTGCCAAACCATTTGAAACCAATCTCAAGTCTTTTTTGAAACAACACTAGACATAAATTAAATGACAAAGATGTCAAATAAATAAATGACAGGAATGGCATTTAAGGAGCAGACTTGCTCGTTACATCACTACTTCTTGACCTTAAAACCCAGTAAAGTCTGGAATACTTTTACCCCTTATTAACAATATCATTTTCCCTTTTAAAGGACAAAAAAGTGTATAAACATTAATCCTAGTGAGTGAGTATGCATTTAAAGAAGTTATTTTTATTTCCCTCCAGATTTGTGAAGAAAAATCTTGAAGGGAAAAACAGACTATGACCAACTAAAACTCATATTCATAGTACTTATTGCATCAAGGTCCACGCAGTGTGTGACATGGGAAGGTGTAATGCTAATGGGAAAAATCATATGTTTGGATTTCTCAATGGAACCCATCCTGTTTAAATTTTCCTGAGCTGATGCAGATGTGGACAGGCTGTCAAAATGGAACGCCTCCTTTCTTTTGGCCCAGGCCTTGAAATTGAGACTACCACAAGAAGTCCCAAGCCACCAGAGCAGGATGTGATAAAAAGTTTGTGAAACTAGTTCTGTGAAATCTTAGCTTATTATCCACTATGAAGGTATTAAAATGAAGGGCTTGTAGACACAAAAAGAACAAATATTGTATGAGTCCACTTATATGAAGTACTTAGAAGACAGTGAAAAGCTTCTGGAAATGGATGGTGGTGATGGTTGTACAACATCATGAATGTACTTACTGCCACTAAATTGTACACTTAAAAATGGTTAGAATGGTAAATTTTATGTTATGTATGTTTTATCACAATACAAATACAAATACATATATACATTCATAATAGATTTAAAAATAAAAAATGAGGGCCAGTTGGCCTCATGGCTGAGTGATTCAGTTCACATGTACCCCTTTGGTGGCCCGAGGTTCATTGGTTGGGATACTGGGCATGGACCTACACACTGCTCATCAAGCCATGCTGTGGCAGTGGCCCACATAGAAGAACTAGAATGACCTAAAACTAGGGTATGCAATTATGTACTGGGACTTTGGGGAGAAAAAAGAGGAAGATTGGCAATAGATGTTAGCTCAGGGCCAATCTTCCTCACCAAAAAGCATAGTTAAATAAATAAATAAATAAATAAATAAGTGCTTGGACATAGAAGAAACAGACTGCTTCCTCCTCCCTTCCAGTTGAGAAATGAAGAAAAGCAGATGCTGCCATGGACACCCTCCATCCCAGTGTGAGCTGACCCAGTGGATTCCAAATGCAAGCTTGGCGAACTCTTTGCCTGAGGCTTTCTCTAGTCTCCTGAGCTCACTTGGTCTGTGCATGGGCCAGGCAGAAGTGCAGGGGCTATAATAATCCCCTGGAAGAAATCCTCAGCGAAAGGCAGAAAGGAATCAGTAGATAAATACTCCAGCTTATCTTTCCCCAATTGGGATGACTCTAAGTCATGTGTGCCACTGTCTCCCAGAGTCCCCTTTTGGGAATGAGGCCCAACTGCCTGCAGTGTTCTAAGTTGCTTGATAACATGCCCACTATCGACTTCCTGCTCTTCTTAGTCCTAAGCCCGTAATGGTGCTTCCCAGGATCACCTCTCACATAAACTTCTGCACAGAAAACTTTGTCTTAGGGGATGCTTCTGGGAGAACCACTCTGAGAGCTTGCAGTGTGGAACCAGGATTTTTGGATCCTGAGATGGTTACTGACACACACTGGAGAGACCTGCCTGGCAGGAGAGAAATGTCTAAGTTGCCTGGAGAACAGCTTGCCCCACTGAAGCTTTGAGGGGGCAAGGGTGCTCACAGACATGGACCAGAGAGAGGGAATTTTTGCATTCTTTTTTTTGAGGAAGATTAGCCCTGAGCTAACTACAGCCAGTCCTCTTTTTGCTGAGGAAGTCTGGCCCTGAGCTAACATCCGTGCCCAGCTTCCTCTACTTTATATGTGGGACACCTACCACAGCATCGCGTGCCAAGTGGTGCCATATCTGCACCCGGGGTCCGAACCAGTGAACCCCCAGCCGCCGAGAAGCAGAACATGTGCACTTAACCGCTGCGCCACCGGGCCGCCCCCAAGAAAGGATTGTTTTAAGAACCATCCTTCCAAGAGCACTTCCTGGAGGGGAGAGGTGGGCCCAAAAGAAGGGTGATCTGCCAGAAACCAGGTGCCGAGGTGGTAGCTATATCTACAGCTGGTGACGCTTTCATCAGGGGAATTTGCAAGGTCTGTGAAGAACTCATCAAATTACCCAGGAAATGTAGAATCCATTTTGGACATTAGACATACCAAGAGGGCACCAAAGCAAGATGGTAACTAGACCAGCCTAGAAAGACATTTGTGACCCTTACCTTTCTCCCTCTTCCTGTTCCTGCCCTGGCAAAACTAGAGGCAGCATAGGAAATCAGCAGTTGGAAGTGAAACATAATGTCGGAAAATTATGAAGGGGCTGGTTATGACTTCCCCCATCACCCCATCCCCCCATGTCAGGCTTGTAAGCCAAAAGCTGGTCTGAGCTGTAGAAAGGAAAAAGTTTTAAGCTGATGAGAATCTGGGCTATTTATATCATACTGGTCATAAAATCTGTGAGACTGGCCTGAAGTTTCATCCAAGAGATGGGCAAGCACAAGTCTACAAGAATGAGGGAGCAGAGCCAGTTATGAGAAAGAATAAGCTGACTTTCTGCCTCCAGTCTACAGATTATGGCTTGTTCAACAAAGTGGTTATACAAATATGTCCGCCATTTTGATTTTTTAAATAATAGTGAAAATAGCATCTATTAAGGATAATACTTAACAGAAATGATAAAAAAAGAAATGATAAAAAAAGAAATGTCAAAGTTGATTAACACAATCTCATTGTACACAGGAAAAAATTGTGATACTCTGAAATCTCATAGTTCTAACACTAGGCTTTTTGCCATAGTTATAGTAAAATAAAATGACCTGATTTTCCTTTGTTCTTTTTGAGCATTTACTGTGTTTTCTACAGTGTCTTCAATGAGCATGTGTTATTTGTATAATTAGAAAATAAAATAAATATTCTAAGAAGAAGGAAATCATCCAAAAACAAAGAATATGAGATTGAGAAAGTTGAATTAATAGAAGCAAAGCTGACATCCATCATGGTATTAAGCAGAACAATAATGACCAACAGAGTTTACTCCATCATTAGAAGAAATACTTCATGTTTATAATGAAAACCCTGAGGCCACTGGAAGATCTTGAAATGCCTTCAGATCATTGAGTGTAGATCAATTCACAAAGCTAATTCTTTGGAATCAGTCCAATTCTCATACCCAAGATAAAACCAAGGCTGAGTGATTTGCCAGAAATCCCTATAGCCTAGACTGCCAAGTCTCAGAATATAGTGTATCTTCTTCTGAGGTCCTAGTATGCACTATAAACATTCTGCTGATCAGGAAACAAGCTTGCATTATCCAGAGTTCTCAACAGCTCCTATTCTCAGAAGTTCTTTTGATCTTTTTGGCCTGCCAACTCTTCTTAGTTGGACAACCCTTTTGTCCAAAGACAGCCCTGAGTGTCCTGCTGAGAATTTCTGCTAATTAACTTTCTTCTTCCATAGTAATTAAGGCCCTTTAAAAGTTGGGATTTTCTCTTCCTTTTAATTAGATGCAATGATTAGAAAGCATTTTATATTACACAGCACTTTACCTCTAATTGATTCCATTCTTCACTTGCTTTAATTAATTTTTGTGAAATGATACAGCATTTTTGCCTTTGAGCCTTTGTCAAAGTTCATGTGTGAGTTCGCGTATATATATACACAGACACACACAGCTGCGTGTGCCTCTTTAAGTGCTGCTGTTCCCCTGACTTTGCCCAGTAACAGTCTCGAAAAGAGAAGCAAAGAAAATACATGTTGTACATGATATAAATATTTTCACCATATCTGATTTTCGTTGTCTGATTTGAGGTATGTCTTTAGCACTGTTTTCAATGTTACTTTTCTTGAAGTAGTAAGCATTTGAGGGGTGAGGCTTTATAAGACATATAAAGTAACCTCTCTCATCATCATTCCATCCCAAAAGTATTAAGAATAGCTCACCACTTTCTTCTTGGATAGGCCTGCAACTCCAAGCTTTGAAATACCATAGAACTCAGTTCTCATTTTGATGATCATGGATAGCCACTTTCCCACCCTACTGAGAGCTGCTGAGTTTGGAGTGTCTAGACCACGACCAAGGGTAGTATTTCTCTCTCTCCACAAATTTGTTTTCATCTTCACCAGGGATCTCTGGTGATTTTTCCTATAGAATTTCAGGTTTGCATGTCTTGGGGTCCTCCTAATGCCCGCCATAGCTAGGAAGAGTTGTTCTGGCTCCTTGAGATGAGTCATTATCTGTATAGTGGCCTATCTGTGAGAAGAAAAGAAAGCCTCTGCCATAATCACCATGGGCGACTAAAAGACAGCAGCTTCTGTCCCCTTTCTATCCTGTAGAAGCATGGATTTCTCATTCTGTACATTTCTGCATTTTATTTTATTCATCCTTGTATTGCCATCTCAATGTTTTATTCATGCGAATCTTGTCATTCCAGGTAAATTGTAAATTCCCCACAGGAAGGACCCACATCTGCATATCTGTCTACCACTGTGGAGGTCAGGAAGGAACTGCTCAACCAAACTGACTGACTAAATTTAATAGTCCAATGGTCAAGGCACAGGATTGGAAAGCAAAAATCGTTTCTAAAGAATAGGATTACTGCAAAAGCCTCTACACGCTATTTCATTTGAGGAATGATCTTAATGGCATCATCTATTATTTTTCACATGCATCATCTACAGGGTCCTCAGTCTAGAGCTCCACTCTAAGTGTGATCCTCAGACCAACACCTCAGCATCACCTTGGAGTTTTTTAGAGGTGAAAAATCTTGTGCTCCCCCTAGACCTACTGAATTAGAATCCATATTTTAACAAGATCTCCAGGTGATTTGTAAGCATGTCAAAGTTTGTGAAGTCCTACTCTAAAAGATATGTGCAAGGTTGTTCTCCAGTGCCATCACCACCCCCACCATCTCCTACTATTTATTGAATGTAAACCATGGCAGAAACTGTGCTAAGCCCTTCATATGCATTATCTTACGAAATACTCACAATTACTCTTTTTGGAAGACACCGCTTTATTCCAGTTTTACATAACAAGAACTTATAGCTGGTAAGTGGCGGACCCGTCACAGCCTACAAACATAGATTCTTCACCTGCCTCACAAGCGGGGCCAAATAAAAACTGGAATGCCAGGCTTATAATAAGGAAAGCGTTTTTATTTCTGGTGACATCAGCTGGGAGATGAGAGTGAGCCCTCAAATTCATCTCATCTCCCCAAAAGATGGGAGGCAAGGGGTTTTAAAGATTGCAAGGAATGTGGCTGTTTGTAGAGAGGGGGTCATTGCTTTCCCACCAGCCTGCATTTGGCCTTGCAAGGCTGCTTGTAGAAAGTTCAATGGAGAGATAAGGAAATCTGCAGGTGAGTATCTTTGGTTGTCTGCCTCCATGTTGGGTTGTGGATTCTGGTGCCAGGAAGCTGAGGAGAAAGCAGGGAAAGGGGATGAGTGCTTTGGTTTTAACCCCATATATGCCGGGTTTAAGGAAGCGGAACTGATATCAGGACCAGTATGGGACCTGAGTCTCAAATACAGTTCTGTTTGGTCCTAAAATATTTACTTTTCACGCCTACACGCCAGTGTCTTTCATTTTAATTGAGACTTCATATCAATTGCAGAAATGGATTATTTTCAGTGGGAATACCATCTAATTGATAAAAGTTGTACCTGAAAATAAAGTTCCTCCTGCTGTATGGGAGTCTCACTCACTTCCATTGAAACATAACTTAAATTTGTTAAAATTATTTTTTGTTTTTTAGCTTTCTCCCCCACCAAGAAACCTTCCATAATTAGCCTCCTTAACAAGCTATCATTTGTTATTTTCTTCTAGAGAGAAAAGGAGACACTAAAGAGTTTAGAAATTATGAATTATCATGATTTAATCTTGTTGAACCCCTTCTCTTTCAGTTTCCCATTTTACTTAAGAAATTTGCACAAAAAAGTACAGTTTAAAGAAAATCCAAGATTCCACCCAGACCTAGTTTATGTAATAGAATATACAGCAGTGTTCTTAACAAATTTAAAGCCCTGTGGAGAAATTCTTCAAAATCAAAATAACTGTTCTTAACAAATTGGGGGAAAATTTCATTTCTAAAAATTAAGTAAACTCTGCAGAGATATTTAAGGGAGAAGGAATTATGGAATAGTGGTTAAGTGGAGTCCAACTGACAGGATTTTTACATCTCTACTCCACCACATACTGGCTTTATGGCCTTGGCCAATTTCCTTCCCCTCTCTTGTCACTGGCTTCTTCTCCAGAGCATAAGAATAGTAATTCCTGCCTCTTCGGGGTACTATGAAGAATAAATAAGATAGTGCAAATGAGAAACATAACTCTCAGCAAAAAGCAGACCTAGATGTCAATAAATAGTAACCATTAGTAAAGTTGTTTCTTGTAAAAGTCCTATTTTTCCTGAGCAAACATTGTGTGTCTATTCTCCTTTCTTTCCTTTTGTTCTAAAAGATCTTTCATTTTTCCTTTAGCCATCTCCGTAGGAAAAGCCTTTCAGAGAAATGAGATATTTTTGAGGGAGCGATTGATTTCAGGCCTTGGGTTCCAAGTCTCTCTCTCCTCTCCCTCTCTCTCTCTCTCTCTCTCTCTCTCTCTCTCTCTCTTCCTCTCTCTTTCAATTAGCAAAGTCAGCTCTCTTTGACCCAAGAGTAGCCAACCCTCGTAAAGTTGTGGATACCAACACAAGCTTTTTTGGATCTCAGACTGATTATTACAACACTAGTTTAATTGTATCGTACCCAACCATGATCAATGGTACAACCAAAAAGACTTCCTCCTGCTGACTTGCCACGCTGTCCTGGCCCATGAACTCTCATAACCCACTTTATTTATTTATTTATTTTTATGTTCCATCACATCTAAGTCATTTATTAATTAAATCTATGACTTTTTCAGGAATCCAAACTATGCATACTGATGATCTCAAGTGCATATAAAGCAATATTTCTAAATACAGAATATAACATGGAAACTGTTGTTACAGTAGTCAGAATTTTTAATTTAAAAAACCCTTGAATTTTATTTAATGTTTTAATTGTCCAATAAAAAATATTAATATACACTTAAAGTTAAACTAGTTCCAACATGCAAACATTTTGCAACCCAAAGAGTGGCTAATGGTCTCATGCTGGTACAGCTGACTCTGTTTTGTTCACACCAACGTTATGTCACAGGCCATTCTATATCTACCTAGAAAATCTCAATTTCCCCAAGTATACAACAAATTTTATGGTTTTCCTAAAGATTTTCTTTATTGATCTTAAAAGACTGTCTTGAGGTAAGCAGGCTGATCAGAAATGAGGTTATCTCAAGCACTTGCTTTAACTCTCACTAGACAAAGATTCACTTGAATTAATGAGAACTCTCAGAATTAGTTTTACTATAAATATGTATTTGATTTGCTATCCCTTTGTTATAAAACTTAGAAGGTTAAGATATTTTGGTATCCTCATTGAAACCTTGTTGGCATTTTCCTGGGTGCAGGAAGAAATTAGTCTAATGTAACTAAACATCATTGTAATTACAACACTCTAGAATATGACCATTAATTTCACCTCTAGACTAGTTGCACTCTCAATCTGCCACACTAGCTTTTAAAAGGAAAAGTGTTTGAGTTATTGGCAAACAAATTTGTGTATTCTTGGTGTTACACAACCAGGTTCATTTTTGCCCGCCTCCCAGAAAACCAAACACTGAGACAACAAGATTGCAGCAGAGAGTTTTAATCACAAGCAGCCAAGTGAGGAAGCAAGAGAATGAGTCTCAAATCTACTTTCTTGAAAATGGGGACTCAGGGATATTTATGGGATGGGGGGAACAAGGTGGTCTGAAATGTGGAGATAGATGATTGGAGGTGAGAAGAGGTGAGGTAATTGATGATCTGCACAAGTGTAGTCAGATTTCATGCCTCTTCACAGGACGCATGTTCACAAAATGGTGGCATTAACATGATCTGAGGGTGGAGTTTTAGCCTCTTGACATCAAATTGTCATTCATTGGGCATCTGCACGGGCCCAGTTGATGAGTTGGTGGTCTCAACTGGCCTGAACTGGACAAGGGGGTCCTAATTCCCGAAAAACAGCTCAAACCCCCATTACCACGGTGACCGAGGCTCCAGGGAGATGTTATCTATACGAACCTAGTGGGAGTCAGATAACACATTGCCTAAACAGCACAGTTAACAACGGGCAGGTGACCATCTAAAGCTGTAATCAGTGATTGCAAAAAATGAAAAAATTTTAGTTACCAGCTTCCTAATCTTCAATGGCTGACTGTTTACCCATTTCATTGGTTGATGTCCTTTCATACGTCCTAACTGTGACAAGCAGAAAGCTTCCCAATTTGTCTCAAACCTAGCCAAATTCATAATCCTCCTCTAGACATGGTCTCCAGCCACTGAACTTACTCCTTATTGCTCTAGATTTTCAGAGTCTCTTGCAATCATCTCTAAAATGATCTTCCTGTCTTTAATGTTAGCATACACCGAATCCACACTTCACACTGCCTTCAACTTTCTTAGCCAATACATATGTCAATATCCTCCAATTCAGAAACTTTTGATAGTTCCCTATTACCTAGAATAGTAATGGGTAACACTTTCCCACGCTGATTTAGTAGTGGCACACTGCTAGGTGTTCACATGCATTAGGTTGTTTGCCCTCACAGCAACCAAATAAAGTAGGAACTACTATCATACCACATTACAGAAGAGTCTCAGAGAGATCTAGTAAACTACTTAAGCCCACACAGCTATTAAATGCTGGCACTGGGTCTTGAACTCAAGTTTTCCAGATTTCAGACTCCCATACCTGTAGCCCCTGTGCTTTATTGCCTGTAGAATTGATAGCAAGCCCCTTAATCTATCATCTAGTCTCTCCATGCTAGGACTTGATGCTATCTTCCCAGTCCCATCTCCTACAATACAGAGCTGTACGTCCCATGGTCTGTGACACGCCCTGTAGTTTGCTATCTCGGTGTTTTCTTTATGCTATTCCCTCATTTCTGTCATCCCCCCTTTAGGCCGGTTCAAACAACCCTCATCTTTTGGATGCCATCACCTGTGTTAGTTTTTCTGTGATTTTTTAAATTAACATTAAGCTTCCCGTCTTCCATTTTCTAATAGCATCTTTTTTCTTGCCACATCCGTAGTTTGAATTATGGGTGGATTTGTCATGTAAGCTTCTTGAAGGCACACGGCCCAATAAATACCCCTTGAGTAGACCTGAATGCATATCTAGTCTCATTCCACCTTGAATTTCTACCCTTAAAATGGAAAAATGTAGTTACATTTTAGAAAGTAATTTTTAATTTGTTGTTCACCTTGTTTAAATTAGCAAATGGAAATTAAATCTGGTATTTTGATCTTGTCTTTTGAGATTCTAGTTACATTAAAATGAAAGAAGCATTGACATTTGATTGAGCTGGAAGTAATACTTTTTGGTTTTCTTTTACAGCCATGAAATTTTCCTGAAAGAATTGCCCCCTTACAATGGAGAAACTTAGTTTGTCTGTTCCCTGTCATTAACCAGGAGACTGAAGAACAAATGTCAACACACAGAAACCAAAGGGGACATACCTATGAAGTCTCCCCATACGAGGTGCATAGTAAGGAGCCAGTGCCTTGGGCCCTTTTTGGTTCCTTGTAACTTTATAAAACCCGCAAAGCCCTAGTTACTTTTGATTTACAATAGAGGCAAGGTCATACTTATAATGAAAAAAAAATAAAAGAAGGAAAACAAGGTCTATATTTTCAGACCCTGAGATTCAATTTGTCATGAAGATCAATGACAGTTTTATTCTCTAGAGAGGTGAACTATCCCTTTTGCTGTAAAATTATCACCTTTTTTCAGACCTTGTGTTGTTGCTAAGGAATTGTGAAGCTGGGGTTGTAATAGGATGCTTTAAAAACAGAAAAACGTTACATTTGAACATTACTTTGTATAAGTTGCTTCTCTTTCCAAACGAAAGATATGTGAATCTACTACTTGAATTGTGGGGACTGAGTGAGAAGTGGCCTGGCTCATTAAGTTGTTAGTGGAACTAGAAGATTAGCTGTTTTCTGAGCGACACTAGGGGATGAGAAGGCAAGAGATGCAAGGCCAGAAATATTTGGAGGTCAGCTCAAAAAAAAACCCAAATAGATGAAAAGTAGAAAAGAAATCCCTATTGACCTGAAGATATTATAGAGCAAAAAGGAGAAAGAAAAATACAACAGAAGCTCCAAAGGGGAGGTGTGAGACCTCCTCTAACCTATCCAAGGTCCCTTTATTGTTTACCATGTGCCCAACTTTGTGCCAAGTGCTACAGGAAATAATACATCACAGAAGCAAGCATCAGTATTGTCACTGAATTTAAGACTTCACAGTCTAATGGTGCAATCAAGCATACAGCCATTCTGTCATTTATGCATTTCTCAAAACATTATTGAATGCCTATGTACTCTCTACCAAGAACTAGAATGAGTCTTGGGGAACTGCAAAGACGTGACCCCCACCCTCACATAGCTTTCAGTCTAAGGAGATAGACAAGCACCATAAATATCTTCTCAATGAAAAACGTAAACCACATATCCCATTCCAATAGCTTGGGATATCCCGCACTGACATTCCCCACGTGATTAGACAGGCAGGAATCCATTCTTTTCCTGCGGCTTTCTTTCCCAGGGGTCATGTCAAAGAATACAAGTGTTGCTTAGTCTCGTTCAAAGATCAGTCCTAGCTGCTATGTCCTCTCACCAAGTATATCAGAAATTGAGACACAACCACTTTTTTTTTGACATTTTTTTCAGGTTTATTGACAAAAATTGTATCTGTCTAAGGTGGACAATGTGAAATTTTGATATACATTCTGGAATGTTTGCCACAATCAAACTAATGAAGATATCCATCACTTCACATGGTTACCTATTTGTGTGTGTGGTAACATCCAAAATTTACTCACTTAGCACATTTCAGGAATACAATACAGTGTAATTAACTATAGTCACTATACTGTATATTAGATCTGCAGAAATTATTCATCCTACATAACTGAAACTTTGTACCCTTTGACAGACATGTCCCCATCCCCCCTCCCCAGCCCCTGGCAACCACCATTCTATGCTCTGCTTCTGTGAGTTTGACTTTTTTAGATTCCACATATAAGTGAGATCATGCAGTATTTGTTCTTCTGTGCCTTGCTTATTTTAGATAGCATAAAGTCCTCCCAGTTCATTCATGTTGTCACAAATGACAAGATGTCCTTCTTTTTCAAGGCTGAATAATATTCCATTGTGTGAATATATATCATATTTTCTTCATGCATTCATCCACTGATACACACTTAGGTTGTTTCCATATCTTGGCTGTTGTGAATAATGCTGCAATGAACATGAGAGTGCAGATATCTCTTTGAGATATCAATTTCATTTCCTTTGGATATATACTCAGAAATGAAATTGCTGGATCACATGATAGTTCTATGTTTAGTTTTTTGAGAAATGTCCATACTATTTTCTGTAATACCTATACCAGTTTACACTTCCACCAACAATGTGCAAGTGTTCTCTTTTCTCCACATCCTTAAGACTTATCTTTTATATTTTTGATAACAGTCATTCTAATAGGTGTGTGGTGATATCTCGTTGTGGCTTGATTTGCATTTCTCTGATGATAGTGATGTTGAGCTTATTTTCCCATACCTGTTGGTCATTTGCATGTATTCTTTTGAGAAATATCTATTCAAGTCCTTTGTCCATTTTTTAATCAAGTTATTTTCTTGCTATTGAGTTGTGTGATCTCCTTATATATTTTAGATATTAACCCCTTATCAGATTATGATTTGCAAATATTTTCTCTCATTCCATAGGTTGTCTTTTCACTCTGCTGATGGTTTCCTTTACTGTGCAGATGCAATCCTATTTGTCTATTTTTTCTTTTATTGCCTATGCTTTTGGGGTCATATCCAAAAAAATCATTGCCCAGACCAACATCAAGAAGCTCTCTTTCAACGTTTTCCTCTAGTAGTTTTACAGTTTCAGATATCATGTTTCAACCTTTAGTAACTTTTGAGTTGATTTTTGTATTTGGTGTGAGATAAGGGTCAAATTTCATTCTTCAGCATGTGGCTGTCCACTTTTCCCAACATCATTAATTGAAGAGACTGTCTTTTCTCTATTGTGTGTTTATGGTAACTTTGTAGAAGATCAATTAATTGTAAATACATGGATTCATTTCTGGGTTCTCTATTCTGTTCCATTGGTCCATACGTCTGTTTTTATGGCAGGATCCGATTGTCTTGATTACTGAAGATTTTTAATACATTTTTAAATCAGGTAGTGTGATGCCTCCAGCTTTGTTCTTCTTTCTCAAGTTTGCTTTGGCTATTTAAGGTCTTTTGTGGTTCCATATGAATTATAGGATTTTTTTCTATTTCTATGAAAAATGCTATTGGAATTTTGATAGAGATTGCATTGAATCTGTGGATCACTTGGGTATGGACATTTTAACAATATTAATTCTTTCAGTTGATGAACAAAGGATATGTTTCCTGATCTTAGAGGAAAAGCTTTTAGCCTTCACCATTGAGTATGATGCTCACTGTGGGCTTGTCACATATGGCCTTTATTCTGTTGGGGTATGTTCTTTAGATACCTAATTTCTTGGGAGATTTTTATCATGAAAGGATGTTGAATTTTGTCAAATCCTTTTTCTGCATCTATTGAGATGCAGAACTTTTATCCTTTATTCTATTAGTGTGGGGTATCACATTTATTGATTTGTGTATGTTGAAAATCTTTGCATCCTAGGGATAAATCCACTTGCTCATGGTGTATAATCACCTTAATGTGATGTTGAATCCCACCTGTTAGTATTTTCTTGAGGATTTTTGCATCTATATTCATCAGAGATACTGTCCTGTATATTATTTTCTTGTAGTGTCTTTATATGGCTTTGTTATCAGAGTCATGCTGGCTTCATAAAGTGAGTTTAGAAGGGTTCCCGCCTCTTCAGTTTTTTGGAAGAATTTGAGATGGATTGGCATTAATTCTCCCCTGAGTATTGGTAGCATTCACCAGGGAAGCCATCAGGTCCTAGGTTTTTCTTTGTTGGGAGTTTTTTTATTATTGATTAAATCTTCTTACTAGCACTTTGTCTGTTTAGATTTTCTATTACTTCATGACTCAGTCTTGGTAGCTTGAATGTTTCTAAGAATTTATCCATTTCTACTAGGTTATCCAATTTGTTGGCATCTAATTGTTTTAGTAGTCTCTTATGATCCTTGTATATCTGTGATATCAGCTGTAAAGTTTGCTTTTTTCTTTAAAATTTTAATTATTTGAGTCTGCTCTCTTTTTTTCTTAGTCTAGCTAAAGGTTAGTCGATTGTTTATCTTTTCAACAAACGGACTCTTAGTTGCATTAATCTTTTCCATTGTTTTTCTAGTCTCCATTTCATTTAGTTCTGCCCTGATCTTTATCATTTCCTTCCTTCTGCTTTGTTATTTTTCTAGTTCCTTGAGGTATTAAGTTAGGTTGTTTATTTGAGATCTTTCTTGTTTCTTAATACAGGCATTTATCCCTATAAACTTCTTTCTTAGAACTGCTTTTGCTGCATACCCTAAGTTTTGGTATATTGTGTTTCCATTTTCTTTTGTCTCAAAATATTTTTTGAAGCCTTTTTGATTTCTCCTTTGACCCATTGGTTGTTCAAGAGTATGTTGTTTAATTTCCACATATCTGTGAATTTTCCAATTTTCCTCCTGTTATTAATTTCTAGTTTCATACCATTGTGGTCAGAAAAGATACTTGATATTATCTGAATCTTCTTAAATTTGTTAAGACTTGTTTTGTGGCCTAACATATGTTCTAGCCTGGAGAATGTTCTGTATGTGCTTGAAAAGAAAGTGTATTCTGCTTCTGTTGGATGGAATGTTTTGTATTATTCTGTTAGGCCCATTGGTCTATAGTGTCATTCAAGTCCACTGTTTCCTTACTGATTTTCTGTCAGGATGATCTATCCTTTGTTGAAAGTGGGGTATTGAAGTCCCATACTATTATTGTATTGCTAAGATCTGACCCCTTGAGGCTGAAAGACAATCACTGTCAATGCTTGTAATGTCAGAAACTGGATGCTGTTGTTACTATCACCACTTATCCACCTCTTACTGTCACACATAGTTGAAATTACACTCAGTTAAGGATGCTCATTGCCAAATGCTTTAACTTTTTAGAATCATTGATGTAGCCTTTTCTGCAGGATGATAGGGTTAGGAAGCAATCTCTCTGACCAAGCACCAACATTTCACTTCCATATTGGATAGTTCTGGGAGAAGTGAGTTCACTAATCCCGTCTCCTTCTACCTCAATAGTGAATTATTTTTCATGAGCCTCTTTGCACTTTCCTACTATTTGGGCATGGCCAGAGCCACCCCAGTTGATCTGATCCTTTTCTGTCAAGTCTCAAAAAACTCTTGGTCATCTCCCAGTCCAGAAGGCCTCCCTGCTCTTCTGCAATATTGTGGAATCTCCACTCAACTCTAGGCAGCAATAACCAAGCTTCATAGTCCCATGGATATGTTAAAAGAGAAGTAACATATCTCTGTCTGTTTGTAGGGCCTGAGTCCCAGCACCGGATCACTCAAATATGTCCGGTTATAAAATGACCAGGAGGAGGATCTATATCACAACAGTGAAAAAGTACAAATGACTGAATATAATTAAGTATAAAATATGCAGGGCAGACTGTAAATCCCTTTGGTTCTCTTCTACACCTTCACCAAGAGGAACTCTACCTCTCTGTCCTCGCTGTCACCATCACTGTCCTTCAAATAAAATACCACTTTCTTATTTAACCCAAAGGATAGAAGAGTTCAGTATGAAAACCAGAGGCAGAGAGAAAAGGGCTTACATCTGATGCAGTGCTTTCCCATTGGTCTTTCTTGACTGGTCCTAAGATTTTAAATAAACGCTGCGTGCCTGCAAATATATAGTAGGCCTGTAATAACTGTTTATCGAACTGAATAGAACATGGCCACATAATACTATGATTATACAAATATTCACTGGAGTTCCACCATCTCATTTAATTTTACTAACTTTAATATTTTCACTTCTCCCATAGGAGAAAAATGAAGCAAAAGACAGAAATAGTTTAATTAATTCAAAGAAAGAAATAATTTAAATAATATGGACAATTCTATCCAAAAAGCACATGTCTTAAAGTGAGTAAGCAAGAGAGAGAGATAAGAGACTACCCTGTCTGAAGTATGTTTTAGTCCCTATGGGAACTCATATTATAATAGTTACACCATGCTGAGTGTGAAGCCGGGGACTCACTATATGTATTATTCATACACTATGACCCTTCAACATGTGTCAGCTCTGTCATCTGTTGCTCAATTGAAGAAATCAAGGTCTATTTCAATGGAGGAAAACCAGCTGTGTTTGACTTGAGAAATTCCATGTCAGTTTCCAATGTAGTGCATAAATATGACCATAGCATATCTTGCATCCCTGCTACCAAAATATATAGACTGGAAATTATCAAGCCATAGTATCAAATTGTCTACTGAGTACAATATTGAGAATTCAGGTGCAATGTAATGGTAATTTGACCATTATATATGACTATATATGATTTTCACCTTACCTAATGTCTTTAGACTATAATACCCAAGCAATGTGCAACTCTGTCGTATTTATATTATTCTAAGTCTAAGCTTTGAACATTTGTACTTATTCACACATATTTTCTTATTTTCATTATAATTGAATTTGAGGCATATATAACATAACTGTATAACCTTGAGCTAGTCACATGAACTCTGTTTCCTCATCTATAAAACCAACGGGTGGGACTTTTTGATCACTAATGCCCCTTCTAGCAGTATCTTTCTTATTCTGAATACATTAAATTTCATTCTGTTTGCAGAATAATCTAACTGGGAGATGATTCAGTTAAAGCTTTGTTATGAAAATTGGAGCTAGGAAGCCATTTTTGTGACACAGAGAATAGTCAGACAGAATTGGGTATATGAGCTTGCTGAGTGAATTATTAAAATTAATACTACTGAGATTCTATTTTTATGAGTTGTCCCTTGACAGCAATTCTTAAATAAAAAGATAGGACTAACATCTCAGGCACAATTCATTGCAGAGTCAGCAAATAGAGAAATATCTTTATTAAATTATCCTTGAGTCAAAAGACTGTTGTCTGTAAGATTAGCCCGTATAATCATTTTTGATTAAAAACCAGCTACCATTTAGGTCAAGGGTTTAATTTGAGGACATGTTAGAAAAATAACTATTTACAACAATTTTATACACTTGAAGAATTTATTTGGCACATTTGAAATTCCATTCATAATAAATACAAGAGGAATATAAAAATAAAGTGCGATTTCTGATTATTCTCTAGAAGCACTGGGAATTTAACCCTACTAGACCCATAGTGAAATGAGGAAGGCAATCTTTAGTTACACATATTCTGCTACTCCAATAAGATATTTGACAAAATGTCAAGTATGTCACAAAATAAATTTCTCAGGGGCATAGTAATATATAAACTAATACAAGTCCACTGGATTGTATTCCTATTGTGAAAGTTTAAATTTTAATCTAGGGTTCAGCATTGTCTCTTCTTTGAAGGGGTGACAGTCTGTCCATGGAGCGAAAACATTTCTCCCAGTTAAACACTTTGCAAGAAATTTCCACTTTGATCCTTGCTTATTTTGCTCTCATAAAGCATGCTTAGCCATTTTTTTTTAAATAGTTCCTGTGTCCTCTGTTTACATAGACAATTATCTAAGAAAATGCTGAACGTCAGAAGGTTGTCAAAGTTAATTGAGAGCAACAAGACCAAAATTTAGAATTCAAGTTATTAAAAATTAGAGTTCAGGTTATTCATAGGTAATCAGATCTTTCGATATCTTGACCAATTTGTTTTTAGTTTCTAGTATTTGTTGTTACCTCATGGCCCTCCCCCATTAAGGCTCTAGCTTAAGTGTTTTATACTCAAGACCTCAGAAAAAAGATGACTCGAACACAAAATGATCAATTTTCAGCTTTTGACTTTCAAGAAGAATAATCATTGTTATGGTAAAAGGTGAATGCTTCATGAGAGAAGGCTTCCTGAGCCTTCTATCCCTTCCCCTAACTCCCAGCCTAATAATAATTCTATGGGTTGCTGAAAAGGAAGGAGAACTAGTGGGGAGAAAGAGAACTTGGATGTGAGTGAGCTTCAGGAAGGAGCCCTGAACACTTAGACTGAGCCCCAACCTGGCGATATGGAAAACCTACAGCAAGGGGACAGGGCCCCTGTCCCTGGTGACCGTATTCTCCTGGTTACCCCACACATACACCATATCCGTTTCCTCTTATATTTAGTAATAGAACTTACAAGTTTCGCTTGCCATGTGGCTTTCCAGCCAAAAGACGTTTTCCTGGCTTTCTATGCAGCTAGGTTTGATCGTGTGACTAGGAATGGCCTTTTCCCCTCTTCCTCTTGACTATGAGAAAGAATGGTGAACACAGGACCACAAGATGGAAACCACAGGTTGAGGATAGCGGAGCAACAAGGTAAGAGATGCCTGGATAATTTAAAGCATCATATCAGCCTCAACCATCATACCAGCACAGAACCACCTTCCCATATTTTTACATGAGGGAGAAATGAACTTCTGTCTTATTGAAGTGACATTATTGTGATGTCTGATATAAAAGCTCAACCGCTATCCAAATATACTAGATAAAGCCGCAAAGATGGCCAGATATTGGTTTTCCCCACCCAGCATGGTCTGAGCATAGAAGAAATTTCTGCAAGATATGTCTAGACGGGTGAGACTGAGACCTCCTCAGAGTTTCCATGGCTACAGCAAGTTTGAGAGGGCCAGGGAGCATGAGAGTAGAGATTCCCACACTCAGTGTAGTGCAGGACTGGGAGATGGTTTACGACAGGCCCCTAAAAGATAGACAGCAGAAGGATTTGAAAATGTCTGGCAGTTGGAAACAAGGAAGAATCTCAGTAGCCACATGGACTGATGACCAAAGTTCAGATAGGAATGAGAATTAGCAAATGTTAGGAGTGTTAGCAAATGCCAACACTGAGAGAGTAATGACCCAAACAAGCTTGCGCTCACCGCCACTCCAAGCTAATGTGCTCTGCCATTACACAAACCTCTGGTATTTAGATACAAACCTAGAGAAAGGGAGGGAGTGGGGGTATTCCTTGTAATAGACATTAGGTCCTAAAACACTAAAGTTCTTAAAACTAAAAATATTCCAAATTCTTATATTTCTTAGCTTGTAGTCTGTGACTTGTACTTGCTACCCAAAGCAATTGGTGGCTGGTGGAGTTAAAAATGTTTTCATGATAACCAGTTGCTGGATTATTCATTGCATTTGTATTCATCCATTTACCATTTTGTCCCCAGTCCTTACATAACGTCTGACATATAATGAGCACTCAAATATTTTAAATATTTGTTGACTTATTCTAGTTCATTTACTGTGGTTTTATATAAATAAATTGTGCTTCGTAGATAATTACAGGTAAATTTAAAGATTATCCCTCCTGTGTTTTAAATACATAAAAGCATCGCTCTGTCTACGCATCAGCTCATTCCCTCGAATATACATCTTCCATATTAGAATCTATTTTGTAATGCACTATTAAATCTGGTGATAATATTGGGTGATATTTTTTCTTTCAAAGCTATTTGAACGGTATTTTGCAGTTGACAAAAATTTCCATGTGGCACTATCCATAGACAACCTTTCAATTTCCCTTTATTACCTTAGAACCCATTACACATGGTATTAGTTATTTTATTCAACACATATTTTTTGAGCATTCATTATGCATCAGGTTCTGAGTTATCACTGCAGAGATAGCAAAAACAAGCCCAACACTAAGCTAACGGTTCTTAGCATTTTAATAGGGAGGGAAAAGATTAAACAGAGAGAGTATCTGTTCAAGGTGAAACCTGACAGTTGAATTGCACTAATCAGGACAGTGGGGGAAGGGAAGGGAATATATTCCAAAGAGGGGAGCAGCACATTTGAAGTCTTAGGTTGAGGGAACTGTGTCTGAAGAATTCCAAATTCTGAATGGCTGTATCATAGAAGGAGAAAGGGAGAATAGAGGAGAAAGGATGTTGAAAAGTTATGCAAACACTAATGCACATTTCAGGAGTCATAAATCCCTAGAAGGAACCTATGGGTAAAACTCATTTTCCTAAGAACTGTTATAAAACATTAGAGCCCCACAATCACAAGGCAAAGGCTTTCAAACTTGAAACCTGGAGGTGATTTAGGTCAAGTCAACTGTTTCTCTTTCCGCCTCTTGGTAGAAGGTATCAAGGCGACTGGAGAGGAGAGTGACCAGCAGATTTGACCACTTTAGGGGTTGTATATTTTAACAATTATTTATAACCTTGACATATACTTTAGATTAATTTTATTGACTTTCACAAAGATTTACAGTTTATAGATTTTTTTAAACAAATTTTTTTTCCCACTCCCAATGCCAGTCCTCAGTATTAGCCTGGAAATGTCTTTAGAAAAAGAGATCATCAGTTGAGATAAACAGGGAAGAAAATTGACTTGTCCTCAATCCCTTACACTGTTTTACTCCAGGAACAGAAATAGAGAATGCCTCTTGAATAAGGGATGGTGGTTGGGTGCAAAATTCTTAAATTAGAAAAGGTAATTCAGTTCATTAACAGGTCATTTTTGTCTTCACAAAATGACAGAATTTGGGATAATTCAAATTTCCAAGAGACAGAAAACTTAAGAATGTTCAAAGAAATGAGGGTGTACTTTAGGGAAAACATCAGTCTGCCTCACATCCTAGACACCAACTCACCAGGGAAAGATCGTGACTCAATTCTACTGAGGGTCGAGAAGAAATACCAACTAAACAATCCATGATAGAAAGAGGAATCTGAATTTTAAAAACAATCACATTGCACAATGTTCACTTAAAATTGCTAAACCAGATGGCAGATCTGTACAAGTTGAGTTTAAACCCCAGTACAGAGCTGTGTTCAGGGCTACAATTACTCCACCTTAGCAAGATAGACCAAAAAAATTCATATAGAGTTCCAGATTTTGTAAGATATTTGCTATTCTGCTCTACTATATCTGAACAAACTAGTTCACTAAATTGTAAACTCCTAAGACAGAGAAAACGATTGAAAACAGTAGGAGGGGAAAGATCAGAAGAATATTTAAATACTCCAACGGCACATAATTTGAAAATTGGCCTTGAAACAGCAAGAAAAATAGAAAATGTACTACATGAGGTCCAAAAACATTTCCCTTATGAATAGATTGGTCAAAGATTCAGAATTATAAATAAAAATAGAGATGAGTATATAGGAGTCTTAAAACAGACTTTAGGAAAATTTCGACCAATATTCTGGAGTAGATTCAACAGTAGAAGTCAAAGGAGACTTGTTCTCTCTTTTGTAATGGACTCAAGCCTGAAATGGGAGCATAGTCAGAAAGATAATCGGAGTGGCAAATTACCAACATAGCAGAGCTCCAACATGTAGCTAAACATTTTCAAAAAGTCCTAGAAAGTAAACAAGCTAAAAATGAAAACAAACATCTGGCTCTACAAATAAAACAACTGTTCCCCGAAAATAAAAACAAGAAAAAAGGTCCTTATTCTCTAAAAATCAAGAAACTATAAATAAGGACACTTGTAGATATAGCAAAAAAAGAGTTATTGGAAGAGCCATTATCATTTATTGGTTGAAAAACAAAGGACAGCTGCCCAAAATCTGTTCAATGATGTTGCTCCAAGGGAAATATTAAAACCCAATAATTCCCCTCTTTTTGTTAAACTCCTGAGATGAATTGTTTACAAATATAAACGAACAGTACACTTTTCTTGTTGATACAATGCCACTCCACATACCTTCAATCCACTGTCTTAGTGGACCGGATCCCTCAGAGGACTAAAACCACTCAGATTGTAGGAATTTCTAACAATCCTAAATCCTTTCCAATGTCCCAACTTAAAATTGTCACTTTGGGACTATTATTAGAAAAACACTCCTTTCTTGTCTCTGACACAGCTTCTGCAAATTTAATAGGTAAGAATCCACTGAACAAATGAAACTGCCATATAAAACATACCACAGAAGGATTATTTTTAGAAGTTGCAGAAAATTCTCCTACACACGAGGAAATTATAACTGATATGGGCGATAATATACCTACATTATGTGTGTGACTCAAAAACACCTACAGTGTTAACTATAGTTCCAGAAACTCTATGGACAGAAGACTCTTCACACTTCGGCAAAAATAACTAGAGCAGAACCTATAAGATTTCAGATTGAGTTTTTTAAAATCTTTGCCTAAATTTCCTCAGTGCCTGCTTAGACCTGAAGCCAATGAAGGTCTCAAGCCAATTGTGTTCCCTATGTAGGACATTCCAACTTACCAGTCAAGTGATAGAAAAACACATTTTACTGTACAGATATTTGTGAATTACGTGAGGCCTTGCCCTGAATGCAAGAACTTCACTGTCTTTATGGCTTTCAGTACTCCGGGAAAGTAGAGAAACTAGGTGAAACATTAAAAGTGAAATTACCTAAACAACAAATACTCTCGAGTGCCCATGGTCTTAGGTCCTACCCTGAGCTCTTAAGGTCCTGTGCTCTTCCCCCTTCAGGATTTCCTAGATTCTCTCCTCATGAACCAGTCACTACCAGACATACGTGATAAGGGATATCCACCATTGGTCCAATCTTATTGAGGTCAATGAGGCTAAATATTATAAAGAATAAACTCAATATTCTCTCTCCTATTGTTAACAGGTATGGGCTATTTTTCCTTACCAATCACCTAATCAGTATTTTATGGCCTAAAAGCAAGTGATCTGGTATACTGGGAAAACATCAACGTACAGGTGTTGTATCTTCATCATCTCATTCAAATCTTGGAGCAATGCTTTGAACTAAGTATTATTATTACACTCATTTCACAAAAGAGAAAACTCTTGGTTAATTCACTTGCCCAAGGTCAGATGTCTAGTAAGTGGAGGACCTGGGATTTGAACCCAGGTTACTCAAGGATTTAACCACTTGGAAAGATGATGCATGCAAGGAATTTGAAAAATTAATTAATATTGGATTTTATGGACACTGGGTATCTCTTCAAAAGTGAAATTCAATTACAGTTCTATGGACTAGACAACCATGGCCAGATGTGTTTGCCAAAACTGTTTGTTCAGTGATGTCTCAGGTACTTCTTTCTTCTCTCTTTCATGGAATTTGTTACATTCATACATTGGAAATTGTTACACAAACTGTTGATTATGTGTGCGATGAACAGGCGTAAGTCTTAGTGGCGATGAAAAGAGAACAGGCTATCCAGCTGTCATGAAAAGATCTGACCAAAACCATGTTGTTTTTTGAGAGTGGAGTGATTAGTAAGAGAAGAATCAGCAAGTTTTCAGAGTTCTGGCCAGGTCCATCGTTTTGTGTTAGTAATTATGAAAAATGGCCAGACTTCTTGAGTACTCACCATGACTGCGTAAAATCTCCTGTTCCAGAAATTTCTTCCACCTGTTGAAAGATGTGAGGCTGACAGAAATGAAGCTGGCAAGCTAATGCATTGAGGATCATCTCACATATGTAGCTCTGCCAAGATTATGCATATGCATATTGTTTTCTCATTAGCATTTACTAAAAGGAACAGAGCATAAAATAATAGAGGCACTTTGGCAATCTGTAGAGAAATGGAAATAATGAGGGCCTCATCACTTTTAAATTCCTCCAAAAATATTTTTAGAAGGCAATTTCTGTTGATCTTTATTTTCACTGGTGTATGTTAAACAGCTCTCCTGGATTTGTTTTTGTTTTGCAATAGACATGACACGCATTTTCCTGAAGTCTGGGAAATTAGATGCCGGCCCCATGTGCTTCTCTCATCCTGAAACTTACATTACAAGCAATTGATTTATCAGTCTTGTAAAAGTCCAGAACACCCACAGATCTGCCAAGTGACTTTTATTCATTATCAGCTTTCTCTAGTGTAGACTGAAGAAACTCCATCAGTTACTCTTCGCCATTACCATAGTCACTATCATCTACCTATATTCTTCTTCATTATGCAAAGCATTAACGTTCCTTTCAAATCCCTTTATGCCCAGTGCTTCTCTTCATTTTATTTCCCCATCTTTGCCTTTCATTTCCTACGCTAAATTTCTACTTACGTGGTGATTGCTTTCCAACCCTTTTGCATGAACCTTAGATTTTGAACTTTGTCATAAATGCTTTATAGACCCATTCTCATTATCAAGAAAAAAACCATACTTGGGCTCCAAAACCCATTTGATTATAGAATCCAGCCATCCGATTTTAAAGAAAATAAGCATAATAAAGGATATATTTTAAATAGACAGTATTCCACACCACATATCTAAATTTTCCAGGGTCAATTTTCTCATTATTCAATAGGCCCTGACAATTGAGAAGATTTTATTGGATTCATCAAAGGAACAGTTCTGAATGACAAAAATAATGTGCATCCTTTGCAAGAAAGAACTTGTACCCCGTTATGAATGTATGCAACCCATGAATAATCAAAATCATGTTCATTTTAAAGCCTTATTAATCTTGAATGAATTTAGAAACTGACACCAGCCATTTTGTAAGTCTGAGGTGCCATATTGATTTCATAAATGAATGAACAAATGAAAGGATTGATAGAGCTGTGGCAAAATTTTAAAAATCACAGGTACTAAAGCGAAAACACGTTTGTGAAGCCATTTAAAAAAAACAAAATTTTTCTGGACATCCCCAAATTGTTATCCCAATGTTTCCCCTACCCTGCTAATAAGTATAACTTCTGCTCATTATAAAGTTAATCCTTGTGTGTAGTATATTATTTTTCTTTAATTCTGACACTAAAATTTTGTGGATAGTCCCTAGTTTCAAGTCATTGGATTTATTTTTCGATAATCTGATGAATCAAAGACTTCAAAATATAATCATAGCAATTTTATTTAGAAATAAATTTTGCTGCAAATAACAGAAAAATCTACTACAATGGCTTAAAAATCTATTTTTGGATGATGGTGGGTTGGTGGTTCAGGAGTGACATAGCAGTTCACTGATATCAACAGGCACACATGCTCTTCTGCTTTCCAACTTTAATCTGGGGGCCTTCACCTCCGTGTTGATTACTGCCTGATTACAAGATAGCTTCAGGTCTGTATTCCAGGCTAGAAGGAAGGAGGAGTGCAAAGAGACATAGGTTGTTCTTTTTTCCTCAGGGAGACTTTGCCTTTTTTTCAAGAAAGAAAATCTTCCCTGGAACTTTGACCTCATTAACAAAAGTGATATAACATGGCCAACTCAAAACTTCATTAGAGTCAGGAAATCAAATATTTTGGTGTGCTTGTCTGTGTACTAACAGCAAACAAAGATGAAGAGGACTGTGAATGACTTTGGAGTAATAGACCTGCTGTATTTCCAGTTTGTGCCTATTTCAGGTTCTAAAAGGAAACCGTGAAAGGTTTACTCAAGATATGGTTAAGAAAGACAAAGGGATTTTAAAAAATAGTAATTGAGCATAAGATACATAGGACAAGATTGGTGGAGTGTGGTGGGTTCTGAATCTAGGTAGGTTTGAACCTTTTTTGGAAACCAATAAATGCCATGCTGAGAAGATTGAACTTGATGCTATGGACCACTATTTTCCACTGGGCTAGACATTAGAACCACTTAGGGGGCTTTTCAAAAATATTAATGGTCAATTCAATCAGAATTTCTAGGCGTAAGTTTTAAACATCTATATTTAAAATTTTCTCTGACTGAGTCTAAAGTGCACCCAAGCTTCAGAGAAGTGCCTCTGAACTTTATTGGAAAAGATTGGACATTTTAGAGCAAACCACAAATAGAGCAAACCATATATACACTCATTCAAAACCTAAATATGGAGAAAAATGGCTTTGTCAAGGTAAATGTGCTTTATAGAAAATTCGTGTAAATATGCCTTTAGTGAATGGAGCTTGAACGTGAGTGGAGGTTTGGAACTTGAAGATCCTTTTAGAAATGATTTGCAAAAATGTAAAAGCAAATCATTGTTTGTAGTTTTAATATCATTAGTTGTGAAGACCCTAAAAGCCCAAAATGCATCAATGTAAATTTTGAAATACGTGTTTTAACTAATTTCTGTTTAAAGCCTGATTTGTTTCAAAATACTTTAGGTGTTTTGATTTATGCAGTATTTGAGCTTGGTTGCATATTTTGGTATCCATGTCATACAGCTAATTTTGTGCCACTGTATCCCTGAGTATTCTTCACACAAACTGAAGATAGCATGAGTTTCCTCCATGCCATTTTTGTATGATTTAAACAATATTTATATAATCAAAAAGCCTTTCACTTATCCTTGTTAAATCTCTCGTTGTTTGTTCAAACCCACCACCTTGCCCATTAAAATCCTTTGAAGCCTATTGTTTTGATCTAAGTTATTTGCTATCTTTCCTACGTTTGAGTCATCTGTAAATATGATTATGAAACATTACAATTTAAGACGCTTCAGCTGCAAAAAACAGAAGTCGAAGTCAAGCTTGTTTAAATAACAGAGGAGACCATTGGCTCGTATAACAGAAGTGCTGGGTAGCCCATGCTTTGGAGTGGGATGTTTTAGCTGCGTTTGTTGTCAAGGACTCAAGGGCTTTCCACTCTTCACTAGCAGTAGTGTCAACTGCATCATAAGGCTGTTCCTCCTTATAGTCATGAGATCCTGCTAGAGTAACTGGGGCTCCATGCTTCCACAGTCACATACAAGACAGGATATACTTTCTATTCCAGTAACAATTTCTTGGAAACCCCCCAAAAATGCCCCATTGTACCCCATTGGTCTACTTCCTCCTGAGCCCTCATGTCAGAGAAGTGCTGTGAACTGAATGGCTTAAGCCTGGCCTCCAAACCAATCATTGGCAAAGAATATGGGTTTGGATCGGTTGAACTAATCAAGTCCAACTCCTGGAAATGTGGTCAGGGTGACAAACCACTTAGTCTTTCACAATGGAGTTGCTATACAATGAATATTAGGGAGACAGCACCAGAGTCCACTATATTGTTCTCTTCAACCTTTATCCAAGTCATTGATGAGACTTAAGACTTTTGTATATGCTTTTCCTTCTCCCTGGGAGATCTTTCCCTGAGGATGTTCTCCAACACTTACTCTTGCATTTTATCTGGTTCTGTTTTGGTTATCTTTCAGGTCTCATTCAAGATAGCGTTGTCTCCATAACACCTTCCTTAGGCTCCTATTACCTTCTCTCTCTCTTTAATGCCCCTATAGCACCATACAGAGCCCTAATCTTGTCACAATAAGTATAGCATAGTATAGTATTGTAGAGCATAGTATGGTATGGTATGGTATGGTATAGTAGAGTAGAGTACTGTATAGCAGGGTATTACAGAGTAGAGTACATATCATTCCTTACCGTTAGTGCTCTCTTCTTCCTTGGGTTTCTCCACCAAACTGAAAGTTCCGTGAAGGTGAGACCATATCTTGACACCCGTGACACCCCCAATGCCTAGCCCAAGCACCACGCACAGATTAGGCTATCGATAAATATTTGGGTGAAAAAATGTTGAATAAGAAAAAACTACATTCAGATTCTATGATCGCGCCACTAGAATTCTTACAAATTGACATTAATTGATTAATCAACTTTAGATATAATTGTTTAAAGAGGTAGAAATCTACCTCCCTGTACTATCACCCAATCCAGATTTCCACCAAAGGACGTCCTGAAAGCCTAAGACTGAATTTTCACTGCAATAGGCTATTACTTGCCCACATTTCAAACTTAGCAAATATCAGAAAAAGAAATTTATTTCTGGGACTAGTTCTCAGGAAACCTGTATTGGTTTTCCAGGATTACCGATGCTTTTCTTTCATTTTATTCCTAAATGTCCACAACGTATCTGTTCATTAATAAAATAAATAGAGGAATCGAATTTGGTGTCATGGATCTAAGTCAAATATTCTTTGCCCCTGGCAGGATGGGAGGCCAGACTTCAACACAGATGAATAGTAGATGCAGCAGTCTGTCATGTTGCTAACTGTGTCTGGATCATGGTTTTTACTTTTCATTAGTGTTACTTTCCAAGTATTGATTGTCACCCCTCTCTCCCCTCCGATTGTCCACATTCCAGCTTGTTGTTATGTGGGGGAAACCTGAAAGCATATGAGTAATGTAGGCTTTTCTTTTGTTATAAAAGTCTTCCTGAATTTTTCTCAGACAGACGTAATTTTTTGTCATATAAATTGAAATTACATATTTCTACAAGACAATGCAGAGTGAAAGAAAAGAAACCAAGAAAAGCAATGTTTTACACGAAGCCAATAAAAAGCAGACAGATTAGCTCTAAATCAACTTGCAGTGTGTCAGAGAAGTGAATTTAACTGCGCAGACTCACTGAGGGATAATTCGTCTTTGTCTCTGTGGTTTAAAGAAGATTTTGACAAGAAATTTAATAACATGAAAGAATAAGTGTGATACTATACGCAGTGGGTTATTTCTTGAAAGAAAGAATGAAAAAGGCACTAGATGTTAAGTCATTGTCCTCAATTCATTGTTTCTAATTCATTGCATCGATTCATAAAAACAATCCTTACTCAGCCTACATTTGGCATTTGGAAATAAAGTTGGAAGGAGAGAAGGCGTTCCCTAGAGCTTTTGATTGAGTGTTTGAGGCCATAAACACTAAAGCAATACATTAAAAAAAATAGTAAACTATAAACTCAAAACACTGCTATATACTGAAATTAAAAATAGATTAATTCTAGATTTTCTAATCATAAAATTTTGGATAAGTTCATCAAAACTAAACGTTCATCTTATCTCTGATCTTTCTCTTTTAAAGTCTCATAAACATATGCCTGCCATGTTTGCCAACCACGTAATCTGCACTGGAATTTTGATTCATTCCAGTGGGTTTCTACTATTTTTAATCATTTCTTAGCAATGGGAAGATATCAAAAACATTAAACATCCTGGTCCACCAAAAATGCCCTGTGTTATGTGCATGCATGCTTTATGATTACATACTTTATGGAAGAATGGCATTACTCTTACAGCTTTCATGGAACAAAATGTTTCCTAGTAAGAATATATGGTCCTCAAAGGTATGAAGAATTGTTGTGATCTCTGAATTCCTTGGTGTCTATTTTAGTGTCTGACACTCAATGGTACTCCATGTGGAAAGACTATGAGTGGAAAGACTGTGGCCTTAGAATCATGAAGACCTGACTTCAAAGTCTTACTCTACTTATTAACCAGTGACTTGGAGGAATTTCCTTTTGCTCACGAACCTTAAAGGAAGACTAAAATGAAGGTAGTGATACTAGTCTTGCAGAATTGTTCTGAGGACTTGAGATTACGTGTGAGAGGGAAAAAACCCAAAAAACTAGACATGTATAAATATGTTTACGGGTTGAATTACATCCCCTCAAAACTCACATATGGAAGTCCTAAGCCCAGGTCCTCAGAATGTGGCCTTATTTGGAGATAGAATCTTTACAGAGGAAATCAAGTTAAGATGAGGTCATTGGGCCAGGGGTACTAACTCAATATGACTGGTGTTCTTACAGAATGGGAAATCTGGACACAGAGATTCACATAGAGGAGAGATGACGTGAAGTGACACAGGGAGAAGATGACCATGTACAAGGCAGTACGGAGGCCTGGAACAGATCCTTCCCTCACAGCACTTGGAAGGAACAAACTCTGACGACACCTTGATAGTGGGTTTCTAGCCTTCAGAACTGTGAGACAATAAATTCTATCGTTTAAGCCACCCAGTGTATGGTACTTTGTTCTAGAAGCCCTAGCAGACTAATACAATAGGTCAATAAAATTGGTTTATTTCCCACATATTCACCTTTAGTCTCACTCTTTTATCAAGTCACTTCCCTTCCTTGCACTGCCAACACTTGCTGTTTGTCATGTTTATGGGCGTCCTCTAGGAAATGAGCCACAGTCACCAAAATCTTGAGTTAGTCTACCCTGAATTGTGGTCAATACAATTTCCCAGGATCATCACTTTTTGTGGCCAAGCCCTCCCTATCTCTAGCCAGTGAAGTGACTCCAATTCAGGCAAGAAGAATAACAAAGTAAATGCAACTCATTGGTCCTTGTAGCTAGAAATAAGACAAAATTAAATTAAATTAAATTAAATTAAATTTAACATAATTTTCTTGTGATAATTAATTGATATAATTAATAACTTGATATAATTAATAACTTACAGTGGTAGAGTGCCTCATTCTTTTAAACTTAGCTTTATGTATAGAAACTAAAATTAAGAACTGAAGAATAATTTGCATTCTCCTGGATTTTCCTGGCTCGATTGTAGGAACCAGGTGGTAAACCATTCTCTCATCCATTTTCTTGAGTTCTAAATTCCTTTCCTTTGTACTTCTTGGTATATGGATAAAAATTATAACCATCTCCAGTGCCTGCCTTGAGTGGAAGTAAGAGATGAATCATTGCTTAAAGATTCTGACCCTGCACTAAAATCCCATTTCATCCACATCAAATGGACTGAGGATTTAGTAGCCCTGAATTCAGACTCTTTAAGCTGTTCAGACTTGACACAAATGTGCATGTGCTGGCACCCTAGCAAAGAAGCAATTCCCTACTAGGAATTAACTAAAAGGTGTCTGTTTCCATTATTATTTGTATTTCCTCCCTTTGGCTGAATGCACTTTCATTTCCCCTGGGGTTTTACTTCTTTCAATATTTCTTGGCTGTGATCAGTTTGATTTCTGACACTTTGGCAGCTGCAGTTCAAGAGATGAATGCAACTAATTTGGTAGATAAAATTCTAATCTTTCCTGTCCTGATTGTCAATTTTTGAAAGGTAATCTAAGATGATGTCTTTATCCCATAATTTATTTTGTCTAGATTTGACTAAAGCCAGGCTTGAGCAGTTGATTACATTCTCTCAATCTGATCTGAAGGCTGAGACCAATGACAGCCTCTAATTGTGGGAAAAGAACACAAATCCAAAATCTTTTGTGACAAAACATTAGCTATAAATTTGCTAGTTAAACAGAGTGTTTACGAAGTTGCTAATGAGTGAACTTGGCTTTCTTCCTTCAGGTCTGCCTTCCTCTGCTTTCCTTGGTCCAGCAGAAAACTCTGTTGGCATATTTAAGAAGAACTGGGAAAGATTTTCCTTTAGAGAGAATTCCCTTGGCTCCAAAGAGAACTCTATTATGCAAAGTAAACTCGATATCTGCCTAAGCAAGTGCCAACCACTAGTATCTGGCACTAAAAAATATACTTATTAAAGTATATTTTTGGTTCAGAAGGCATTGCAAAATGTGTCTACAATTTTAAGCCAGGTAAATCACTTGTATATCTCTCACTTAAAAATGTATATATATATATGTATATATACACACATTCCCTTGGGGCTCACTAACCCTTAAATCCACTAATCTCTTTATCTTGAAAGACTCTGTTTACACAAATGAGCTTAAACACTTTCACTTTAATTCTGGGCTTTTTTAGTTAAGCCAATAATGAGCTTACTCATCCTTGTGCATTGCTAAATGGAAAAGCACCTTTGGCGTCTGTGGACACGGCCTCCCCGAGCTAGGCCAGGGCTACGTCTCCTCGACTTTCTCGGCTCTAACCTTTAATGTGGCATGAGCATCCCAGCCCTGCATGCATGATGAATGGAATCTCCGGCCCATCTGAAAACACGTTTGCGTTGGCAGGAAGATTTAGTATCCCCTGTGCACCCTCAAGATAAAAAATCTTCTGGGCTTGTGGGAGCAATTTGTCTAAGAAGAGTAATTTTAGAAATTCTCGCAATGACTTTAGAGGGGCTGAATTCATGGTGGTTTTCCCCTTGATTTTATTTCAAACACCTGTTCTTCATGAACAGGCATAATTTGAAGCCAAGGTAATGGGGGCCCACGGATGCGCAGAACACAGAGCTGACTTTTGTCCTTTGTGTGGTTTCTCTCCACGTGTTGCATGGGAGCCAGTGTGTGTATTAAGAACATTCGCTAACTCTGGCTCTTGCATTTTCAAAACTGCGGTCCCCATTACAAGGCTCACTCGGTGTGATAAGTCTAACTGATGAATTACTAAAACAAAAATAGAAAATTGATAGTTGCGATAACTTTCTTCGGTGCACAGCTGGTACAAGCATCTTGTTCTCACATCTGTGTGTCAGCAGTCTGCCCCCCGCATCCCACCACTGCAGGCACTTCTTTTCTTCTTGGAAGTAAATCTCTTTGCCAAAAATCTGTTTGTTTGTTCTGCTCAACAAATGGTACATGATCTTGTTAATGAGCCCTCCTGCATTTTTCACAGAAACACTTTCAAACATTTTTTCCTTTTCCTTAGTCTCTTGACTAGAGCCTAACTGCATAACCATGTGTTTTCTCCAAGTGAAGCAATGCTGGGGGGAAGTTTGTCTCTGGCCTCCTTGGCACTTCTCTAAATAGCAGACACTACAACATTAATCTGTCCGGTTTGTCCTACAGCCTGGTTGAGCCAGCCAGTACTAAGGCAATGAAAGCACAGTATTTGAGAGCAGGAAGTCCGTAGTCAAGCAGATTTGACTCTGTTTGTTATGTGTGTGATCTGAAAGGGGAGTACTCCATCTCTTCTTGAGCCCAGTGTCCTCATCTACAAGAGCAATGACAACACCTGTCATATATAGAATGAGGGCAGGATATTAATTTAGGCTGGGGTTAGACTTCCATAACAAAGAGAGCCGACATTAACCAGGGGTTTAAATATCGTAGAAGTTTATATCTTCTAAACACTAGAGTCTGAAGGGAACATTCCAGATTGGTGGGTAGCCCGATTCCACACAATCATTTAGAGATCTTCATTCACATTGTTCTGATATTCCTTAGAATTTTATTTTTATCTGTAGGGTCCAGGCTGGGTTTCCATGGGTTCTGGTTTGCTGAAGGGGATACAGGACATCAAGGAAGCTTGCCCATGGTCTTATATCACCTGCCTTGACATGGCACATATTACTTCCACCCATATTCCATTAGAGGAGACTTAGTCACATGACCATACTTGACTGCAAGGAATGCTGGGAAATGTAGTCTTGCATGGGCCCAGGAATGTGGAAACAGATTAAGGTGAACAGTTAGAAGTTGCACCACATAGCAATAGAACCTGTCTCAAAATTCTCAGAAGATTAAATGAAATCACATATGATTGTGCCTAGCACATGGTTAATGTCTGATACATGTAAAAGTAGTATCTGATCAACTCAAATGTTAGAGTGAGAACAGACTACCAGCAGACTCAGTTTCACTTATTCCTAGCTCTAAAAAGACCTATCTCTGACAGGATATCAGGAGTTTCTGCCCCACTAGAAAAGGGATCTGTAATTAATCCACATCCCCATGTCTGCTGGTCCGGAATCCATGTGAAGTACCTGTTTTCTTGGGTTTCCAATATGACTTAGAGTCCCACCTGAATTCTTTTCTAGGTTAGGCACTACCCCTCACTCTCCACATAGTTCTTGACAGTTCTTTTTTTCATGGTGGGACCCTGCTTTCTATAACCCCAAGCATCTAATTGGGCTCCCCTCCCTCTTGACCACCAAGTTCGAATTAGGATAAAACCAGCAGACTACCTCTGTGCTCTCTTGCCCTATCATGTCATGTAATTTATCTTATTGCAATTGCTTGCTTACTTGTCTGCCTTTTGCCCCAAACTATGAATTTTCCAAGGACTAGATATGCCTTATTTACCATTATACCCCTAGTTTTCATCAAAGTACCTAGCATATAGTAAGTGCTCAATAAGTATCTGAATAAATGGAAAATTAAATAACAAACAACTGAAAAATGTCCCTAGAAACTCAGTATATCATTTAATTTTCTTAGATATAAGCAACTAAAGCTGACGGTGGACAAATTAAAGGAGAAAAATAATTCGTCTTAAAAAGTTAAAATATGGGAAGTCACAGAATTATTGAGAGCCATGAAATGAGTAGGCTGAGGCCAAGTAATCAGGGCAGCACCCAGAGCCATACTAGAAACAAGTCAGAGAGGAGAACTGGTGCCGCCACTGAATAGGACACTACATTTGTATGGCTGCCGCTTCCACTCTCAGAATTTGATCTTGGAACAATCATCAAACCATGCATGATTGCTTCTGATTGAGGCTCTGTCACATGCCAGTGCACTAGCTGCAAAGACGTGCTCAGTATCTGTGGTGGGATTCTGTAGCTGCTGTCCCTCGGGATTCACAGAAGGGAAGTTCCCCAACAGACACAGGAAGGGTCAATCGGCCAATGTCAATTGGCCAAAAAGAAAGACAATTACAGTAGTCCCCCCTTATCCAGGTTTTGCTCTCCATGGTTTCAGTTACCTGCGATCAAATGAAGTCTGAAAATATTAAATGGAAAATTCCAGAAATAGACAATTCATAAATTTTAAATTGTGCACTGTTCTGAGCAGTGTGATGAAATCTCGCGCTGGCTGCATTGTCCTGCCCAGGATGTGAATCCTCCCTTTGTCCAGCGTATCCACACTGTATGCGCCACCTGCCCATTTGTCCCTTAGTAGTCCTCCCTGTTATCAGATTGACTGTCAGGTATCTCAGTGCTTGCGTTCAAGCAACCCTTATTTTACTCTATAATGGCCCCAAAGTAAAAAGCATAGTGATGCTGGCAGTTCGGATATGCCAAAGAGAAGCCATAAAGTGCTTCCTTTAAGTGAAAAGATGAAAGTTCTTGACTTAATAAGGAAAGAAAACAAATCGTATGCAGAGGTTGCTAAGATCTATGGTAACTTTTATTACAGTATATAGTTATAATTGTTCTATTTTATTATTAGTTTTTGTTGTTAATCTCTTACTATGAAACCTTATCGTAGGTATGTATGTACTGAAAAAAAGTGTAGTGTATATAGTGTTTCCACTGTTATCCACAGTTCCAGGCACCCACTGGAGAGTCTTGGAACATATCCCCTGCAGATAAGGGGGGACTGCTGTATTCATTACTCAGATACATATGTTGCTTTTTTAATGTACTGATTCCTTCCGAAGAAAGTTGACCTAAAATGCAAAGGATTAAAGTGTACCATAAGCATCCCACACTGTACCAAGAATGTTTCCAACATCCTCTCTCACTTTCTCACTTCTATATGCATGAATATTTCTGAAGGACTTCTTGATCGATTTATTCATTGTGGTACCAGCCATGTTTTAACTCTCTCTGGACACAGAGAAGAATTGCACAAAGACTTCTCAAAATCTACTGCTTTACAAAGACAAGAGCTTATTTGTATATGCAAGATGAAGGGGGATGCTAAGCCTTAATGAACTGGCTGCTTTCCTCTATGAGAAGACGTAAGACATATTCTGTGTTTGTATGTTTATACATTTGTTTATCTTTTTCCTCACAAATTGCAGTCTTTATAAGGAACAAAGCTGTTTTTGTTTGTTTGTTTTACTGCTGTATCCCAGATCCTGGAACAGTTTACTATGAATCGTAAGCACTCAATAAGTATTTGTTGAATGAGTAAATAAATGGGTATATGCTATATAAGTGTAGTGGTTAACACAAAAATGAACATTCTGACCTGTTCTGTTTCTCCTGCTTGAAGTTTAGGTGTTTGTATGTTATCTTTCTATTGAGTAGGATAAGACACAGGAATCCGTGACGTCAGACATGGGCACCATCCTTGGCCTCCATGACATTTTCTTCCACCTACTGCATGATCTTATTCTAGTAAGATACCCATCTCCCCCATTCCCAATCCCCATCCAAAGCCTTTCCCTCTTCACTAGCTCATTTTGTAAAATTGCTCCTCCTGGAAAAAAACCTCCCTATAGCCCTATTATCTCTAAAGTACCACCTCTTTCTCTCTCCTTCCTGCCAAGCTTCATAAGAGAATAAACGTGCATGCTTTCTCTACATTCACCCCATCTCTCATCTTTTAAAATACATCTTGAAGTGCTGCTTACCAATCTTGACATACCTGTGGTATTTGGCCCTACTGAGTCCGCATGATTTTCTTCCTCAAATCTTTCTCATGCATTAAATTCTGGACTATGTGTTGTTCTGGTCCCTTCCTTCCTTGACAACCACTCATTTTTAAATTTCTCTTCCTCCTTCCCATATGCCTTAATATAGGCCCACTCTCAAGTCTCATCTTTCACCTTCTCGTCTTTTACTGTTTCCTTTGATGATCACGTTTATTTTCATGAATTCCTCTATTGCCTTTGCTTTATCTATCATATTCTTCAAAAGTTACTAAACACATGTTTTAATGAATAAATGAATGAAGTTCAAATCTGTTATCTTTCAGATCCATGCATTTCTAAACATATATGGAACCAGGTTTTGCTTATTATGTATCTCTAATGCCTGGCATAGATCTGCGTTCTTTACATACTGAATGAATGAATAGACACTTTTATACAAATATCTCATTTGCGTAGAAAAATTCAATAAATCCAATACAATTTATTTCCCCACAAGCCAGATCTTCCTTTCAATTTTTTCCCCAGCTACAAGTGTCATGCTAATACTTGGGGTCATTTTCATTTCCTCTCTTTCTCTTACATTCTGTCAGTTTCCGTAGTCTTCTGAATTCCACATGTATAAAACGCTTCAAATCTTTCTTTCTTTTCCCAATCCCGATTCTCATACTCTAGGTTGGTGTTCATTTCTCCGGTGTTTTCCACATTCTTTTCCATCCAACCTAAGCCTCATAATTATAATTCAAATTCTCATCTCTTCTCCCTTCCTATCTAGCCCCTCTAGTAATACAGCATGGTTGTTAAGAATATCAGTTTTGGTGTAAGCTAGACTCAGGTTGAACCCATCTCTGCCTCTTATTAGCTGTGAGATCTTGGGCAAGTAATGTAATCTCTCTGAACCTCGATTCCTCATTTGTAAAATATGGAAAATAATAGTACCTATCTCACAGGTGCAAAACACACTGTCTGACCTGTAGAGAATGTTCAGTAAATATGAGGATTCATGAGTATGTAGGTAGTGGCCATGGTGGTGGCAGCAACAGCACTAGAGGTCCAGTCTCCATCCTCTCTTGCTCATTCAGTAATCTTTCAGAAGCTCCTAAAAGACCACATCTAATGATGAACCACTTACAGGCAGTCTTATGCATCCTGTGAGGAAGAAGAGAAATGCCTTGAATTGACCAATCAGGAGGATGCTAAAACCAACATCAGAGAATTCTTGTAGGAATTCAAAGAGAAAGTTCACATGAAGAAGTTAGCTCAGTACCTGGCACCGATTAAACACTTAATAAATGAAATAATCTTTGAGGATATTCTAGAGGAGAATGCATTGTAGTGCTAAAATAAGACATAGTCTTATGGAAACCACCCGAGGATGTTGTAGCAGACATTAAAGCCATTCTCCATTTTTTAAGTTCACAAAAGGATTGTATTTTACTGCCCTCTTGAAGTTAGATGCATCCAAGAAGTTTACTTTGCCCATTGAAATGTGGGCCAAGATGACCTCTTACTTCTGCAGGGAAGCATTTAATTGCCAATACTCGGTTCTCTGAAATTCCCTAGCCAAACAGAACTGCTCTGCTCACCTTCAGTAGACATCTAGTGTAAGAAATAAATCTTTGTTGTCCTAAACCACTGAGATTTGGGAGTTGGAGCATAACCCAAGCTATTATGACTATTAAGGACTGATAACCATGTGCCCAGAGAACTATCTAACCTTCATTCTCACCCTTGAGTTATTTTTTTAAATTAAGTGGAATACAAATTTTTTAGATGAATTAATTAATAAAATCCTGAGTGTTCTCTCTTTAATGAGAAATGACACTAATACTGTGTAAGGGAGGGAGACAATTCCTCTACCCTCTAGGTCCTTCTGGCTGGTCTAAGAATTAAATTGAATGAGACAGAATAGCAGGAGAAAATCAAACAAAGTTCAATAACGTGTATACATGGGAGAAGCCCAGCAAAACTGAGGAACTTGCCAGAATGGCTGAAGCTGCCACCTTAAATAGTATCTTCAGCTAAAGACAAAGGACGATGTTAGAAGTAGTGGTTTCAGACTCCAAAGGGGAGGAAGGCAATTTACTTGGAGATGGAAATGCAAATGTTTGTTAAACAAGTGTTTGCTGGGCCATCTATAGGCAAGTTGACCAGAGAGAAAGAATTTTCATAAAAATGGGCTTGTTAGTGCCTTTCTATCCCACCCATTTTACGTTATACTATAGTTTAATCTTACAGTGTTAGCTACTTCCTGGAACAGACCTATCTTAACTTCTTTTAGGCAGTTAACTGGAAGGTCAGAGTTTCTTTCAGAGTCTTCTGTTGTTAAAAATAATCCAGCCTGGGACCAGCCCAGTGGCACAGCGGTTAAGTTTACAGTTCCACTTCGGCAGCCTGGGGTTCGCTGGTTTGGATCCTGGGTGCAGACATAGCACTGCTTGGCAAACCATGATGTGGCAGGCATCCCACATATAAAGGTAGAGGAAGATGGGCACAGATGTTAGCTCAGGGCCAGTCTTCCTCAGCAAAAAGTGGAGGATTGGCAGCAGATGTTAGCTCAGGGTCAATCTTCCTCAAAAAAAAAAAAATCGAGCCAAAGAGACACATTTTGGGGTAGGCAATTCTGATCCTTCACAACTGGAACTGGAACTTGTGGAAAGACCAAACACCAAAGGAACCTCATTTCTGCTCTCCAGAATAGAGCTGCTTATTAGCTTACACCTCCTGCTCCATGCTTTCTGTCCGACTTTCCTGACACATCTCAAGTTATAGTAGATGACTATTCCCTAATAACTCCAGGTTTTCTTCCTTCCTGAATGTATGCTCACTGTTCCTTTGACCTGGAATGCTGTTTTTAAATATCATCATTCTTTTATCTCATGTCTAAATTTTACCCATCATTCAAGGTCCAACATAAATCCTCTCTCTCTCTCTAAAAGACTTCTTACCTTTAACCCAGCTGCAGTTATTGTTACTACCAAAAGGGGGTCGTCTACTTGCTGTAAGACAAACCAACAGTTAAGAGGGAAGGTGGTAGGAGAGAAAGGTTTTATTACAGCTTGCTAGCAAGGTGGAAGTTGGAGGACTAATGTCCAAAATAAACATCTTAAAGGGGACACAGAATCTTGAAACAGCTATATGAGCCAGTGGGTTATAGGGAAGGGGGTTAGGAATGTTTGACCCTGTGGTGTTACAGACTTGGAGTCGCCACACCAGATCTTTCAGTTGTCATGGATATAGCATAGAATCTATGTCCAGGGGTCATCACGTTCCTAGGGAACTCAAAGGAACAAAGTTATCATCTTATGGCAGCTGGGAGGGAAGATAAAATCTACAGAGCATGTATATCTCCTAGAGGGTGCATAGCCAACTGGGCTAGTTAATTAGAGGTCATTCAAAGTTACAATATAGTCTCTTTTCTACAATATGGCCTCCCTTCTGTCAACCTTGTGTTGAGCCAGTATCAGTATGGCCTCTTCTTTGATCTCCCCACGGCATTTTATGTATACCTCTCTTAATTTACTTTTTATTTTACATTCTTTTTATCAACATGTATAATTTAAATCCCTCAGTAGATTGAAGCTTCTTGATGACTTGATCCGTGACTTGTATACCTTATCCTGGGTGATTTAACAGATTACTTGGCCTTAGTAAGTCCTTGGAGAAAATTGTAATGAATGATGATGAATGAAGAGTATTGATTTTTAACTGTACGACAAGACTCAGCAATCTATGGCACAAGAAATAAACTGTATGAAGATTTTTAAAAAGATGTCCTGATTTGTAGGAAACCTAAAAGGAAAGAAATATTTCCTGTTTGGGAGGAACAAGAAGAAACCCAGAAAGCAGAAGAGAAGGGTCATCCCTGCAAAGACATTTGGAAGCACTGCCCATGAGAGCTAAACTAAATCACTTCCCCGTAGGAGATGAGAGCTCAGAAGAAAGGCCACACAATTCTTCCAACTTCTGTAGTTTTAATGTCAGATTTTTAAGAAATGATACATATGCTAAGAAAAATAAGCTTTAGGTCATATTTAGAGAATCTTATATGCCTGGAATCTACAAAGTAAACTTTTTTAAGTATACCAATTGTGTACTATTTAGTCACTCATTTGCTCAAATACAATTCTTGCACTTTAATTAAAGAACAATATTAGCTGGGCTACATCGTATTGTTCAAAGATCTTACAGAAGGCAGAGGCTTAAACAGACGCCCCGTTTCCTAACTGCCCGGCAGGTCCCAGTAGACCGTGATGGCATATGTACATAAGTGAGATCGCACGCTCACACTTAAAATGCGTAACATCTTCACTTCTGACACCACAATCTTCCCCACCCCAGAAATCCAAACATCCAGGTTTTTAATGAATTATGTCAACTCCGTAGAGATTTAGCAGTCCAGCAAGTACATGGCTTCTCTGGTGAGGAAAAGGAGGTGTACTGGCTCGCAATAAAATATACTCCCTTAAAAAAGAAGCAGGAGGAAAGTGTGTTATTGCCTCTACTGTTTGAATTGTGTCTCCTCCATGGGTTTGTAATGCTAATATTTCACATTAGGTCACTTACGAAGAAGAATTTTCAAATCATTAAAAGGCTATTGTTAACAGAGTGATGCGAAAGAATAAGAAAGTGTCCCCTCTCCCTCCGCAGACCTCAGCCCTCCCCAAATACCAGCACCTGGAAGAAGCCACGCTGTGCTTTCATGAAAAGCTGTTGGAAGCCAGAGAAAAACAGGCAAGATAGAATTAAGAGAAAGGGACGTATCCCACTGACTCTGAGTATAGAAGAGAAATGTGGAGAATGTCTGAATTATTAGCACAGCAGAAAAATATTTTATTTAAGAACTACATCTTCACAGCTCTGCCTGAAGGGTTTCACTCAAGCTGCCAAAAAAAAAAAAAAAGTTACAGATTCAAAGCTCAGGATACTCGAGAATCCGTCATGTTGTGTGTAGGAAAATCATAAAATCACCAGCGGAAAAAAGACACAGTGGGAGTCCCAACTGGTAAGCCATTAAGCTCCCGGGCATGCGTCATACTTCATCCTGAGGGACAAAGGAGGAATTTCAAACGAATTTCCCAGCTCTGTCTATGGAGCAGCTCTTTCTGACGATAAAGTCTATCTTTTAAGGAAGCTAACTCAGGGTTTTGTTTTATTTTGTTTTGCATTCATCTTCATCAAGAAAGGAAATTTACATTTTAGGTCCTCAAAATGAAAGATTGCAAAACTATGTCTTGGCCCATGAATTTAGACAATTCATGGGTCACCAAGATAAGAGCTATGTCTAAAGAGTATAGTAATAATATCTGCTCTACACCAAGCACTTGCTTTCCTCCAGGTCTATGCTAAAGAGTCTGTCTACATGTGCGACTACATTTGCACAACCACCTCACCAGCTGGATGCTTTGCAGTGGAGGAAAGTGGAGCTTACAGAAATTAAACATTTAGGTGAAGGTCACACTTTTGGTAAGTGAGAGCAAGAGTTTGATCCCCACCTCTGTCTGATGCTAAAGCCATGCTCTAAAAGAATTTCTCAACCTCAGCACTGTCATTTTGGGCCAAATAACACTTTGTGGTGGGGGGCTGTCTTGTACACTGTAGAGTATGTAGCAGCATCCCCAGTTTCTACCCATCAGCTGCCAGTAGCACCTCCTACTCAGTTGTGACAACCAAACATGTCTCTAGACATTGCCAAGTGACCCCGGGAAATAAAATTGCCCCCAATTAAGAACCACTGCTCTGAGCTAGTGCTACTAAAAAATGTAGACCTTGCACGAGTTCCCAGACTGCAATCATAAGAAGCTTGTGCCAGAATGCAAATCAACTATGTCACTAAGAACTGTTTACTTTCAATGACTTTTTCTCAATAGCAAGACTTTTTCAATGAAGGAAGCAATGTGTGGATTTTCATTCTGCAGCAAGCTCTTTATCTCATCAAAGACCAACACTATGGATGGGGTTGCTCTAATCACTGTGGTGTATTGCCTCCATGAAACGCTGATATTCAATGAAAATGTGATAATACTTGTAAAGTTGCTTCTTCTCTTAAGCCTGTGGTAGTCTTTATTTTTGCCAAACTCCTCTCATCAGTGACAGAAAATTATTGTAAAGCAGAGCTTTACGAAGTATCAAAGGTCTGATTTGAGTGTTGGATTGTGTTGCTAGGTCCCTGACAATATGCATGAGTGAAAAACCTCAGTGCCCGACCAGAGAGCCTGTCCCACATTAAACCATTATAAAGTCTAACACAACTCAGTCCATAGTAGCCATTGCAACCTGCAAGTTACTGGGGACTCTGTAGTCCCCATACTCCCCCACGGCTCCATGCCCATCCAGTCCCTGTATCAATACAGTAGTCTACTGTCATGTCGTCCTTTACCATCGCATTGACAAATACCACAAATATCAACACGTACTGCAAGGTAAAAATAACAACAACAGGGGCCAGCCCCGTGGCCAAGTGGTTAAGTTTGCGTGCTCTGCTGCAGGCGGCCCACTGTTTCGTTGGTTCGAATTCTGGGCGCGGACACGGCACTGCTCATCAAGCCATGCTGAGGCAGCGTCCCACATGCCACAACTAGAAGGACCCACAACTAAGAATATACAACTATGTACCGGGGGGCTTTGGGGAGAAAAAGGAAAAAGCTAAAATCTTTAAAAGAAAAAATTAACAACAACAGTGGCAGCAGCACTAACTGTCAATAATTGAATACTTCATTATGTGCAAGGCATTAAGTAAGCTCTGCATATGCATTAGCTCATATGGTTTTCACCAGAACCTTATGAAGAAGGCATTATTCTAATCTCCATTTTACAGATAATGAAACAAATCAGAAAAGCTAAGTACTTTGAGAGAGGTCTTTTGACTGGAATCAGCCCCAGATAGAACTCCAAAATCTAGGTTTTTTTCTTTAACTTTTTATTATAAAAAATTCAAGCATAATTAAAGTTGGACAAAAGAGTATAATAATCCTCACGAATCAGTCATCCAGTAACAACAATTACCAACTCACAGACAATCTTGTTTCGTTCCTAACCCAATCCACTTCCTCCTCCATTTATTACTGTGAAGTAAATCCCACACAGGATTATCCATAAATATTTCAGAATATATGTCTAAAATATAAGGACTGTTTTTTAAAAACATAACTCCCAACCCATTATCGCACGTTAAAATATTGTCCATGATATCTTAATACCGCTAAATATCAATTGTGTCATAATTGTTATAGATGTTTCTTTTCTATTTTATAGATTGTTTGAATCAGAATCAAATATGATCATTTCATTGCGATCAGTTCATGTAAGACTTCAGTCTCTTTTCTTCACTCTCTCTTTTCATTTGCAATGTTTTTGTTAAAAAAAAAAAACTGGGTCATTAGTCTCCTAGAGCAGGCATCTGTGTCACATTTTATTCTTTGTTTTATTTTTTTTTCAAACCTTTAAAAATGTAAAACCATTCTTAGCTCCAGAGTGTACAAACACCAGCAAGACCTAGGCCGTAGTTCGCGGACAGATGTCTATCGTAGAAGATCTCACGGTCTGCTCTGTGCTAATCGCAGCCTCACGTGTCATTAACGTGTTCCTCTATTGTTTGTGTTTCCTATAAGTTGTGGTTAGATCTAAATGAGGGGTTCAGGATCAATTCTTTCGATAAGACTCTAAGAGAAAAGGAAACGGAAGGAGGAAAGTAGAGAAGAAAGTCCTACTTATTAAGCGTCTCCGTGACTGGTGCTATGCTGGCACTGACCGTTTAACGTAATTCATTTAATGTCAAAACATCCCTGTGAGGTATTTGAGAGACGACAAAATTTTTTCTTTGAAGACAAAGTTCTTGAGTGTAGACCCAAAGGAATTTCTCATATAGGATGAAATCGAGTGTATAAGAGCCAATGTTATCAGCAAAGCTTTGCAAACAGCACACATGCGGACGCCTCGCCAGTTAATACCCAAATCCCCGTCTTCAGCCACCTTTGCCAGTTAATACCCAAATGTTGGCAAACTCACGTGAATGAAATGATCCCAGTGTGCAGTGTGAGTCTGTCCAAGTTTTATACGAGTTCAGATTGGGATGAATAGCAAAAACTGGCGAGAGCCAAGAAGCCCAGTGAGCAGAAATAACAAGCAGAACAATGAAGATTATAGTAACAGCAGCCAAACAGGCAGCTGAGAAATGGAGTGGGTGTGCAGAATAAAAAAAGGGAAAAAGCCAAATCTGTGTAACTTGCACTTCAAAACTTGAACTTCATAAGGCTACCTTCTCCACAGCAGATAGTCTCAAGAGAATAGATTCTTCTGGTTCAAAGTAGGGTTCTGAAAGATGGCTTTCCCCACAGAAGTTGTTTTTCCTCAGTTCACTCACTTCAGCCTCAGTAGCATTTGATGGTAAGAGAGAACCACGGGGTGTGTGTAGAGACAGATGATTGATTGTTGATTGTTCCTGTAAGAACATTAATGCACAAGAATGATACAACCGGAGTGCTCAAATCAAGGGGGAAAATGTCCATTCAAATATCTAGTTCAAGGTCTCTCCAAGTATTTCTGAAACAAGCTGAAAGCAAGATTTTTAAAATGAACTTAGGTATTTAGATTGGATTTGCTTGTTCTTTAAATGTTACTAAACTGCACATTTTCAGTGGTCAGATCCTGCAGATTTACTCTTAAGATAAACAATAATCGCTGAGTGATTAGGAGTAAATATTTCCGTGTCATCTCTTTTGAGAGTGACCCTCCTAGGTTAATGTGAACTGGGCTAAAAACATTGATCCCAGAAATGAGTAGGAAATGTTATGATTTCCAATTATCCTAAGAAATTGGTCTTTGAAATTCTGCCTTATAGAAGGATAAAGCAGCATCAATTTAATCTGTGAAACAGGACTTTATTTAGTCCTTGGCAAGTTAGCGAGGAAAAAGGAATAAGAAAAATCATGGTGGGAGAGTAATATTGTCAACTGATGCCCTCCAGTGGCAAAACAGGAGGGAGTTTGTAGTCAAGGAAAATTCAAGGTACCTTCTATTTCACGTCTCAGGCTTTTTGAACCAATGAGCCCAAACCATTTGAGAGCCCAATAGTTAAGAATAAAACCACGACCTCGGGTCGGACTTGGTTTTACATTGTAGGGTCATAAGGTGCCAGTGAAGGAAGTAGTTTGTTTGCCTTTAAAGTAAAATTGACTTACTCGCTGGCAAAAGGGTGCTCCATTTCAACTGACTTGGGAAGATGTGGGGAAGGCATTTTCAAATCCTCAGGCTGAAGGATCCCCCTTTTATCACATTCCTTTATGACACTCCTTTTAGCTTGAAGGCATTCACACATCCTGGAAAGAGCGGGTCCTCACATAGGGGTACAAACTCTTTGCTTCTTGTTAGAGGCACCGACCATGCTGCCTGCTGATGTGGGTGTTCCATGAGGAAGCTGATGGCCACACAGTCACCTGATAAATGTCTAGCTTTGGGTTTCCTAGTCACACTCTGGGTCATTTACTTCTCTTCTTATTTTAAAGGCTTTGCCTTGACCTCCTCAGGCTGTCTCCGGGTCCTGCCTGGTTTTTTTTGGATCTCCCACAGACTGTTCCCACCTTCCTCCAGGGTCTTCCTTCCAACAAGTGTCCATGTCTTCACTTCTCTTTGGATCTGAGGAAGTGGAAAAGCCTGTCAGACATCAAGAGAGGCCTAAGGTACCTATATTCTTGACTTTCTTGGTGTATTATAAAGAAATGCCACAATATATAGCAGAATTCTGGTATATTCTAACACTTCCATAATTGGAATATATTTTCCCATTAATAATTTTAACATGCAATATAATTGTATTATTCCTGAGGAGATTACTGGTGGGACTTTTAAAAATGTGACTCCTAGTGTACCATGGAAAGGAGAGCTGGTAAAAGCTGACAGCTGTAAAGGCGTATAAAGCACACCATCCTCCTTCAATCCTGTCACTACATCTCTCTAACAATAAGTATAAATTCATTGAGTGAGGATATGATAGCATCAAAAGTCTAAAACTATGTAACATCAAAAGTCTCAGCCCTTCCTGAATGTGATGTGGACCAAAGGAAGGTTCAGCTTTCTCCCAGAGACCAAGAGAGAAGCAGAGTGTTTCTATGCAATGAAACAAGGGAGTGAGTTCGTGCACAAGAACAAGTCGGAATTGAGGAAAGTCTTTCAACGAGGGAGAGAGTTAGACGGTCTCTTAGTAACACCCACCCACACAATCCTTGGTGAATTCAGATTTGAAGCCTGTGAAGTTTAGCTGGATGAAAAGCACATGGAGCCCCCACCTCTGCACCACAGATTGGGGAGCGCGGTATCGTGACCAGATCATAATCACCTCAAAATGGAAGCAGAGGGTGAGGAACTCTCTCTCTGGATGCCACGTCCACTAGGGATAGTTCATATTCTAATGGTTTTATCAACTCTTTGGAATATTTATAGCATCTAGAGGAAATAGGAAAAGCTAATTATAGTTTACTTCTATCGTCCTTGTCATTAGTTGAACTTCTCCAGCCTGTGTTTGCAGATAGATATAAGCAGTAAAGAAGAATTTTCAGTGTAAATCAAAACTACCGTTTTAAGGAGACAATAACCTTAATATTCTCTATGTCAGTCATGTCCTTTTCTTCTTATGCAATCTGAGAAAGCATGTGGGCCAGTGCCCCTCAGCTTAAGGTCACATAGCTGTTTACGGGAAGGTTTCTTAACTCTCGATCTTATGACCTTTCCATTTTGCTAACTTGAAGTTTCAATAGTAATGATTCTCCAGTGGCTAAAATGTTACATGCATTCTCCCTTTATTGCTGTGATATTTTGACTAGATTCTATTCCTTCGTGGATTTTCTTGCTAAGTAGTACCAGAAATGAAACATTCAAAATCAGTTTCCCAACATTAAAGGATTAAGATGGCAAAGCAATGGTACAGTTTAAGACTGAAGTGTTTAGGTTCATCATGGGAACTGATTTAATTTAATTAATTTATTTATTTATTTATTTATTTATGAGGAAGAATGGCCTTGAGCTAACATCTGTTGCCAATCTTCCTCTTTTTTTGCTTGGGGAAGATTGTTGCTGAGCTAACATCTGTGCCAGTCTTCCTCTATTTTATGTGGGATGCCACCACAGCATGGCCTGATGAGCAATGCTAGGTCTGTGCCTGGGATCGGAACCTGCGAACCCCGGGCCGCTAAAGCAGAGCACACGAATTCAACCTCTACGCCACCAGGCCAGCCTCCTTGAACTGATTTTCTTTGGAAAGAACACAGATAGAAGTTTGTATTTGTGGTGTGAATTCGTCAATGGTATGCATCTAATTGCATAATTTAATATCTCTTTCCACTAAACCAGTGATTTTTAGTCTGTTTGGGTCACAGATGCCTTTGAGAAACTACAGAAAGCTATTGACCCTCTCCCTCTCTCTTCACCACTTCCTCAAAAAGCGCACCTAAGCACACAGGCCCTAAATGTCGTGTTCAGTTCCAGGGGGCTCATTAACCTGGTTGTAGAAAGCTTATTCTAGATCAGTAGTTCTCAAGTGGAGCGATTTTGCCTTTCAGGAGACTTTTAGTGATGTCTGGAGACATTTTTGATTGTCACAATTAAGAAAGCATGGCTGAAATGTAGCAGGTAGAGGCAAGCGATGCCTGCTAAACATCCTACTGTGAATTGTTATAGCCCCTCTCAACCGAGTATGTTCCTGTCAAAACGTCAGTGGTGCCCAGGTTAAGAAACCCTGCTCCGGATCTGCACTGTCCTCTACAGTGGCCACCAGCCCCGTAAGGGTACTGAGCTCTCGAAATGTAGCTAGAATGAATTGAGATGTGCTCTAAGTGCGGAATACGCACCAGATTCCCAAAACTGCATACGAAAATGTAAATGATATCTTTAATGAAATTTATATATTGAAACTATTTTACCTATATTTGGCTAACTAAAGCGCATTATTAAAATTAATTTCACCTGTTTCTTTTTACTTTGTGTCATGTGGCTACTAGAAACTTTACAACTTACATATTTAGCTCACATCTGTGGCTCACATTATGTTTTTATTGGACAGAGCTGTTCTAAATTCTATATAACATTGAGTCAATGAAAACTAAGAGTTTGATCCTAAAGCAAGGGTCAACAAACTGCAGACTGTGAGCCAAACCCAGCCTGCCACCTGTTTTTGTTCATCAAGTTTTATTGGAACACGGCCACATTCATTTGTTTGCCTGTTGTCTACGGCTGTTTTCATGCTACAGCCACAGAGCTGAGCATTGTGATGAAGACTAAATGACCAGCAAAGCTTAAAACGTTTGTCACCTGCCTCTTCACAGAAAAAGTTTGCCAACCCCCCATCTAAAGGTGTGACCACTACGTGAATGGGATAAAAATGTTGTCATCCTGACAGTGGTAATGTTTTCATAGTCGGAGTAAGCAAATCTGGGACTTTTGAAGACGAGCTGGCTGAACAGATGGGGAGCAGGTATAGCACAAAACACTCATTGGCTGAGCTGCCCTCATGTAACCGTACTTCACCTTCTTATTCAACTGGAATATGGCTCTTTGCAAAGGAGAATAAAGAACATATCTTGTGTTAGAAACAGATCATTAATTCAGTCAACAAATATTTTTTGAGCACCAACTATTTGCCAGGCACTGTTGTAAGAGCTGGAGATATAGTAGTGAACACAAGAAATAAAGTCCCTGCAGTCATGGGGCATGTAGTCTGCTGGAGGAGAGAGAATATAAACAAACAAAGAAATGTCTAATATGCCGAGTGGTGATAAGTGCAATGAACACAGTCATGGGATAAAGAACGCTGGGGTAGAGGTTTTTAATTTTATTTAGAATTTTATTTATTTTATTTAGTGTGATATCGTCATGGAAAGATTTTCTGAGCAGGCAACATTTGAGAGTATGGAAAACAGACAGTTAGAAGCTTTCCCTGAGGACCATTTGACAGCATGTGTTTAAATCTTAAGTGTGAGCCCGTAGTCCAACCTGTAGTAATTTAACATAAGCAGTTTTTAAAACAATTGTGCCAAAATATGTGTATAAGAATGTTCCCTGGAATGTATTCCTCGTAATAAAAAAAGGGAAAACTATTAAGCATTCAAATAAATTTATTATTATAAACAATGTTCATGACATAGTAAGTTTTTTTAAAGAAGCAAAAAAAAGGTATTATAGTTTAATCCAAGTTTTATAGAAATTTTGTGGTTGCAGAAAAAAAAGTCTTAGCACAAATGTTAGGATACCTAAAAGGTAGAATTTTAGATGTCTTATGTGCTTCTTTATAGTTCTCTGTAGTATCATCTCTTTAAAAATAATCTATAAACAAATCCATTTATTTTTTAAGAAGGAGCAGAGATTATATTCTCCCAAATATGCACATGCAAAAATACTCCCCTTAAAGATCACCCTCAGTATGATAATCTTCCACGGAAGCATCAGAGTTGACAAGGAGTGCGATAATTAACAGAATGAACAGAATGAATTGCCTTTCTCAACAAATCCCATAGATTCTGGGACACCAATCTCTTACATAACCTACCAGAGAACTGAAGTAAGCCCAATTAGTTCCTTAGCACATGGCCATGTTGTAAGGCCCAGAGATGTCAATGGACCCCCTGGAAACTCCAGAGAGAACAGAGATCACTCACCACTTTCAGGTGGCAATTGCAAACACTACACTGCCCAGGAAAACTCAGTTTCCAGTGTTTCTCAAAGTGTGGTCCTGGGACCTCTACACAAGCACCATTTGATAATGGTGATGGCAGTGGAAGTGGTTGGGGGCAGGGGAGGAGATGCTCATTGAAAATTCAGTCTTGGCCCCTACTCCACAGCCCTTCTCAGATGGGGTCCAAGATTTGCATGTTTAAGAGGTTCTCTGACTAACTCTTACACAACCAAAGTTTAAGGATAAATGCTTATCAGAGGGGAACTGGATCACTCTCAGCCTTGTTATCTCTTTAACTCAGAAGTGCTTTCATTATAGGAGAAGAAAAAACACTTCTGAAGATCCAGAGGAAGCTTGTGTCTCTTCAGAGCTTTTGGGAAAAGAAAATGCAAATTGAGACTTGCCTGATCATCTGGTAATTATTGAAGGAAGGACTCTTGGCTGTCACGTTGGTTCTGTAAAGAGGCCTGTGGCTAACTAACACAGGTTAACAGAACCTTGGCCTGCCTTTGAACGTTGCTGATACTTTTTGTCTGAGAGCTGAAACCAGCCTGATTTCCTGTCCCTGGTGAACAATTCTGGGATGGGGTATATTTTCCCGTGCACGTGTTAAATAATACTGAGAACAAGCAAAAGTAAATGACTGCCTGGTCCCAGAAGGAAATACTTCCTCAAGGAACTTAGGACTGCCTACAAATTAAAACGGCTTATTTATCAAGACTTGTAGCTTGCTCATTAAGATTTAATTCAAGACCTTCTCCTCTCTGTGTCTACCTATGGAGGACAGCTAATATGTCATAAAATATGCCCAATCCCAACTATTGCCCACCTTGCAAGACCCACCTTAAAAGCATTCAGCCTGGCCTAAAACCTTATAAACACCCTTCCCTGACTTCCCCATTCTGAAATGCTACTAGGCTCTGCCCTGGTGGCGTCTCCCTCGCTGGCAATAGGTCTAATACACATTTCGATGTTGATTTGCTTAATCAACAGTCTATTCCAAAGGTCTATGAGATATTGACAGTCAAGATGCCATTATTTCAGTTGATGTGGGCTGGCCTATTCCACCTTCCCTGGGATATCTGTTGAATATGACTCATAAAAATTCTGTTTCCAGGCTTCACTGTATCCCTTTCAAGATCCTTAATTTCTGTTATTTCTGACTAAGGCTCTTGGCCAACATCCCCACTATGCACATGAAAATGATTTTTAAAAAAAACAGAGCCAGATATGTTGAAGTTTTTGTAAGATTCTCTCCTAATTTAAATTCTGGATGCTACAAGAGATGCTTGTAAGCAGTGGCAGCTGAGTTTCACCTTTTATTAACTTTCTTGGTGCAACAGCTGTCTCATTGTTACTTAGGAATTAGAGCGTGAGCTCCAATCTCCATGGAGAAGCAAGCAGAACACAAAAGAAGAAAAGTGGCAAAAATGTGCAGATTGAGAGTTTGGGCATACCTGGAAAGCGAGGTCAGACATACCTGGTTACACATTTGCTCTCCTCTGTGCTGTCTGTGAGACTTTCGGTATCTCAATGTCTCCAACCATCAGTTTCTTTAACTTTAAAATGGAAACAGGGGCCAGTCCCACGGCCTAGTGGTTAAGTTCGGTGCATTCCACTTTGGTGGCCTGGGTTTGGTTCTTGGATGCAGACCTACACACCACTTGTCAGCAGCCATACTGTGGTGGCAACCCACATACAAAATAGAGGAAGATTGGCATGGATGTTAGCTCAGGGAGAATCTTCCTCAGCAAAGAAACAAAAAAGGAAATGAAAATTTGTACAGTGGTAAAGATTAAATGATAAAGTTTAAACACTAACTCTATAAACAATAGCTAATATTATATTTTTACAAACCATATCCACAAACTCTTAGGTGAAAATTGAAATATGACATAAATTCAGATTTACATTTGAATTCTGGTTCTTTCTCTTACCTGCCTTATGTCCTTGGGTAATTAATCCCTTTAAGTCTTAGTTTTCTCACCTACAAATCTGAAATACTGCTACCCCATCAATAATAAATAAAATAATGTATTTAAGATACTAGTGCATGAATCATTCAATCAACTCATATTGAGAGCACAGACTCTGTGTCAGACTGACTGCATATAAAATTCCCAACTACTCTCTCTAATTCCTTATTAAGGTATGTAACCTTCTGTGCCTAAGTCAGAGAGTATTACATAGGCTAGATTTCCTCCAGAAGCAGAGACCTTCGAGACCATTCCAATGGGATGCACCATTGTCATAAGCCAAGATTTCTCTCCCTTTTGCTCCCCAAAGTTCTCCAATATACATCAGTTTGAATGCTAAGCTGACTTTCAAAGAAACTCCTATAGCTCTGAATCTTTAGCTTTTCTCTATAAGTCACAGCTACCTTGTTAGGTTTTGCTTCCTTTGTCTTCCCTCTTTTCTTTTTGGTCTATGCTTCTGCACACACGTTTTAACCAGAGATGATTACTTCATGGACTTACTCGCGAAGTAATCAAGAAAGAGAATTTTAGACCTAGTGATCTGATGCCTTGAATACGAATCTCTTCTATCCCTGAAAGTTATGAAACTGAAAATATGTTAAGAAGAAAATATTTCCATGGTTTGTTATGATATTCAGAGACTTTTCACTACTCCAAGTTTGCATTATTTAATTTCTCCAGGAGCAGGCAAGAAAAATACCAAGAGCTTGCCTTTGGGAAGATGCCATTTCATGAGCAATGAAGCACTAATGAATGGTAAAGCTGGAATTTCAAGGAATCATTATTGAGGGGGAAACGCAGCTATAAAGCTACTCTGCTCAAGAGACTGACATGGGACGTCCTTACTTATCAACTCTCTGTGCATGCAGTTAATAAATATTTATTTAGCGACTGCAGCATGTCAGGTGCTACGGTATTGGAAAGGGATTACTGCAAGCTCATTGATACTCGAGGGGACGGCCCTCATTATTGGAATGCTGTTATTCAAGAGAAACAAGGCAGGAAGTAGTGTCTAGAAGTGTAATAGGCAGCCTGGGAACCTAAGGGTGGAAACAATACTGGACCCGTTGGGAAAACGGTAGGAGAAAGGAGCCAAAGAGAAACTGTGCATAGAATATACGTCTCAGTCAGATGGAGCCCAAGGATAAGGTGACATCTTATAGGTGGCTCAACTAAGTGAAGTCTCTTGAAATCGGTTAGGTGTCTTTCCTCCCATGAAGGCTCCCCTGGGTGCCTAAGTCTGATTTGGCTTCTAGCCTTTGTCCTCCCGTAGTATCCATTTCCTTCTCTTATGCTGAGTCGAATCACTCTGTCTAAAAACTGCTGCCTTGCCTTTCTCCCATACTGGACTACAGGCTTCTTGAAGCCAAAGATTGTCTCTGGTTTTCTGTAATCTCGCCAGGGCCTGGCTTACTGTTAATTCTCAATAAGCCTCTGTAGAATGGTGGAGGTGGATGGATGATTGGATAGATGAATGGGTGGACCCATGGGTGGATGGGTGGATAAATGATGGAAGCAATGAGTGAAGGCACTGTATACTTGCTTCCCTGAGAGGAGTCTAAGATAATCAAAGTAGTAAAGGGCAATAGCAACAGTCAAGTTTGCTGCTGTTTGTCAGTTTAGATGCTGTTCAGTTGTTGACCTAATTGGAATTCGTAATGCAAAGTATAAAGGTAAGTTTAGTCTAAACTTCCCACATCTCTGCTGAAGTAAGAAGGGAGTGACGTGATATTTGCTGCTCCATTCTGTGTTGTCTCCAGAACGCAGGCTCCCTGTTTCCCCACAGCCACAGCTTTGCTATGGTCTCCATGCGCACGTGTGCGTTAAGTACATACAGCTCCAGCCCAAGCAAAATGGCTACGAACCCAACTCTTTCCTTATGAATTAGCCACAGGCTAGGAACAGCTCGAGCTCCTCTTCTCTTCCTCTCACAGCTCTTTCTACTGTGCTAACGAAGAGCAAGAATAAAACACTGTTCACTTTATGACGTTACTCGCATTAAAAAAGAAAGAAAGCCACTTACATGGGTATCAAAAATATAGAAAGGACACACCAAAATGTTAATGGTGGGTATTTCTGGAGCAGAGGGATGACAGATGGAGAATTTTTTGCTTTTTTCGTCTCTATTTTTTAAGATTTTTTCCTATAACTAAATTGTGTTTCCAGTGAAGTAAAAACAATTTAAAATTTATGACAGCAATTCTGACCTCACAACAATAATTGTGACTTCTATGGCCTTACCACTCAATATGTGCTTCCTTTCCAATTCACCCTGAGTTCCTCGGGGTCAGATACCCCAAGGTGTCAGCCGCTTAGCCCTGAGCACAGCGCTGTGCAGAGTAGGGACTAGAAACTAAATGAATGAACTCTCGGTTTCTGTCTATAATTCGAACATTCATGCTTAGAACTGAGGATGATGAATTTTTTAGTCCTCATCTAAAACTTGGAGAAAGTCTGAAGGATATTTGTACACTTTGGGATTGTCAGTCATTGAAATAATGTTAGCTTAAGGTCAAAATCGAGAGAGAGGGACATTAGCGCTGGATCAGTTATGCCAATATGCTCCTTAATTCTGACTGACTTTTAAAGTTAAACCATCTTCATTCTTCTTCCACATTCTTCTTAAACACAATTTTTTCCCCTGCAAAGCAGGCCTGTCCTGAGGGTGCCTTTCAGCGGAAGGCTTTGTCTTTGAGCACAGTCTGACTGAGAGCCCAGGGAGGGACAGAGAAGCAAATGTTCCATTTATTCCATCTCTTCTGAAACAGGCCAATTGTGCATAACAGTGGCAAGCCTGACAGGGTCTCGCTTAGGGAGCATTTCCTTAGGGCTGTCATTTTTCCTGGGCTTTCAGCAGACCTGGTAGCGAGCTGCCCTCACACCCTGAGCAGGATCCACTTTAATAATAAACACCAAAGATGGGCACAGCACAGGACAGCATCGCTGGGCTGGGCTTGATTTATGCTCCAGGGACTAGAGCTCTGTGCGTACCTTTCAAATGGTATCCTTACACAACATAGAAGGAAACGCCCAGGAAAGCAGGATGCAAGGAGTTAACAGCACAAGCTTTGCAATCAGGTGAACTTGAATTCAATGCTAGGCTCTACGGGACCTCTGTGGGTCCATGTCTCTCAACCTCAATTTCCTCATCTGTAAAATGGGGGTAATATTAATCCCTATTCCACAGATTCCCTGAGAAGTTAAAAGAGATAGTATGTGTGCTTCACTTAGCACAGCGTCTGGCATGCTGTAGGCACTTAACAAACGTTCTCATTATCATGAACAGTGTAGCATAGCAATGTGGGATAATTGGGAAAATCTAACAAATAAACACTGCATTTGGAGTCAGGCTCTGGGTCCAATCTCTATTCTGCCACTAACTGTGGGCAGTTTTGTAATTTCTGGTTCTCAGTTTCCTCATTGGTGAAGCAAACAAATTGGACCGGATTTAGGCTTGCAAACTGGCAGCCTACAGATACGGTTCATTCGGCTCCTTTCAAGTGTTCAAAGAAATTGGAGAAATTTTTCTAAAATACCTAGATGTCTGCCTTTTGATAAAAATCAGGGCAGCATTTCCAGATGACTAAAACTGAGCAGCAAAATGTTTTCAGGCAGGGCATCCACTCTCCAGTTCACTACAGTCCTTACCATGCCCTGCTGTCTTACACTGAGACCACCCAATTACTTTGTATTAATTTCCTGGTCCCTGTAACCATTTAGGTTTGCAACCCATGGATTAGACCAGTGGTTCTTAATGTTAGCATCACTCTGGGAAATATTAAAAATAATAGTGACTCCTCCTCCCATACCAACTAAATCAAAATATCTGTCCATAGGGCCTGGATACCTGCATCTTTTTAAAAAAATTCTTTAAGCATTTGAAATCCATAACCAGGGTTAAGAACTATTGGACAAAGTATTCTCTAGGGTTCTGTCAATGTGACAGTGCCCTAATTCCAAAATCATTAACTTTTACACAAGTCTAGCCTGAATGTGTAGACAGCTACAACATGAAAATTATATGTTCAAAATACAACTACTACACATTAAAACATGATAACCACAGCAAATGAGAACCTCAACTATTTCTGTGCCTTCTTTTAATAGCCATGGGAGAACTTAGAGATAAATTTCAGTTTGCTTATTCCAAACATAATCATCGTAAAAGAAAAAATATACATAGCTTTTGTCACTTTTATGTTTCCTTTCTCTATCTTATTAGTTACCAGTTCCTATATCAAGCTTAGAAACCTTTTCTAGAGTTAACATTTAGATGTTCCACCGGAATTACTCTAAACAAGGAAGAAAAGATATTCATTACTCACATACTCCCTACCTTATTAACATCAAAGAAACATTAAAAATCACCATTAATTCCTTTGGAGAGAAGCATCATTTTCAAGTATTAAGAAGTTTTCTTTACTTTTCCTTTTTCCTTTCAGCTCCTCTGAATATTTAGGGGTCTTTTTTAATACATTTTTGTCATCCATTTACAACTTTTGGAAGTTCATTTTAATGCTCTTAAACTTTTAATTAAAAAAGATTATAATGTGTTTGATTTTATTGTTTTGATTTGCCTATTGCCAAATTTTATATTTTTATCAACTACGGTGCCTAGAGAGTTTGGGGTGAAAAACAGGAAAGCAAAATTAAAATTGATATTAAGTAGTGGTTCTCAAGGGGGGCACGTTTTGCCCCCCTGAGGGACATTTGGCGATGACTGGAGACATTCTGGTTGTCGTGACTGGGGGTGTTGGTGCTACTGGCATCCAGTGGGTAGACAGCATTACGCTGCTAAACATCCTACAGTGCGCAGGACGGTCCCCACCACAGAGTCATCTGGGCCAAATTGACAATAGTGCTGAGGTTGAGAAACCTAATACAAAGCTTTTTTTTTTTTTTTGCACCGTGCTTCACATGATTTAGTAAATTGTGGGTTTTCAATCTCTGACCATGGAAAAATCATTAAGACGGTGCTTGCAATTTAAAAATGTGGAAGATTATTTTTCCCCCTTCAAAGTACTTTGTGTTCTGAAATGAAGGGTTTTATGCAAATTCTGGACAATTAGCCTGTGGCTTACTTAAGAACAGGAAGAGGACAAGGTGTGGCAAGGACTCGGGAAAGGAGACAATCAAAAAACTGTATTTCATTATATTTATGCCAATTCTTCTATGCTTTACATCTTTATAAACAAAGGAAATTCTTGTGGGAAAACCAGCCCCTTTTGGGGGAATGAGAACTTGCTGGTATTAAATCAATCAGCATAATTACAAAGTGGCATGGGGAATCTACGCATTTGCTGTAAAAAGTCCATCCTCTACAAAGGATGGTGGGTTATAAACAGCTAAGGTCTGGCTTAAAGACACATTGTCAATTTCCAAGACTCGAATCCTTTGTTTTTTAAGATGGTTCTGGGTTGTTACGCAGGTTCTTAGAGTGGGAGTTCTCACTGACCACGGTTACACAAGATTCATGGCTGTTTAAAAAAATAATAACCTGCCTTTGAAATTTGACTTGGAATGGAATGAAACACATCCAATACCACTTTTCCTTTGGTCAGAACTTTGCTTTGAGATTATTTGGCAAAGGATTCTTCATGTCTCCCAGCTCCACCTGGCTATTCCACAAAGCTCAGTTGTCACACCAGGATAGGAAACTACAAATCAGAGGCTAAACACTAAAGAAAAAAAGAAAAGATAAACCACACCATGGGGACCAAACCCAACAAAATATACCCTTGCACTCTATCTGGCCCAGGGGCCACTAGCTTGAAACTGATGGACGAATAAACTCTAAATCTCTTTTAGGTCAAAAGTTCTGTGGTTGGACTTTTAGCAAGAAAACTCACCATTGCTAGACATGTTCTTAAAATGCAGTCATTTCCCTTAATGTGTCATTTTCCTGTTGAAAAAATCCATAGTTGCTCCCTACTCTTCTACAAATTGAATCCTAGCCTCAAAAATGCAGAACTCTGCAATTTGACTTGGGGCCTCCCTTGTCCCCATGATTTCCCAGCATCCACAGACATTGGTCCAGCTTTGAGCCCTATGAGATTGCTGCACGTCGCCTAAAGACGCTTGGTACTTCACAGGACGGCATCCTTGCCCACCCACTATCTCCACACAACCTGCTCTCTCCTACCCCATCTTGTCCAAAGCCAGTCATCCTTCCCTCTTAAGTGTCTTCTTTTTCAGTCCCTCCTGACTCCTCCCAGGGCACGGGCTGGCGGAGAGATTTATCCATAACACTTTAACACGGCCTCAGCCACTGTCTACCTGGTGGGATGAGATGGGTAAGAATTCAGGCCTGGGAGTCAGTTTCAACAGTTACCAGCTCTTAACTTTGGGCAGTTTATTTAACCTGTTAAACCACATCTTCCTCACATCTCCAATGAGTGTGTCACTCAAGTGTCAGCTGTCCCCGTGTCCATAGAGTTGACTGTTTAAGCTCGACGTTGACTAGTTCACAAACTGGTTTCTGCAAGAAATCCAGTCACACCATGCATTTTAGACATTTATACTTTTTTCGGAACACCTATTTTACTTGAGCATGCCTTCTTGAAAATTCTGCCGCCTTGCCGAAGCCTTCTTCCTCCTCACCCTTCCTCCCCTCCCAACCCCTCATTCAGCGCTTCAACCCCTGCATTTCTGATTTTCCCTCTACTGGCCTCTTCAGACATTTTAAACCCCTCGGCCCGATTATGCATAGAAGCCTTGTCTACGATCCTGCATCCATCTACGCAATCCCAAACTCACCTCCCATTTCCATGAAACAAGGGACTCTTCAGCTTCTTAAAAAGTAGTGGGTAAATTATCTTTGTTTTTGTATTGGTGATAACAGTAGTGCCCATCTTATGGTGCTATCATAAAGAGAAGTGATATCTAGAACATGATATCATAAAGAGATGAGACATCTTAAATATATCATTAAAAGATATGATATCTAAAATATAATATCATAAAGAGATCCCTGGAATATGATATCATAAAGAGATGAGATATCTTAAATATGATAGCATTAAAAGATGTGATATCTAAAAATATCATAAAGAGATGAGATATCTAAAATATATCATAAAGAGAAGTGATGTCTAGAATATGATTTCATAAAGAGATGTGATATGTAGCATATAGTTAAGCACTCAAGTCTTAGCCTAGTGTTATCAAGATTCGTTTCAGTTTTGTTTGTCTCCCTTATGAGATTGTGGACATATTAAAGGGAAGACTCCTAATTTATTCATCTTCCAATAGCTGGCACAGCAATTCTATTCTCCACCTTGGCTCCACATTAGAGTCACTGAGGGAGCTCGAAAAATGTTCATGCCCCCAACCCAGATCAGATACGTCCGAATGCCTCAAACAGGCCCTAGGTGTCAATGTTTTCCAGGTGATTTTAACGTGCACCCTGGCTTGCGGTCACCAATGACCATAATACCTTACAGGCAGCAGTAATAATTGCTAATAGGCTCACACTCCTATTATAGGGCACGCATTACGCTAAGCATTTTCCTTGTAACACCTCATTGTAGTCGTTTTTAAAGGTCTCCAGGCAACTCCAATGTGCGGCCAAGTTTGAGACCCAGTGCCAGCTCCAGAACTAGTTTGAGAAGCTTCACTGCCTCCTCCTCAGGAGGTAAGTTTAGGTTATCCACTTTTTACGGGTGAGAAGCAGAGGTTAAGGGAGGTTAAGGGTGCTTGAGTCCCTCGGGCCGCAGTCAGTGGTGAAGATGGGGCTCCAGCCTGAGCAATCTGACTTCAGAGCCCCAACTTCCTCGTCCACAGTCCTCTCCTCCTGCCTTCTCTGGGAGGAACCAAGTCAGTGTAACTGAATGGAGTTCTGTCATCCTTGACCCCACAGGCGCTGTCACCAGATAGGAGAAATGTTCTTCTGATGCTCTGTTTTCTTTCTCTACCACGACGCTTCATGTTTCTTTCACTAGCTCTCTGCATATACTCACAGCCTTTTCACCCTCCCTATGATGCTTTTTAGCTAAAGAGACTTAAAAGCTCAAATATATTACTTTGTGGTATGAAAAAATCCTGAGATCCCGACATAATCAAAGGACGTGACTTGATTTCAAATCTGCGTTTGCAAATAAGGTCTCGCATCCTAGTGTATGTTAGGATATTTGATAATAATGACCTACTTTTTATTATTACTTTTCACTGATTTTAAATGAGGCAAGGTGGAATAATTTGTCTTTTTAACTCTAAAGGATTTGCAGTTTGGGTTTTAGCTGCGTGTGTGAATAAAGTTTTAGTTATTTAAGGGATTTAGTTTAATCTCATAAGTGATTTTAAAGTAAGAGAAAATATAAGAAAATCTAAGCCAATGTTTCCTTTCTTTTAAAGCCTTGATAGAAAAATTATAACTCCCTAGCCAGAAAAAAGAAATACTGAAGTCATATTGTTGCCACTCCATGAGATCTATTTTTATCAGAAATAACTATCTTCTGTTTGCCCATTTATGAAGCCACACAGTGGAGTCAGGTTTTTCTCACTGCTTTTTCCTTCTCTCTTCCCTTCTGTAAGCACCCCAGCTTTACCTCGTCCCCCATTTCACCCACTCTATAGAAACCCCACTTCCGAGCATCCAGATCCGCAGTTCTCAGACTTTAGCACGCAGCAGAACCACCTGGCAAGCCTCGCACCTCCCCATCGCCAGCCCCCAACCCCACCCCCAGAGTTTCTGCTTCCCAAGTCTGAAGTGGAGCCCACGTTTTTGCATTACTAACAAGGTCCCAGGTGCTGCTGCTGATCCAGGAATAAAACTTTAGGAACCAATTATTTAGATGATCCAAGAATCTATTAACAGCTGAACTTGTGTGTCTTTTCTGAAATTCAAAAATCAGGAGCATGGAACTGAACCATAAATATCTTTTAATATTCTTTTAATATCTTACCTAAAGGAGTGTTTTTTACTAAAATATGCTGAGAATAATATATTAACAAGAAGATAACAAGCCCTCTTATATTCTGAGCCCTCTTATATTCTGAGCAAAGGCTCCCCGCGTCGAAACCCATTTAATTAACCTTAACGGATGCAGCTAGTTTTTGTGAGAATTGTAGTAGCCCCTGGTTACCTGCAGGTGGCAGAATATTCCAGCATAAATGTCATCTCTGTTTATCTTGTGAAATAATTGACACCTTTCAGAAGAATTTATCAAAATTGGTTTGTAAAGTAAAGAGAGGAAAACATTTTAAAGTATAATGGGTACAACATTCTGCACAGGAAAAGGAATGTTATTAGCAATTTGGATAATTTATTTGGCACGTCTTGAAAAAGCAACATTTAATAATAATTATTATAAATAGGTATTAAATGCTTACTATATGACAGGCTATGTATTAACTGCTTTACATTGATTCTGTCTCTCAATTCTCAGAGTAAGCCTATAATGTGAATTATCACTGTTTATTTTTTTTTTAGATTGACACCTGAGCTAACATTTGGTGCCAATCTTTTTTTTTCTTCTTCTCCCCAAAGTCCCCAGCACATAGTTGTATATTCTAGTTGTAGGTCCTTCTGGTTGTGCTGTGTGGGACACCACCTCAGCATGGCTTGATGAGCAGTGCTAGGTCCACACCCAGGATCTGAACCAGTGAAACCCTGGGCCGCCGAAGTGGAGTGCACAAACTTAACTACTCGGCCATGGGGCTGGCCCCCAATTATCCCTGTTAAATAGAAAAGAAACCTAAGGTTCAAAATTCTACCCATCCTTCAAGTTCATTTTAGGCTTTTCCTTGTTCTAGGAAAATTTTTCTCAATATCCCCATATATGAACTCTCTCTTCTCTTCTTCCTTCTCTCCCCCTCTCTCATAGTAGTTTCATAGTCTTCATTGGATTACTGGCGTCATCCTCATTCACAGGGATGCTGTGATAATTAAAATTTTAAGTGAGACAGTGTATATGAAAGTTATTTGTTTTAAAAACACAAGACCCTATTACAAAATAGGGTGTGTAGTGAGTTGAAAGGTAGTCCCCCAAAAAATGTGTTCACATCCTAATATCCAGAACCTGTGAATGTGACCTTATTTGGAAAAAAGATCTTTGCAGATATAAATTAAGCTAAGGATCTTAAGATGAAACCATACTAGATTATCCCAGCAGGCTCTAAATCCAATAGCAAATGTCCTTACTAGAGATACCCAGAGAGAAGAAGAGAAAGCCATTTTCAGACAGAGGCAGAGATTGGAGTGATACAAAAACAAGCTGCAGAGAGAGGTAGAATAACTTCTCTGGGTCACACATCTTCTAGAGGCCGGTTCAGAGACACAACTCATGCTGCCCAACTCAAGCTTCAATCCATCTACCATCTTTAAATACCTCTCAGTGTATTACAGTAAAGAAAAGGTGAAAAACAGACATGCCTCCTGTGGTTAATGCCTGGGTTCACATCTTTTTAATGAAGGAGGGTTTAACAAATTCACAAGTAACTTTTCCTTAGCAACAGTGCCTTAATGACAGCATCATAAAATTATAGTATCACTAGATTAACGGGAAGAAAGTTTGCTTTAAGTCTGCTGGGAAAAGCAGACTGCAAGACAGAGATTCTGTTCAGACATCCTCCCAGGAGGGGGGGAGGAAAAATCATAATTTTGTGTTTCTTAGATGATGAGATACTTTTTTTTCAGTTTAAGAAAATTTCTTCTGGAGTCTTCAGTTCCATGTTCCTCGACGTATAGCCATTTTATCCCACGCACCACTTAGCTGAGCACCCCCCTCCAACCCCTGCCCCCAGAGCTGAATCAGATATATGCCTCCTTAACAAGGCCCTGGGTGTGCACTAAGTGAGAGAACCACTGCCCTCAGGCCCACAATTACGGCGCCACCAAAGGAGGACCTCATATTAGAGATGCAGTGAGTGGAACATGCCGGGTTTGAAGCCAATGGATTTTGTTAGTGTCTCGATGCCGCCACTGAGTAATTTTCTCAACTTGGGCATTTATACTCAGTACAGCAAGTGGAGTAGTGTCTTCATGCTAAGAGAGTACGGGTGGATGGGGGTGGGGTGAGGGTGAAGGGAAGGTTTTGAAGTCACACCATAACACTAAAATCAACGGTATTTAAAATTACTCTCGAAAATGAACATCATTTCAAGTGCCCATCGTTTAAAGGTTTGTACTTCTTCAGTTGTAAATTAAGACTTTTTGCTTTTAGCGGTCGGTCATGTGTGTGGGGAAAAAAAAATGCATCTTTAAACGCCTGACTTGTCCTCACCCCGGTGTGATTCCCACCCACTGAGAGGAACAAAGAAACAGACTGGTGGAAGAAAGGGCAGGTCGACACCTTCCTCTTCACACCAAGTCCTGAACAGAAGATCCTTCTGGAGAACAGAGAGCAAAGTCACTTTGAAGAGTCATTTTCTCCTCTCCTTCCTTGGGCTTCCCTTTCTCCCTCTCTCACTTTGCCAAGGGACTGGGGTTTAATTCGTGGCAGTTGAACACATTAATGATAGGATTCCAACATATTCTTTTCTTAAAAACATATATCACACCTTGAGAGTATATTAAATTATATCCCAGTGCAGTGTCTGGCATGTCACAAGCACTCAGCATGGGGAGCGATCTTTTTAAAGCTTCTCTTACTACTGTTGTTAGTTTCGGGGTTGTTTGAAAACTACATGACATCTATGTATAAGGAACCTGGACCATAGGAGATGCTTTTAAAAATAGTTATTGTAACTACCCTCGTGGCATGGCCATATATCTGAATCTAGAAGGATCTAAAGACACCCCTGTGTGTTACAATCTTGTGTACCAAGGACCATGAGATACAGCTAAGTGAAGGAATTATTTGCTGAGCCTTAGAAAATAACTTTGGCATGAGTCTGTGTTTACTTGAAGTTTTTTTTTTTCCTTCTAGTATAATAATTCCTGTCAAAAAAAGAAGTCTTTGCCTTAAAGTATTTGTCAGATCAGCAGACTCCTGAACTACCAATTTATTCCTTATGGACCATTAACCCAGCTAGATATTTCCAATCGGCTACTCCAAAAACACATTAGTTTGAATGACCAGCCTCCTTCCTGATGGCTCGCAGCCGAGGATGTTGCAGAAGGAAGAATAGATGACTTGAAATGTCTGTGCATCAGCACCAGCAGTTTCTCCACGAGGCTAGATTTGACCAGTCATTTTTGGAAATATAATATTATTTATTCATTTTGGCAAACCGCAGACCCCTGTCTGCAGTTTTGTTTTTATACGTCGTATTATTAGAGGTCTTTGGCCCTCTCCACTGGATAAAATTATCTGCTGCCTAATTGCTTTCTCAGACTCCTCCGCACTTGGACCCCTGATGGGATGGACCATGATGGCTCCTCTGGTGCCCACTGGTATCTTGGCACAAGCTAATAATTAATGCAGCTAATCGTTGAATAGAGTATCTGGTTTCAGGCACTGCCTCTCTGATGTAAGACATCACCCTGAAAAATTGCAAAGAAACCTAGAAATGTCAGAAATTCAGAATGTGGTAAGATCCATCAATCTCTATTTCTTTAGTAATTCTTTGTCCTGTGATAGTCCCCAACTTATGAAGTCATCTTAAATGTAGTCAAATATTTCATTGAAAGGAGAGAAGATCTATGGGGAAAAAAATAAAATGGAAAGGTGGAAAACATTCAAATGAGGTTTCAATTGACAAAAGCAAGAATGAGAACACATATTAGATCTCACTGTAGACAAACTCCTCAATAGAAAGAATTGAGTCATTAGAAACATTTTTCTCTGTTCTTTTAAGAGCTGTATTTACTTTCTTTGAATTAATTGATCTTAACATGTAAGCTATATCATCTGCTATTTCAAGACTAGCAATACTAGAGTTGTGGAAACAGTATGTTGATGTAGCATCTCAAGGCCTTACAACCCCTTTTTAAAATACACATTCTATAGAGCTATAGCCTATATACGAGAAAAGTGCACACAGCGTAAGGATAGGGCTCAATTTCTTTTTAACAAGGTGGATATACCCATGTAACCAGCACGCAGATCAAGAAATAAGACATGACCAGCACCAGAATGTCTACTCAAGCTTATTCAGGGAGTGACTGTCCTCCAACAGGGAATCTGTGACTTCTAAAACCAGAGATTTCTTTCACCTCTTTCTGAGCTCTTCATAAACAGACTCATACAATTTGTGTTCTTTTGTGTCTGGCTTCTTTTGCTCAACATTGTGTTGAGATTTTCCCATGTCATTACACTATTTATTCTCATTGCTTTCTAGGATTCCATTGTACAGCTATGGCACTATCCATTCTACTATGAACGGACATTGGGATTGCTTCCAGTTAGGGACTATTATGAACAGTGCCACTATGAACATTTAGCACAAGCCTTTCGGTGCACAAGTTTATGCATTTTGTGGGGTTGCATATATAGAAGTGAATCATTAGGTCATAGGGTAGGCTTATGTTTAGCTTTAGTAAATATTGACAAAGAATTTCCAAAGTGATTGTACTTATTTGCACTCCTACATGAAAGTTCCAGTTGTTCCATATCCTTACCAATATTTAGTATTATCTCTCTTTTTAATTTAGCCATTCTGGTTGTGTGAAACAACATCTCATTAGCATTTAATTGCATTTCCTTGATGACTATTGAAGCTGAGCATCTTTTCTTATGTTTGGGTATCTCTATTTTTTTTGTCAACTACCTGTTCAAGTCTTTTGCCCAGTTTTCTGTTATGTCATCTGCTTTTTCCTTTGTTGATTTCTTGAGTGTCTTTGTATGCTCTGGTTCCCAGTCCTTTCTCTTATTTAGGTTCTGTGAATATCTTCCTCCACTTTGTGGCTTGTGTTTTCACTCTCTAAATGGTATTTCTTTTATGAATATAAGTTCTTTAAATGTAATGCAAATTATCTTTTTTCTTTTATAAAAGCACTTTTTGTGTTCTGCTTAAGAAATTTTTACCTACTCCAGGTCAAGAAGAACTTCTCCTATTTTTTTCTAAAAGCTTAATTGTTTTATCTTTGACATTTAGATCCCAAATCAATCTAGAATTAATTTTTATGTTTGGTGTGAAGTGCTAGTCAAGATTCTTTCATAGATATCTAATCCTGCACAGATTTTGTTCAGTTACTTAGACTGTTTCTCCTCTGAACTATTTAAGTCAAAATCCATTCTTCCCATCATCTTGCACAGAGGATAAATATTTACAAAATAGAATCACATTTTACGTATTTTCATACTTTATATTTGGTAACCTAGTTTTTATGCGCTTAGCAGTTCATAATGGATCTTATTAAAGTATAGATCTGCATTATCATTTTCGTAACTATGACATTCTATTGGAATGGCTGTGTAATAATTTATTTAATCCATCTTCTATTGGTAGATATTCAGGTTGGTCTAAACCTTGCAGTATCATAATCAAGGCTGTGAATGATCTTTGAATGTGTAGCTTTGCACATTTATTAGAATAGTTATTTTTAATACCATTGAGAATTAGTTTGCTGGGCCAAAGGGTATCCACATTTTAAGGCTTTTGAGCAGAAGGTGATGTCCTATGAAGCTTAAACTTCGGGGCCCCTTACTTACACAGGCACCACTCAAGTTCCTGTAGCAAATTTTCTAATTGGTAACTTTGTGTCTTTTAGCAGTGATTAAACGGGCTCTTTTTCCTTCATCTTTGCCACATACAGTATCATCAGCTGAAGGCATCATTTAAAGGGCCCATTGTTACTTTTGATAATGTCTATCTTTGGTTTGATAAAGTCCACTGGTTCTTTTCCCTGTGTTTATTGTCCAACTAGTTATTGGTAATGGGAAGAAGAGTTTCGCTGGCCCCATGAAGTAAAGAGTGCCTCTAACAGATTTCTGATGACATTTTGGGTTGATCTTCCCATGGTAACAAAGAATGCTATCCATTTCGATCCCAAGTCAAGAAGGAAATAGCAAGTACAGAATTGTCCTTGTGTCCCAAGGAAATGATAGTATTTAGAGATGTATGTGTGACTCAGTATAAAGAGGAGGGGGAAAAAGTTGCAATTTACTATTTTTTGGCATTCAAGTGATCTGAACTTGATTTAAAATGAAAGTTAAGGTCAAACTACCACATCATCTGCTTAGGTTGCAGCTTTATGTCTTTACTCATAAATTTTTACTATAAAATGTTCTTCCCAGGCAAAGAAAAAGATGAGGAAAGAAAAAGGAAGGGCCTCGGTCTGTTTTTGCTGAGAGGCATGATAAATGCAGCATAATCGAATCTGATTTCCTCTTTTAGATCATTAAAATCGTCATCTAATCTCAGTCACTGAGTAATCAGAAATGAATAATAAAATTTCTCTCTGCCCATTTAAAACAAACAGGTATTCTAGCTACCTTTTTACTTAAAACTTTGAAAAGTAATAATTTAAATTTTGGAAACCCTGTTGATAAAAGGGGCATTACAGAAGTCGTTAGCATGGAATGTAAATTCAAAAGCTGCTACTAATGTCTTTCAATCCTTGCTCCTCCCCCATACTCGTATTTCCAAGTTGATGGCTTTCTTTTTCTTTTAAATGACCTTCTCCCCTTGATGAGTCTATACACAACACCCTTTAACATAACAGCTTGTTGGCCATTTGTGCAAGAAGTAAAACCACTTTCATGAATACAAGTTACTCATTTTTCTGTGTGGGGTTTGGCATTGCCCATAACTTCAGATAATCCTCGCAGCCTGCAGCTGTTAGAGGGGGCCGTCCATCACGCGAAACAATCCCATGCAGTCAGATTAAGTTTAGGCATCTGGAAAGAGCACATCTGAAAATAAGTTTTATGATGACACCCAGCAAGCAGCTTTCTTTTCTTGCAATACCTAAAAGTTTCTGAGCAAAGAGGGCGTTGGCTGATAAACTTGGCAGAAATGTCACCCAGTACTAAGAGAAGTAATTTCCTTCCAGAACAAAGATGCCAAAGGAAAAAGCAACTCAATTTAGGAATGATGTAAATAAATAAATAAATAAATAAATAAATAAAACCCTAAGTTTTCAAGGGGAGTCTTTGAGTAGAGTTTTTTTCGTGTCAGCTGAGCATTTCACAAGTTCTGCTGACTTTCTAGATCAAGTGGAAACAGAAATACAATTTTCTACTTGTGCAGCCAAATCCACTTGTATGGAGAGCTCCACTGAACAGGCAGTGCTCTGAGCTCAGGAAAATAACTGGAAAAGCGCTAAATCACACATTCCCTACCACCATCAGAAATTAAAAAAAAAAAAAGAAATCCCTGGAAACACATGTTTAATTTCCTCCAAGCACTAAAGATTCTTGATTATTTTTACATGATATTGTGAGATATTTCAAACATACAGGTAAGAATAAACAAAATTATAAGGAATGCCCGTATGTCCACTGGTCAACATTGTCAAGCTATTTCACTTGTTCATTATCTTAAAGAATTAAACAGGATATAATTGAGCCCTCCCTGTGAATTCCTCTCCTATCCACATATGCTTTTACAGTTCTACTAAATATTTCATATTGATAAACATTACAAACTATTCTGATATTTTATTTTATTTTTTACATTTGAGATTGATTTCTTGTATATAAATTATCCATCAACTTACATAAAAGGAAGAAGGAAAGAGGATATGGACATGGGAAAATATTAACTTAATTTTTGTACTTTGGCAAATTTGTTACAACTTACATTTTCCAAATTCATGAGAAATAATTGATATACATCACTGTATAAATTTAAAGCATACAGCATGATGATTTGATTTACATATATTGTGAAATGATTACTACAATAGATTTAGTTAGCATCCATCTTCTCATATAGACACAATAAAAAGAAAAGAAAAAAGGAAAAAAAATTTTCCGTGTGGTAATAACTCAAGATTTACTCTCTTAACAACTTTTCTATACACGATGCAGCAGTGTTAGATATAGCTATCATGTTGTACATTACATCCCTAGTATTTATTTATTTTATAACTGGAAGTTTGTACCTTTTGACCATCTTCCTTCAATTCTCCCTCCTCCCATCCTCTGCCTCTGGTAACCACAAGTCTGATCTCATTTTCTATGAGTTTTTTGTTTTTGTTTTTGTTTTTGTTTTAGATTTCACAAATCAGTGACATTACACAGTATTTGTTTTTCTCTGACTTATTTCACTTAGCATAATGCCTTCAAGGTCCATCCATGTTGTCGCAAGTGGAATAATGTCCTCATTTTTTATGACTGAATAATATTCCATTGAATATATATACCACAACTTCTTTATCCATTCATCCATCGGTGGATACTTAGGTTGTTTCCATGACTTCACTACTGTAATGGCATTCTCAGTAAGATCTGATCCTCTTCTGCTTCATCCTTGTTCCTAGGGCATGGCCTTTCTGATGTTTATTTGCAAGCCTGACTTTTTAGGCCTAAAAAAATGGCAGGAGATTCAATCCTGCTCTTTGGGAGTTTTGCGCTCAGCTCTTTAAAATTCTATCTCTAAAGATTCAAAACTTGCAAATTTTGACAAAAAGAAAGTGGTTGTGTGTTTCAAGAAAGCCCCATTTCTCCAACTTGTCTTCAAGATTACTGTAAGTTTCACTCTGACTTTAGGATCCTTTTGTGCAGTCTCCCAGCTTCCCATGTACACCCCAGAACTCACTGTCTGTCTTGTGGGGAAAACCAACCCCATTCGGGCCTTCTCAAGTTTCCAACTCATCAGCCAGGATCAAGTACCCACAAGTACTAGATCTTAAGTCTGCTCTTTCCTCAACTAGAGTTTCTCTGTTTGGATAAAGCATTAGCCTGACTGCTGCCTAAATCGGCAAATATCCCAGGAGAAAAAAAGGACTGGTGATTCTCAGCTCCCATTTGAAGTTCCCTCCACCCTACTCTGAGCTCCAGCTTCTCTCGTCCTTGTTATTTCTATGGCTCCCCTAGATCTTCAAGTATATGTCTTTGGTAACTCACCTGTCTTCGTTAGTTCTTGCAGTGGGAGTGTTGGCCTGCTTTGAGTGACTACATCCTGCCTGGAAGTAGAAGCATTCACTTCAATGCCTAAAATTTGAGGCCCTAGAAGGTTAAGGTAAACACTTTGCAACTGTCTCTGAGACTACCCTCCACCTTCAAAACCATAAGTCAATCTCAAAATTTGAGAATTATAAAAGAAAAACGTTGATTAATTGGGCTATAATCAAAATTTTAAAACTTCTGAGCTTCAAAAGATCTTTGAAAAAAATGAAAAGAAGCCACAGACTGGGATAAAATATTCCTGATAAATATATCATGTTAGTTTTTTTTAAGTAAATTCATTAATCAAATGACATCATCAAGAATTTTTCCTTTGGAGAAGTAAAAAGATCATTATTTACTCATTCGACATTTTTAAAACTTTTTCCCAATGTCCAATGTTCCAGGCATTGTCCTTGGGACTAGTTGAATGTACAAGGGTAACCAGACCAGGCGTGGTTACAGTCTTCACTTATGATCAAAGGACAAAAACAAAAAAATCTGAGTTTACAAAGACAAAAAAATTTCTGTATGGAATCATCATATTTGTTGATGAGTCTCTTAAACAGCTTGGAAGATAGTGATCATTGATTTTGATGAAGCACTTGGAAATAAGTTTTTATTTAAGAATATGCCCTCCTCTTAAGAAGTTTGCCTAGAGGAATGTTTGCTAGTTTAGGTAGAGTGCTGATGGCCACTGAGAAGCCTGGCGTTTTAATGCTGATCTCTGCAGCTGCCTTTGACAGTGCTTGGGATCATTTGATTTTCCTTGCATTCTCAACATCCCTTCTTCCTTACAAATAATCCTGAATTTAAGTATAGGGTGTTTAAGGAGCTCTAGTCTGATATTACCATCCACTTCCAGCTTTTGACTCTAGTAACACCAGATTGCTTATAATCCTCTCACCTGGATGATCCCTCTCCTTATTCAGTCCTCCATGCTTTGGCCATTCCCTTCTTCACAATGCACATGCTTTTCTCCAATCTCCTTTTGCTGTTTAAGTACACTTCATAAAGACTTGGTGCAGGTATCGTCTCATTACTGAGGCTCCCAAATTAAAGAGGATAGCATTCTTCTCTGCCCACCCCTAAACACCTCTATGTGCTCAACTTTATTTTATCATTTTATTAAAATTCAACAGTTGAAAACAGACTCTAAGTACTCCACGATCTAAAGAGAGCTATCAACAGTGGGGGACAACAACTTGCAGCTCAGACTTTCCAACAGTTGCCTGAAAAGTCCCTACCACAGTCAACCAACTCAACAGGCTAGTTTCCGTTTACATAAACTGATTACTAAAGGGGGTAAATGTGGAGTTTAGCTAAGCTACTACATGCTATTGTGGCCTCAGCATCCATTTTGTTTGGCCAAGTGGCCTGCAGAGACCTTAAACTGACATTAGCCTCCTCATGTAAGCCTGTGTCCTAGTTAGCAGCCTGCAGAGTAACAAGCAAATGTAAATTCCTGATATGACTTCTCCAACAGCCCTTGCAATCAGCAATCTCCTCTGCCTCCCAGCACCTGTGTGCCTTAGGCACCACTTAGATGAGACTTTCGCGGGGCTTACCAAAACCCTGCTCTTTTGGTTTGAATTGACCAATCCGGCCCCAGCCTAGGAGCCCTAGATCACTCCACCCACGGATCCAAATAAAGGCATGTGCCCCAGCTCCTGCCTCTTTCTGGCTCTCTCTTTGTACTCTGCCTTGATCTCCTCATTTAGCCCCTTGAGGCATGCTATGTACTTCCTCCAGGACCTGTGAGTAATAAACTTCTCTATTTTAATTTCTCTTGTGGTCTGTTGTTGAACCATGGCTCACCATCCAGCACCCTGTGCTCCACTTAACAGATGTTAATTTAACAAAGTCATAATAGGAAAGGGGTGGAGAGAAAGTCAAATTCAGATGCCAAAGACTTTCCCCAACGCTCCAGTCCCTTCCTGCATTCTTCTCCCTCGGAACTTCACACTCTTCTCGCATGCAAGTGAGAAAGGAAATTTTGACACATCCACTCATAGAGAGAAGGAATGCATGAAATGAGGGGGAGACTGGAATTTCTTACTCCGGTATGATGTTTGCATAGGCAATGCACTTGAAGTTTCTTTCTGTTCTTTCTGCTCAAGGGAGAAGAAATTTGGGTAAAGATGACATGATTATTTAGTCCCCACAATTTGAGCCACTTTGCTGTTAAGGAACCCAAGAGGGCTGCCTGCCAACCAAGAGACTCCTACAGCTCTAGGCTGTGAGATGGGCCACTGGGAGCAGGAGCTAAGGAGGCAGGGGAAAGGGGTGGAACCTGAATTTGATCTGGAGTCTGCCTGGGCCTGCTGGTCTCCAGTACTGCTCTACTCTACATTGGCTGTAGGGACTTGGGCAAAATACTTAATTTTTCTCAGCCTTAATTTTCTCATCTATAAAAAGGGATAGTCTAAAAACTGACTTTATAGGATTTTAATAAGGAATACACAAAAGAGTGAAAGAAAAATGCTTAATATAGCACTTAGCATAAAGTAAAAGCATATTGAACGATAGTTAATAAATGTAAGCATTGATTTTTTTTTTCTCTGCTTCTAAGACTAGATTTCATCCCAGATCTTCATCAAAGTTGGATCCCCTGGCAGAGCCTGGTCCATCCAGCGCTCAGTTTAGTTTCAGGGTTTCAGTCTCTCCCATTCTACTATATCCTGCTGTATTTTAATTAGCTTTGCCTACCGGTGCCCAGATATGATTAAATAATTGGGTTTTGTAGTGCAAACATTTTTCTTTTTTAGATTGGCCCTGCATTAACATCTGTTACCAATCTCCTTTTTTTTCTCCCCCAAACCCCTGCAGTACGTAGTTGTATATCCTAGCTGTAGGTCCTTCTAGTTCTGCTATGTGGGATGCCACCTCAGCATGACTCGATGAGTGGTGTTAGGTCCATGCCCAGGATCTGAACTAGTGAAACCTTGGGCCGCCGAAGCAGAGGGCAAGAACTTAACCACTCGGCCATGGGGCCGGTCCCATAAAAATGAAAACTTTTTTATCCTACCTCTTAAAATATCCTAAATTGTATGATAAGGTATCAGGAAACTTTCAAAAGCCAGAGGTACAGCCAATCTCAGTGTTTGGATTGTGTAAAGAAAGCACACGCACACTTCAAGTATCTGAACTGCAAAACTCATAAAACCAACAGAGCACAGTAAATATACTGAGATATGGAATATACAAACATAGATTGGCCAGGCCATGTATAAAAATAAAACTCCAACTCACAATCTGCAGCAACCAGCCCAGGAAATCAGCTGGCTATCTGTAAGTCAGACTTCTATCTCCAGTAACAATCCAGGAAGCCAAACAATAACCCCTATAATGTTGGCCTAAAATGGTCAAGACTTGATTCTTGTTATTATTATTTGCTTTTACTGACAGTTTCCCTAATTTTTATCCCTGCTTCCAACTTTGGAACAATCAGAAAAAGCTAAATGTGCACCTTAAGCAATCAGATAGGATGCCGATCTTCTGGTTAGCTCACCGACAGCTTCTCCACACCACCAGCCTCCAATCAGGGTACACCTGAAGCCTTCCTTTCCTCTACTAAACTTCCCCCTCCTCTGCCTGCCTTTGAGTCTGCCAAAACACAAGGGATGCGGGCTGACTCTCTTGCTTTAGCAAGCTCTGAATAGATAGCTTTTGCTTGTTCTTGTTTGGGTGGTCTTTATTTCCACAATATTGAAGTGTAAAATCTTGTTTCCATTTTATCTTAATGAAATCTGGTCACATATTAAGCTATGGCTGTACGGTATCCTGCATAATGGCTGGTCTCACTGTGGGGTACCACTGAGGCTTAACCTCTGGCATCTCATAAGCACCCAGAGTAAAACATGGCACAGTGAGAAACAAGTCAAGGTCCAGAGTATATGACAGGAAGCAATTAAAGATTTAAGAACCTCTAAAAGTGAATGAGGGCTCCGTCTGCCCCAACAATCTAGGTCAACTCTGAGAGGATAACCTGGTTGATCTGGAAGGCAGTTAGAAGTGTAACCTTAAAATTAATTCGTAGTCAGGTTAACCATTAACCCACTGACATCATCACAAATGGTCAACTCATTTCCTGTTTTCATATTACCCAGAAACTCCAAATGCGTTAGGAATTCCCAAACGTTCAGCAACAATTTTTGTTGACTATGTTTTCTCTAACCTATACATACATTACCTTTAAAAAAATAATGTAAATGTATACCAATATATTCCTTAATAAGTAGATTATTTTAGCCTACTAGAGAATTTTCAAGTCCTTAGCCCCCAACCCCCTTCAGTTCTTTTATTTTAAGCCCAAAGGAACTAAGCTGTTTCAGAAGCTTGAGCGGTGTGTTGGGTTAGGGGTTGGGAGAATGGAGCACCATCATACAACGGAAGAGGAAGAGAGCTGCTCTTAAACTTTTTTTTAAGTGTATTTTGACAATAACATCCCCAGGCTATACAGCTAAATTACTTTGTTCATTTATGAGTGTCTGTGTCTCCTCAATAAGTCTTTAACTCCCACAGAGGAACAACGAAGCCAGAAATAGCGATCATCATTAATCCAGGAGAACCTCACTTAGTGTGGAGTCCAAAATAAGGCTGGCTCGTCTTAGACACTGGTTTCATATATTAAGGTATTTTAGCTATGTGTATAAAGAAAGATTTCAATTTACTCCATCTACAGTCTCTTATGCCTACTAAGGGAGTGTCAGTAAGCTTGGGTTCCAGCTAAGACCACCTCCCACTCATTCTTCAGATCTCAGGGTGATCAACACTTCATCTGGGAAGCCACTCTGTCGCTCCCCACCCTCACGTCCCCATCTCCCTATTATATTCTCTCCTTGCTCTCTTGCCCCCATATTTCACATAGTTTCAATTTGGCATTTCTAGTGTAATTGTCTCTTTAACATTTGTTTCCCTAATAAGGCTATGAACTCCATCAGAGTAATGACCCAGCACAGTTTTGCTCATTTTTCCATAGTGCCAGGTTCTTAGAAGGGGCTCAAATATTTCTTGAGTGAGTAGATGTATTAATGATTGAAGTTCATGGCTGGGACGGTGGAAAGGTGAGACAAAGAGAACTAAACTTTTCTTCTCAGAAAAGCCAGAATTTGGGAGTTAATGCAAGCAGAACAGCATATAAAGCATGGTGCGTAGGTAACGGGTAAAGATGGTGGATGGGCAACATGACAGCTGGTGTGGGCACGCAGTGGAGGCCATGATGGTAGTTGGAGGCCCTTCAAAGACAGAAATATCTAACGGTCAATTTTTAGGTTGCTAGCTATGAATGACGGAAGGTCATCCGATATCACTGAAGTACTTTCTACTATAAACATAGTCTTGAGTAAGTAGTATCCTATGAGAATGAAAAACACAGAGGCCCACGAAGAATTGAGAGTAAAGCTCAGGACAAACCTCAGATGAATGCTTTTTTCCTCACACCCTCAAATATACTAGAAGGAGGTTTCCAGGGCTGATATTAAGCCAGGAAGTACTGGTACCACTTATTAAATGTAAGTTGTATTGTTGTATTGTACCACTTCTTAAAATACAAAATTGCTTTCATACTGGTTAGTTGAACTACTGCCATTGGTCCCTTTCTCAGGACCTCTTGGAGTGCTTGGACCCCTTGTGATCCAGCAGGCTAGGGCACGGTACACCTGGTACAGTAGAAGGCCTCCAGGCCCGCCACCAGTTCTGAGTAGACAGTGACCTGGCCAGAGCAGTTGTTAAATATCTTTATCACTCTAGATGGTGGCATTTGCAAAGAGAAGGGAGACGCTGCTTTCTGAGTTTTTCTCCAAGGCTACCTCAAACCTCAAACTTCAAAGGAAAGAGTACTAGTCAGTTTTTTAGGTACTCCCTACAATTCTTTCACTTGTTCAATTTTTAGAAATATTGCTCATCACTGTGATTGCACGATCATATTCCCACCTACAATCTATGAGAGTTTCCATTTTTCAATATCCTCATCATATGTCGACACAAAACTTGTGCATGCATGTTCATAGCAGCTTCCTACATAATGGCCCCAAACAGGAAACAATACACACAGCCATGTACAGAGAATAAATGAGAATGAGATATACCATTTTTAAAAGAATCACGTTAGATTTTCCTAAACCTCTACCAATATCTCATAACATCCTCACGTTCTTGGTTTATATCTATGATAAACTACCAAGGTGGGGTACTACTTTACACTCCCACCAACCATGTATGCAAGTCCAAAAGGTTCATCGCCAACATTCAGTGGCATTAGACTTTTAATTTTAGCCGTTCTAGTGAACATGTTGTAATATCCCATTGTTGTTTTAACTTACATTTCCAATGATGAACAATAATGTAGGGCACTTTATAATGTGCTTATTAGTCATTTACATATCTGTTCAAAATCTCTCCTCGTTTTTTTAAGTTGGGTTTTGTTTTGTTTTTTTGAGGAAGACTGGCCCTGAGCTAACATCCGTGCGCTTTTTCCTCTACTTTATGTGTGGGATGCCTGCCAAAGCATGGTTTGACAAGCGGTGCATAGGTCTGCACCCGGGATCTGAACCAGCGGACCCCGGGCCACCGAAGCGGAACGTGTGAACTTAACTGCTGCGCCACTGGGCTGGCCCCTTAAGCTGGGTTTTTTATCTTCTTACTGTTGAGTTGTACGAGTTCTTTATACATCCTGGGTTGAGTCTTTTGTCAGATACTTGTATTGGGAATATTTTATCCCAGTCTGAGGTTTCCCTTTTTGTGTTTTCAAGGTGTCCTTTGAATAGTATAAGTTTTCGGCTTTTGATTAAATCTCAGCTTATCCATTTTTTTCTTTTCTAATTCTCAATTTTTGAGATTGGCTTAGGGTTTTCATGGGAGCGTTAGTCTCAGAGACAGTTACAAAGTCTTTATACTGACATTATATTAAAGACATCAATTCACAGATTCCATAAGCTCTGTGATACCCTTGAAGGATAAATAAAGAAAATAACACCAGGACAAATTGACGTCAAACTTTAGAAAACCAAAGGAAGAGAGAAAATCTTAAAATCATCCAGAGAAAAAAGACTCGCTATTTTTGAAGGAGAAGCCATAAGCTTAAGAGCTGGATTTTCAACAGAAACCATAGAACCTAGAAGAAAACGGAATGACATCTTTCAAATGCTGAAAGAAAGAAAAATCAAATTAGATTTCCATATCTAAGAAAAATATTCTCAGATACTAATATGAAATCCAAACATTTTTAGACAAAACCTCTGAGAATTTGTCACCAGCCAACTTCCACTTCAAGAAATTATAAAGGAAGTACTCTGGCTGAAGAGACTAGTTCCAGATAAAAGCACGGAACTGCAAGAGGAAGGAAGCTCACCACACAGGGAAAAAAGGGCTATATCTCAAAGAATATTGACTGTTACAACATTAATACTGATAGCAGCTTGTGTAGCTCGTAAGGTATCATGTAAAATACACACCATCCATAGCACAAAAGGCAGGAGAAAGATAAAAGAAATTAAACTCTTAAATTTCTTACATAATTTGGGAAGTGGTAAAAGTACTAATTTGAGATAGACTGTCATAAATCAATGAGGCCTATTGGACTATAACCACTGAAAGAATTACATAAGAATGGATAATTAAAAGCCAATAAAGAGAAAAATAAAATATATTTCGGTATACCAAAACACAAACAAAGCCAACAGAAAATATCAGGATCTATCATAAATATACCACAAAGCCTGCCATAGCTAATGTATACTTTTATTCCTTTCTGCCAAAGCGTGAATTCACAGTCCTGATCCACCATCCACCTGATGGGTTCCATTTATTTCAGCCTGTTAGAGACATGTTTTTATACTGAACACATGAAAGAGGGTTCCTGTTTCCCAGCCACTCAGTGATAAATGTCATGGTCAGAGGCAGCAAACTGGCTAATCTTTTGGCCAAACTTTCCTATCAGTATTATATTAGTGTGGATTGAAGATGAAACAGGAGAGAGGGGAATAGAATAAGCACACTGCATGAGTTAGGTCTGACTAGGTTCTGCTACAGTAAGAACACCAAAGTCTTAATGGTTCCGAAAAATAAAGGCTTATATCTCACTCCTGTGAGATGGGAATGGCAGTCAACATCAGCTCTCCTGCATGTTGTCTTCATTTGTGATCCCAGCTGAAGGAATAACCCTTCTCTGAAGCTGGTCCCCTCTCGTGGCAGTAGGATAAGAATAATTGCAGGACAAGATGATAAATTTTAAAGCTACTGCTCCAAAATAGCACAGGTCACTTCTACTCACATTTCTTTGGCCAAAGCGAGTCCCATGGCCAAGTCTGATATCAGCAAGGTCACAGTATTCTCCAGCAAGGACAGGTCATAGGGGGTGGCCTGAGAGGAATGGGTCTAGAAGGAGAAACAATGAATATTTCAAACAAATACTACAATCTACCACGTACATGGTATTTCCCAATCAATATATATGTTATATCACCTTCCAACCACTATTTGGAAATTATCTCAGTTTATATGAGATGATCTGATTAATTTGCTTCTTCTCTAAGGCTGAGAATAACTTGACACTGTTTCTTATTCCTCTTTTTCTTTTTAGATTATAATCTGGTTATATCTATATCACATTTCCTCCTCATTTCTTCTTTTTTTTAGTTAAATCATTTTTTTCTTTCCTTCTTTATTTTTTTTAATTCAGATATAATAAACATATAACATTGGATTCGTTTTAGGAGTACAACATAATGATTTGAGATACTTACATATTGTGAAATGATCACTATAATGTGTTTAGTTACCATCTACCACCAAATATAGCTACAGATTTTTTTTTCTTGTGATAAGAACTTTTAAGATTTACTCTCTTAGCAGCTTCCAAATATATGATACAGTATTATTAACTATAGTCACCATGCTGTACATTACATCCCGGACTTATTTATCTTATAACTGGGAGTATGTACCTTTTGACCACCTTGACATATTTCGCCCACCCCCAACACCCACCTCTGGCAACAACTAATCTGTTCTCTGTATCTGTGAGTTTAATTTTTTTTTCCCTGATCCCACATATGAGTGATATCACACAGTATTTGTGTTTCTCTGTTTGATTTGTTCCACTTAGCATAACACCCTCAAGGGCCATGTGTGTTGCTGCAAATGGCAGGATTTCATTCTTCGTTATGGCTGAATAATATTCCATTACATATATATATATATATATATATATATATATATATCACCTTTCTTTATCCATTCTTCCATTGATGGACATTTAGGTTGTTTCCATGTCTTGGCTATTGCGAATAGTGCAGCAATATACATGGGGGTGCAAATATCTTTTCATGATAGTGATTTCGTTTCCTTAGGATAAATATCCAAAAATGGAATAGCTGGACCATACAGTAGTTCTATTTTTAATTTTTTGTGGAGCCTCCATACTGTTTTCCATTGTGGTTGCACCAATTTACATTCCCACCAACAGTGCACAAGGGTTCCCTTTTCTCCACATCCTCACCAAGACTTTTTATCTCTTGTCTTTTTGATAATAGCCATTCTAACGTGAAATATCTCATGGTGGTTTTCATTTGCATTTCCCTGATGATTAGTGATGTTGAGCAGCTTTTCATGTACCTGTTGGCCATCTGTATGTCTTCTTTGGAAAAATGTCTAGTTAGATCCTCTGCTCATTTTTTATTTTGATTGTTTGAGGTTTTTTTCTATTGAGTTGTATGAGTTTTTAAATATATTTTAGATATTAACCCTTTATCAGATATATGATTTGCAAATATTTTCCCCCATTCCATAAGATGCCTTTTCATTTTGTTGATGGTTTTCTTTGGTGTACAGAAGCGTTTTAGTTTGCTATAGTCCTACTTGTCCATTTTTGCTTTTGGTGTCAAATCCGAAAAAGCATTGCCAAGACCAATATCAAGGAGTGTATCCTATACATTTTCCTCTAGGAGCTTTATGGTTTCAGGTCTTACACTCAAATCTTTAGTCCATTTTGAGTTGATTTTGTGGTTAGTATAAGATTGTTATCCAGTTTCATTCTTTTGCATATGGATTTCCAGTTTTCACAACACCACTTGTTGAAGAGACTGTCCTTTCCCTGTGGTATATTCTTGTCTCCTTTGTCATAAATTAATTGACCATATACTTCTGGGTTTATTTCTCGGCTCTTCTGTCTATTCTGTTCCATTGATCTAGATGTCTGTTTCTATGCCAATATAATACTGTTTTGGTTACCATAGCTTAGTGATATAATTTGAAATCAGGGAGTGTGATACCTCTAGCTTTGTTCTTCTTTCTCAAGATTTCTTTAGCTATTCAGGATATTTTATAGTTCCATACAAATTTTAGGATTTTTTTTTGATTTCTGTGAAAAGTGCCTTTGGAATTTTGATAGGGATTATGTTGACTCTGTAGATCTTTGGGTAATATGGGTAATTTGGGTAATATGGACATTTTAATAATATTAATTCTTCCAAACCATGAGCATGAACTATCTTTCCATTCATTTTTGTTTTCTTTAATTCTTTTCATGAGTGATTTATAGTTTTCAGTGTACAGGTCTTTCATCTTTTTAGTTCAATTTATTCATAAATATTTTATTCTTTTTGATGCAATTTTAAATGGGATGGTTTTCTTAATTTCTTTCTGATACTTTGCTATTAGTTTAGAGAAATACAAGTGATTTGCTTCACTGGTTTTGTATCCTGCAACTTTACTGAATTTATTTATTAGTTCTAGCAGTTTTTTGGTCAAGTCTTTAGGGTTTTCTATGTTGATATCATGTCATCTGCAAATAAAGACAGTTTTACTTCTTCTGTTCTGATTTAGATACCTTTTATTTCTTTTTCTTGCCTAATTGCTCTGGCTAGGACTTCCAGTACTATGTTAAATAAGAGTGGTGAGAATGAGCCTCCTTATCTTATTCCTAATCTTAGAGGAAAAGCTTTTAGTTGTTTACTGTTGAGTATGATGCTAGTTGTGGGCTTGTCATATATGGCCTTTATTATGTTGAGGTGTGTTCCCTCTATGCCCATTTTGTTGAGAGTTTTAAAAATCAAGATACATCTATGTAAAACATATAGAGTTTTCCAGGAATATATTTTTCCCTAAGAGATTTTATTGAACCAAATGTGTTTACCAATCAATACGGTTCAAAATCAAGAAATATTCATTGTATTTGTCAGTTCTAAGCTATGTGTACATAAAGCAGATGTATTTTCCTGTTTTTAAAAGAGCTATTGCTATTGACTGTAATTCATCATGGCTGGCTGAGAGCAGATTAGTTTTCATCTGAGGTCTTATACCTCATTTTCCACATAGTAGATGAATAAATAGAGCAGATTCAAAACATGGACTTCATCACAAAGGAAAATTTTGTAAGTCAACATTCATTGAAAGGGTTGAAGACAGATGCATCCCTTTTAGTAATCTACAATTACGAGCTTAAAACAGACTTCTAGAGTCAAGATATCAAACACCTCTGCAATTCTCTGCCCATGTTTTGCATGTAATTGCTGCCCATGGTATCACAAGCCAACTGAATGGATGAGGAGGAGGGGAAAGGCTACACAACAACCACGACAACAACAGTATCCTACACATACACCACACTTCATAGTTTACAAAGCAGTCTCACATCTGTAACCTCATTTCAACTTGTACACCTCTTTGTTGTAAACAAGATTGGCGTTAATATCCCCATTTTATTCGAGTGAAATGAGACTCTGAAACATTAAGTGATTTGTCCAAGTTCACACAGCTATTTAGAGGCAGAGCTTGAAGTCAAGTATGTCTTTGTGCCCTACCCAATGATTTCAAACTTTGTATGCCTGCGCACCAACAGAGGATTTTGTTTAAAATGCAGATTCTTGTCCCTACCTCCCACAGATTCTAATTCACTATTTCTAGTATGGAGCCCAGAAATTTACATTTTTCACCAGAATCCTAGGTGATTCTGGCACAGGACAAACCCCATTTTACCTAACATTGGGAAGGATGACGAGGGATAGGAAGAATCTGTGGGTAGCATTTAACATTGAATATTCATCACTAGCCCAATAAGAAAAAACTTAGCCTACTCCTTATCATTGGTAACTTTAACCAGCATAGTAGTTAGTTAGGATGAAAGAACCAGTGATGTTGGTAGACGTGTTTAAAGTAACATGCTCGTAACATCATTCAACTTAGTCCCATTCGAGCTTTATGAACAGTTGATTTGGGTTAATTTTGCCTGGTTATGATATTACCATCCAATAATACTCATGTGCCAGTGTCCAGGGATAAGACCCTGTTGTTCCTTTGGGACAACTTTAATAAGACTGAACTAAGTCTTAGTCTCAATAGCATGACAGTTTGCCAACAGATGATACCAACCCTTACCTAACAATCTGCATTATAGGCGATTGAGTGCTGCAATTTTTTTGACTGAATTTTCTTATTTGGTTCTTTTAATATGACTTTGAGCATCAGGACTTGCAAACCAGGATTACAAGAACTGATTTATTTTGAGCAAGTGAAGTCAAGAGTCATGTTTTAGAAAGACTTTTTTTTGTATTTCAGGCAGGTCAATATCAAAGGACATTCACTTAGAGAGTGATGACCTGGTGGTTTTTTCACAAACGGAACAAGGATTTTTCATGTCACCATGAATTTAATACTGTCTCTTGTGTTTTCCTTTGCAATCTCTTTGATTGGATTACGTTCAAGGATACACAGGCCTCTTGCATTTTGAGTACATTTAAGAGTTCGTTCTCCAGCTTTGACGTTCAGCTCAAGAGTTTCAACAGCAATTAATCAGCACTATCCATATGAGAAACATCATTAATCTTTGCCAGACAGAAGCGGTTATGTTTGCAACTCAACTTCAGTGGACTCTTTGGCGGTAAGATTTGCCATTTTATAAATGTTTTGAAAGGGAAGACAAGGCTTTGAAGCAAAGTGGGAGAAATGGTTTCAAAGAGTTAGGAGCAGAATCCAAAAGTCTCTCCACCAGCCCTAGAGGAAACATTTGTTTCTGCTGCAGCTTATGAGAACAGTCACTTCCACGTTGAACACCATCCAGGTGTGCATTAGGGCATACGGTTATCCATCCTCCAAGTTTCAGTCCTCAGCTCTTCTCTGCCCTCTTCCCCTGGATGAGCTCATTTCTTCCTAATTTCAATTATCACCTCACTGCCTCCGTAGAGATGACTCATGGATGCATTCAGTTACCCAGCAGGTATTGAAATCCCACTGCTATAATAACTGTCATCAGAATAGCTTCCATTTATTAAGTTCTCACTATTGCCAGATGCTGCGCTAACTCTCTCTGCACTGGGGAGAGTCGGGTATGGCGGTTAAGATGGTGCAGGGTCTGGAGGCCAACTGCTTGGGTTTGAACAACTTTGGGCACTTACTCAGTTCTCTCTGGTTCTGCTTCCCCCTCTCCAAAAAGAGTAACTAGCCATAGAGTCTTGTTTGTTTTTTTCTTTAGAATTAAATAAAAGATTTCCTATAAAACATTTAATATAGTGCCTTACTCATAGTAAACTTTTAATCAACATTGGTTATAATAAATTAATTGTTATTATCTGTCTTATTTTTATATTTTAGAATGATACCCTTAGGATGTAGTTACTATTTTTTCCAATTTTTTCCATACCTGTGTTCTTAATCATCATGATAAGAGCATCTCTGGATTATGCCCTGTGAGAATAATGCATTGTCAGAAAAGATATCATTTCCTTAAGAAGGATCTTTTCGAATATCATGTCTTCTCAGACAAGGGAAACAAAAGAAAAAATAAACAAATGGGAGTTCATCAGACTAAAGAGCTTCTGCAAGGCAAAAGAAACTAGGATCAAAACAAAATTGCGAGAAAATATTTGCACATCATATATCTGATAAGGGGTTAATCTCCACAATATATAAGGAACTCACACAACTGAACAATAAAAAAACAAACAACCCAATCAAAAAATGGGCAGAGGATATGAACAGACATTTTTGCAAAGAAGATATACAGATGGCCAATAAACACATGAAAAGATGTTCAACATCACTAATCATCAGGGAAATGCAAATCAAAACTACACTATGATACCACCTTATGCCTGTTAAAATGGCTACAATCACTAAGACTAAAAATAACAAATGTTGGAGAGGGTGTGTAGAGAAGGGAACCCTTATACGCTGCTGTTGGGAATGCAAACTGGTGCAGCCACTATGGAAAACAGTATGAAGGTTCCTCAGAAAACTAAAAATAGAAATACCATATGACTCAGCCATCCCACTACTGGGTATCTACCCAAACAATTTGAAATCAACAATCTAAAGTGACATCTGCACCCCTGTGTTCATTGCAGCACTATTCACAATAGCCAATACATGGAAGCAACCCAAGTGCCCATCGACTGATAATTGGATAAAGAAGATGTGGTATATACATATGATGGAATACTACTCAGCCATTAAAAAAACCAAATTCATCCCATTTGAAATAACATGGAAGGACCTGGAGGGAATTATGCTAAGCGAAATAAGCCAGACTGAGAAAGACAAGCACCAGATGATTTCACTCATATGTGGAATATAAACAAACACATGGACAAAGAAAACAGTTCAGTGGTCACCAGAGGAAGAGGGGTGGGAGGTGGGCACAGGGGGTGAAGGGGAGCACTTACGTAGTGACAGACAAGAAATAATGTACAACTGAAATCACACATCAGTGTAAACTATTATGAACTCAATAAAAAGGGAAAAAAAGATGTCAGTTCTTGAACTCAGGTTGCACACATACGCAAAGAAGAGGACTGAGACAACCATAACAATAGTAGAAAGTGCTATGAGAGCTCAGGATCCTAATTGTCTGTCCAATAGCCTTGATCCCCTCACCTGGCTTTCCAAGTACTTGCAGAGTCGCAGAATGTCAGAACTGAAAACGCAGTGAACATCAAGACACAGAGCTGCAATCACAATAAAATGCTCCATTTACAACCAATGGCATTTGTCTCAGAGAGGTTAAGGGGTGGTTAAATGGTTAAGGGATGGTTAGTGACATGGGCAGAGTTCCTGACTCTTCACTCTGCCACTCACAGTAACATGTCACCACTTGGTGTCCTACCATCAACAATATTCACCATTTCAAAATGTAAGCTTACCATTCAAAATATTGATTACCTATTTGTTACTGTTTAGAAGGCCTGTGTTTGACAAAACTCGCTCTTTCAGTGTAGTGCACATACCACATTGCAGTTAATCAGAACTCTCCATATCAGAACCATCCTTAAGATTTATGAGACAGAAGCTGCTATTTGTGCAACTAAACTTCAACAGAACTTACCATTTTGCAGATGCTTTGAAAGGGAAGGCAAGGCTTTGAAGCAAAGTGGGAGAAGTGATTCTTTTTTTAAGAGCTCAGTTAGGATATTTATCCAAAGAACTTGAAATCAATGATCCAAAGAGATTTATGCCCCACTACGTTCATTGCAGTGTTATTCATAATAGCCAAGATGTGGAAGCAACCCAAGTGCTCTTCTACAGATGAATGGATAAAGAAGATAGATAGATAGATAGATAGATAGATAGATAGAGTAGATAGACAGATACATGAAATACTACTCAGCCATAAAAAAGACAAAATTGTTCCATTTGCAACAACATGGATGGACCTCGAGGGTACGATGTTAAGCGAAATAAGCCAGACAGAGAAAGACAAATACTGCATGATTTCACTCATATGTGGAAGATAACAAATACACGGATACAGAGAACAGATTAGTGGTTACCAGATGGGAGGGGGGTTGGGGGCATAGGCGAAAGAGATAAAGGGGAACATATGGTGATGGACAAAAATCAGACTGCTGGTGGTGAGCGCGATGAAGTGTATTCAGAAACTGATAAACAATAATGTACACCCGAAATTACACAACGTTATAAACCATTATAGTCCCAATAAAATTACTTGAAAAAATAAATAAATAAATGTTTTAAAAAAGAGCTCATTTAGAACCAAAACCCAAGAGTTGTTGAACTAGTTCTGTAAGGAATCGTTGGTTACTACTGCAAGATCTGGCAGCTTATGTCCTTTTGATACAGGAACCAGCGAGTTCCTACATTTATAGCTTCCCAGCAGACTCAGAAGAAAACTCAGCTCCCATGCAGTGGCTTAGGGCCCTACCCTATCTGGCTCCCTGCCCCTTTTCTCCCGACCTCGTCCTCGATTGCTCTTCCTCCATTCATTCCACTTCAGCTGCACTGGCTCCTTTGCATTCCTTGGAAGTCTTCAGGCCTTTGCCCTGTGTACTTCTCTGCCTGGAGCAATCCTCACTGAGGTGTCTGGGTGGCTCGCTCTCTCACTCCCTTCAGGTCTTTGCTCAGAAGTCCCCCCCTCAATGAGACTTACCTGGATTACCATGTTAAATATCGTAACGTGGCCCTCCAGGTGCGCACACACACGCATGCACACACATTAGGAACTATGGTTACTCACTTATATAGTGTCTGACCCAAACTGGGATGTCATTTAGAGTTAAAGGGGGTGCTATTAATAATGATGCTGGGACAATGGTAATAAACTGAGCCTGCCTTGGGCAAACAGAGACATACACCCACCCCACACCTAACCTGTTCTGGTTTTCCTCTTTAGTATTTATCGCCCTTTGACATGCTATAATATTTACATATTTATTATGTGTGTTAGTTATCGTCTGTCTCTCACTCTCTCAGAACGTAAGCTTCACGAGGGCAAGAATATCACTCTCTTTTATTTATTGATACACTTTAATTGCCTAGAATAGTGCCTTACAGCCTGGCACATAGTAGATTCTCAATAAATATTTGTTGAATAACTATGTATGGGGAAATCAAAGATGATCTTGCAAATCCTTTAAACTGTAAGCATGAGATGAACTTGTTCGTTGAGTTGTGTCAAAAAAGGTAAAAAATGAATGTGATGAATATGCAAACCCAAAACTTTAATGAGAGCCGTGAAATTCTAGATTTTAATACTGGGTCTAAAAGAGATGCTAATGAGTAATCTGGCTCTAACTCCCTTCCTTCAAATAAGCACACATTTACATTGATGCTCCCACATTATTTTCCTCTTCTCCATCCTTGAATGTCTCTGACTGGCTCTTCCTCATCTTTAAAAAGCTCAGGTGGAAATTTCTCCCTTGAGCTTTTACTTTCCCCACCTCCTCCACCCCTAAAGAAAAAGTCACACCCACAAGACAATGCTACTTGTTCCCTTATCATTTTCTTTCTCTACCTTGTACATGTCCTGGAATGGTATATGTCTCATTACATACATACATCATTTTCTGGCTTATTTCTCATATCTTAGGTGTCTTCCTTGTGTCTTTCAGAGGACTGTAAGTTTATTAGAGACAGGTGCTCTAACTTATTTATTTTTGGCTTCACAGCAACTAGCACAGTACCTGGCATACAGTGGGCACTGTATACATAACTTTTTGTTGTTTTTGGTGAGCCCTGAGCTAACATCTGTTGCCAATCTTCCTCTTTTTGCTTGAGGAAGATTGTCACTGAGCTAACATCAGTGCCAATCTTCCTCTATTTTGTATGTGGGACGCTGCCACAGCATGGCCTGATGAGCCATGTGTAGGTCCTCACCAGGGATCCAAACCTGTGAACTCCAAGCCACAGAAGCAGAGCATGTGAACTTAACCACTACACCACCGGGCCAGTCTGTGTATTTATTGATGTGAATTCAATTGAATTTGATTCAACGACAACTATATATTTCATCTCATTAACCACCCCATCTACACAAAAAGTGCTGTATAACTGCAACATTCCAGCTTAACTGTAAGATTTTACATCACTGTGATAGCAAAGGCCCTTTCTAACATGACATTTTCACTTACTAATAGTTTCTCAGCCTCCAACTGATCCCACTCCCAGCTATAAATGAGCTTCAAACCCTAGTTGCTAGCTTAGAGAAGGCTACCATTTTCCTTGCAAGATCACACATCAGCAGTCTAAACTAGGTGCTTGTATTTACTAGTGAATAAAAGAATGTCAACAATGAATTTGAGCCTATCAAATCCAATCTGTGTATATATGAAATCTTCCACAGTTGTCTTCTCAATCATAAGTTTCTGTATATATATATATATGGAATACATGCACACACACCCGTGTATCTATCATCCTTAAAATATATGGGGATAGATATTATTAAAACACATCTTCTGATTTCTGTGGATTATTTTTTGACCCTCTAATAGTTTGATGACGGTGGGCCAAGTCCTTTTTGATTCTGTTACTGAATGATTTGTCCATCACTGCTCATATTTTCTGCTTCTGAGCTATTCGACAGACTTCACTCTGAGATGCTTTTACCATCTGCGTAGTACCACGCATCTATGTTTAACTTTGATTATACTCCATTTCTTAGCTTGCAACGAGTTCCTTTCCATACCTCCAAGCCTACTTTGGATTTGAATCTTTCAACAGTGAAATGCCTAGGAGTAAGTGAAATACAACAGATCTTCTAAGCAAGACTGTTCAGATTTGCCATTAGCTGTCAAATTTCTTGCGTTTTGCCCTCCACAAATCCATGCCCGGAGCCTTCTCCCATGAAAGCATCCAGTATAAATTGGTGATAAACTCCATCATTTAAAAATCTCCGCCCATTTTCTCCAAAAGAGGATGTAATATACGGCATCTTTTCCCCATCCTTTCCCAGCATGTTTCTTTTGTTCAGTCCAGAATCAGGCAATTCAGTTGACAGGTACACTTGATTTAAAGTGTGCTGACTCCCCTCCCCAGCAACAGCTCCAGATTCTAGCCCCCTAAATCACCACTGCAACGAGGAGAGAAATAGACAAACATCACTGAAAATTGTGAAGAACACTTTCTCACCAGGTCAAGTCTATCGTGGGATGATCTTCACAAGGCCCCAAAGCTACCAGGGGTCTCTTGGAAATAGTTGCAAGAGTCAAGCCCTCTCAGTTACCAGAAATTCAAGCCGCCTTATGTATGTGTGGAAAAGATGTGTAACATAGTTGCTCTCTAAAGCACCTTAAGGATAACATCCTGTTCGCTTTTCGCTCAGTTGATATCTGTATTTCAGCAAATGTCAGCGAGTCCACATACTTTGGCAGAACAAATGTTATTTTTCCTTTCATAACCGTCCTAAGAGGAATTGTGTAATCCTGTAGATTATCGCACGGAGCTCTCGTTGGCACGTGGCCAAGGTGGAATACTCTTCTCCAGAGGAGGCAAATTGTGAATTAGGTTTGCTGCTGGCAAATTGCTTTTTGTGTTCAGTTTAATTTAGTTTTCATGATTTTTTCCTTCGGGCTCATCCGGCCTTGCTCAACTAACTGGTTTAACAGATCAGTTTAAGTTCAGAAACCCTCAATCTCTCCAAGATTTCAAAATGTCTTTTTATTTAATTCCTGATTAGGACAAGTGAGAGTCACAAATGTTTTACAATTCTCCCAGACAGATATGGTATAGGAGAAAGGGCGGGGGCGGGGGGGGGGGATTACAATAAATGACACCAGGCATAATTTTACTGCACTTCAGAGGAAAGAAAAAAAAATGAAGAGGCATGAACAGCTTTTCACTTAAAGTGAAAGTTACATTCTCTGGACAATGACTTCTTTGAAAATATATTGGGTAACCCATGAATAGCAATAGCAATGCAGCAAAGAAAATTGAGGGTCTCTGTTGAGAATAAGAGAGCAGGACCCAGGACCTGAATGTTCAGGAACTCAGTTTCTGCTCACACTAACCGGCTGGAACAGTCAGCTGTGAGTAAACTCAAGATCCCAGGTTGGCTCATTAATGAAATGTTATTAGAATAACACAGTTTATAGGTTTCAATAATACACCTGAGGGATGCTCTAGTTATAATTATGTTCAACCACATAGGACACTCAAAAAAACCAAAAATTAGAGTAGTTCAAATCAGGTAGGCATTTCTATCTTACCTGAAAGAATTCTGGAGGTAAGTAGTCCAGTACTGACAGAATAATTCCCTACTCACCCAAGCTTTTTCTATCTTTATGCTCTACGGTCTTATCATGTGACTTCAGTTCCATGTTGCTTCATGTTCCAAAACAGCTGCTGGCGTTATGGCCTTTATGTCTGCTTTCCGGGCAGGAGGGAGAGGGGAAAGCAAAAGGCAAACACCTACTGGCTGAGTCAGCTCTCTTTGAAGAACCCTCCTAGAAGAAACTCACGGCTGGGTACTAACCAGTACACACACCATTGGCTGGATGCGTGGAGGCTGGGAAATGCAGTCTTTTAGCTAGACACATTTTTGGCATCCTAACCAAAATGTTGGTTAACTTACTAGAAAATACAAGAAGAGTGAATATTGACTGGGTCGCTTCAGTCCGTCATACGGGCAAAGTAAATTTTCCTGAACCTGGAGAGAAGACACTTTGAAACCTCTTGGTCTGTTTTAACCATTATCTTATACCTTATGTAAATATTTCACAAATTATTTTCTTGATGCAAATACATACTTACTTGGTTCTTTTTTGTTTTCTGATAAAATCCTGCAATTAACAAGTAGAATGACATCATGCAGGATGACACATTGCTGACTTCTCATAAAATTTGGGAGGACACTAAGAAAGCTCATCTGACCAAAACCACCCATGATATATTTCCTGAAACATCCGTCATGAAAGCCAGTCCTTCTGCATCGTGATGGTGTAGTTCTAAAAGATCTTTCTTGAAGTGAATATATGTTACTTGGAAGGAGTAACCATTATGCTATTCAAGATCTATTAATCTGTTTCTCCGTATTAGTTTATCAAATTAAGTATTATCACGGAAAGTGGAGAGCAAGGCTCTGAGGGAGTAGAAACAAGCTGGGTACATTTTCAAGAGGTGGGTATGGAAAAGCCAGAGCAGGAGGGGGTCCTTTGTCATCAGAGGACACAGCTCCTGTGAGAAAGATGGAGAAATTTAGGAGAGCCTGCCTAGGAAGAGAGACCATGTAGCATGAGTTCCATAATTACTTTGAATGAATCGAAAAGTGAAGTAAAACACACGCACAGAATAAATTCTCAGTAAACCTTTCTGGCTGACTATTAATTTATGAGTAGAATAATGGATGAATAAATCCTCAAAGGCGAATTTGATCTAGGAAGAGTCCTTTGTTTCTTCAAGCTATTATTCTTGCTAATTTTGGAAGTTTTTATAATAGCAAATTTTGGACCTAACTAAAAAAAGGGAATGTGTGCTCTATGTAGCCAGCCTTGGGAACTGTTGATTCTGGGTGAAGATTAGAGTAACAAATATCAAAGGGACACTGAGAACCACAGGTCACATGCCAGACCAGGCCCTGTGAACACCAAGGAGGCCGGCCAGAGGAGCAGCCACTGGGCTATTAGTGTCAGCCTTAGCATGTAATTATTTCATCCAGCCCTGAAGCAGACAGGGCCTGGAAATATAAACACTCAGCCCAAGACGATCAATGGACAAAGATTTTCGTCACTTGACCACAATCAAATGGGTATATCCAACTTAACCTTAATTATAGACCATATCATAACTCTGACTATGCTTTTCTTTCCTGCTCTGGGGGCAGTGTGGTATAATGGTTAAGAATATCAGCCACTGGGCCAGCCCGGTTGCGCAGCAGTTAAGTGTGCACGTTTCGCTTTGGCGGTCCAGGGTTCACCAGTTCGGATCCCAGGTACAGACATGGCACCCCTTGGCAAGCCATGCTGTGATAGGCATCCCACAAATAAAGTAGAGGAAGATGGGCACAGATGTTAGCTCAGGGCCAGTCTTCCTCAGCAAAAAGAGGAGGATTGGCAGCAGATGTTAGCTCAGGGCTAATCTTCCAAAAAAAAAAATCAGCTATTGTTTCAAGAAAATTTGAATTCAAATGCTGCATCTCCACTTACAAGTTGCATGGCCTTGAGTAAGTTACTTAACTGCCCTAAGAATAGGAAGAATGCAGTTGCTGACCATGTAAGTAACTTGGAGGATTAAGGGAAGACTCAGTGATGTCAGCCACTGTTCTTAGTTTTTTTTGTTGGTGTGTTAAAAGGCCTGTATTAGCTGGAGTTGTCCAGAGAAATAGAACCAATAAAATACGCATGTAGAGAGAGATACAGACAAACAGAGAGACAGAGACAGAGAATAGAGACATGGAGAGATCATTATTTTAAGGAGTTGGCTGCAACTGTAGGGGCTAGCAAGTACAAAATCTGGACGGCAAGCTGGCAGGTTGGAGATTCAGGCAGGATCCAATGTTGCAGACTTGAGGCAGAACTGCTTTTTCTTCTGGAAAACTCAGTCTTTGCTCTTAAGGCCTTCAACGAATTAGATGAGGCCCACCCACATTATGGAGGCTAATCTGCTTTACCTGAAGTCAACTGATTTAAATGTCAATCACATCTACAAAATACCTTCACAGCAACATCCAGAGTGATGTTTAACCAAACAACTGGGCACCATAGCCTAGCCAGGTTGACACATAAAATTTACCATCACAGGGACCCAATAAATGTGACCCCCTTCCCCACCTGGATTCTGAACAAATAGAGAAATAAGACAAAAGAGCTCCGGCTTGGAAAATCCACTGTCACTTGTATGACAGGCAAAGCCTAGGATGGAAGACGTGGTTTGTATTTTCAGGTAAGTGGGTGCAGTGGAATTGGGAACCCCCAACCCGCCACCCTCTGCCAGGTAGATTAACATAACCAGCCCAGGCAGTGTTGCCAGATAAGATTTACAGCATGGAGTTGCGGAGAAGAACTCATGTTTCCACTCATAGGTTCACACCTGGAAGGACGAAAAGGAAGATCTAGTTTTTTCTTCCCAAATTTTCCAATCAGAGAAGTCCCTGCTGGGTGGAGGCAGTCCAGAGGCAGAGAGGCCAGCACAGCTTCTGTCCGTTGCGTGCCCTGTCTGGGAAGGAACTATCAGGAGTCAGGAAGAATCATGTCACTACCAAACATCCTTCTCTGCTCACCACCATCATCGTTTTTCTTCCTGATGGAATGGCGCCGAAGGAAACTCTGCCCAAGACATAGCGAGGGCCTTGTACAATCCCATACTCTGCCAGCGGCTTATTTCCTCGGCGCTAGGAACCACCAATTCGTGTCTCCACCCCCAAGGGCTTCAGTTGAGCGCCAGCTGGGGTTTAAAGCGTCAGGCCTGGTTTGGATCTCTTGACACCTCTGAAACAAATTCCCCATCACTTGGGAAAACTGCTCTGTCCCTCCGTAAAAGCTTTCAGAGCCTCTGCCAGCTTGATGCTGAAGGACTCTGACACGCCCAGGGTAGGGGGAGAGCCGGGCTCTGTGGGGCACCCGTCCCTCCTGTGTAGAGAAACCTGGGGGCTGAAACCTGATGTGCTGACCTCATCACTCTCTCCCTGGCTCAGGATCCAGGGTTGCTCACTTCCAGTCCGCTTGAAGCGGCTTGCCTGGGCAGGGTTGGTGTCATACCTCGTATCGATCAGAGCTAGGGAGTGGAAAGTTGCCTTAAAAAGCAGATGAAAAATTAAAGTGATCTTTGGCTGGCAGACTGGTTCAAAATGCAGAGCCTCTTGGCAGCTTGGGAGCAACGTTATGTGGTCCCCATGTGAGAGAGGGTAGTGAGACGTGACCACAGTTCTTTATTCCAAAGCCAGCAAAACTGGCCAGGCTTCACATTTATCTGAAATAAGTCTTTTGGTTCTAAAGTGAGTTGGGAAGATACCTGAATGAGTCCCTAGGTCCCTGGTGACTGGGGAAACCTGAGGGAGCCTAAGGAGCCAACATTTGGACGGAGTTTCGGCCTGGTTTGGGAGGCTGCGCAGAATCAGGGCAAGAACGCGGGCTTTGGAGACAATGCTCCCCATTAACTAGCTGCGGGACCGTCAGCAAATTATTTGATCTCTCTGGGAAAATTAGTAACCTCTCTAGGCCACATTTCAAAGGGATTCTGAGCTGACATTTGAGAGCTAACTTTTTCCTGGCAGGAGAAATTGTATGCTATAGTAGAAAAAGCTAGTCAGGTATGGTTTAAATTTGAGATCTGCCGTGTATCTTGCGTGACCTTGGACAATTGCTTAACCTGTCTGGGCCTCAGTTTCTTCATCTCTAAAATGGAAACAAGTAGAACCACCTCACAGCGCAGTGTCTAGAGAATTCAATAGAATAATAAAGTGTTTAGTAGCCCTCCAAAAGATGTGCTTTCTCATCCTTTGGTGTCTTCATTGAAGACTGACATTTGGGGAACTGGGGTTCAAGTTTTGGGTATAGACAACCCTCTCTGGACTTCCTGATTTTTTTTCTTTGCCTGCATCAAGTATCTTATTGTCGGGGATCTTACTTATCTTACTTATCTTACTTATCTTACTGCGTCTACTTGTCGGGGATACTCATAAGATCCGTGGAAAAAGTAATCTGCTTGATTTCCTGGGGTCAATGTGTTCACTGGTTCTCGGGGAGGATTTGGGTAGATAAGGCTAAAGGTTCCCCATAATTCTGCTTAAGCGGCTTGGCTCTGATCAGCGCTGGCGGGGGCTCCCTGGACCGTGCTGTACATTTCTGACTGCTGCACAGACGTGCGTGTGGATCAAAGATCGCCAGAGCTGCCAAATTCATCCTCATCAGAAAACACCACGGAGGCCTGGAGCCCTGACCAGGGCGGTTTATATCCAAGAAAGTCGTAAAGTCAGAACATTTTATGCCAAAAACAGGCTCAAATCAAGTGATAGTGATATTGGTCAGCAGGGCGGGATGATTATGTGGTTTTTGTTCTTTTTTTTTTAAAGAAAAGAATTCCAGTATCTACATACTAATACACATAAAAATATTTTTAAAATACAGATGCCACATTTCTTGAGTGCTTTATTTGTGTGAGGTGCTTTTCGTACGTAACCTCATTGAACCATCATAGCAACTTTAAGGAGCAGGCACAGTGAGTTCCCATTTTTAAGATGAGGAAATCGAAGCTTAGAGAGGTTCAGTGACTTTCCCAAAGTCATCCAGCTACTTGCAAGCCCACTTTTATAACCACTAAGAGGTACCACCTCCCAAACTAGCAGCTTCAGTTGATGGAGACCTTGCACTTTACACATACTAAGTTCACTTAACGCAATTACCTCCGCAAACCCATAAGACGGTGTTCTTACTCCAAGTTACAAATGGGGAAACTGAGGCACAGAGAGATGGTACACTCACCCAATATCACACAGTAAAACACCTGCAGACTGAATCCAGGACAAAAGCCTGACAACTGTGTCCACAGGACATCCTGAACCGCATGTAGACTTTGCTGCCTTCACGTCCCTCACACTGAGTGCTCTGTCACTGTAGAAAAGGTGTCCGTGAAAAGCCCAAAGCAATCCTCTGCTCACGGCCCAGGGCAGGTTTCCACAACTAGACTGACAGAAGGAGCCAGTGGTGCTCACTAAATATTCCTCAGCCTCTGCCTTCTGCACATGTTGTAGGATTACAGCCCCACGCCCCCTTGAGGTTGGATGAGGCCGTGAGACTAGCGCTGACCAATGAGCTTGAGCAGATGCCACGTGTGTCACTTTCAAGCCAAAGCATTTCATTGTCAGTGTGAGACCATCCAGAAGTCTTGCTGGGGGTGTTTGAGGTGGTAGCTCCTCCATCAGTCTGGATGCCCAAATGACTATAACAGCAGGCTTCTGCCCCAACCCTGATGGACGTGGAGCATGAGCAAGAAGGAAACACTTGTTCTAAGCCATCATGATTTGGGTTTTGTTTGTTTTTATATAAACCACAACCATCCTGATACAGAACCAGACCTAAAGGAGCTTTGTAAACCTCCCACAGGCCCCAGCAGGTGTCAGGAGTCTCTGTAACTAGAACCATGAACGCAGGTGTTAACACGGATCAGGCAGCGCAGGGTAAATAAGCGAAGCAGCTGAGCATACGATAGGAGAGAGTGGAAGGGACTAGATCAAACCGGAGGGCACATGCTCAAGAAATGTGGGCTCCCTCTTGCCAAATTTTGCAACTTTTGAGAAGCAGCTGGATATTGGTGACTTTTCCTAATGCATTAAAACACCGTGCGGGTGAAACAGCTGGACTGTGGGCTAAGTTCACTCTAGGGTTTTCACTTCACAACTCCTGTTCCATCTGCCTCAAGTTCACAGACAGGTCCCAGCTGTCAGCTGTAAGCCAAAGACTTGGAGCTAGTTCTTTGAGTAACTCATGGTGTGACATTGGGCACGTCAGTGATCTGTAAAATGGGTCTAGTGGAGAAAATTCACGACTCCTAATCTTTCTCAGGGTCTTCTGCCCAATAAAATCTTATATACGCGCAGACACAAAATCTTATTTATACGTTTCACGGGTTCCAAAGATGCTGTAAACCTGAACCACTGAGCCCTTCCACCCTGCAACAGATTTTTGAAATCAGAGTTAAGGATTTCTGGGCTATACGATGCTTAAGTTTTCTTCCATCTCAAAAGATGTGTCATTTTAGCAGGAGGAACGGAGAATTTTCCTCCCTGCTGGAAATCCTCAGCCTCTTTTCTTCCACTTAGGGAACCCACGGCTCTGATGGAGCTGTTGATGGTGATCACGTAGAGTGAAATCTGTGGGGGTATAAATTTTGTCGTGATGTTTAAAATGGGATGATGTGTCTCACCCTGATATTTTATGGGCATCTAATCAGAAGGAGACCTAATATATGAATGCATGCATTTTTTCTTCTGGCTTGTAACTTTCTAAGTTCTAACTTAATTCCACTGGTTTGAATATAGCTATCTTTGGCCTCCTTCAGCTTTATAATTTGAACCATCAATGCAATGCTGCTTTTAAAAGTAATCTTTCAGGACTCACGTCCAAACGGCCTCCCTCTCAGCACAAATGATGGGTGGTTCCCACTGAAAGCCTTTGGAATAAATCTTTTTCTGTGGTTGTGTTGTCAGCTCTAGTCTACAACTCTTAAAAATCCATCCAGACAGACCTTCAGATGCATTTTTCCAAAGGAGCCATTGTAACATTTGTGGGGCCAAGAACGTGAAATCGCCCAAGTGCGCATCAAATACATGAAGCCAAATTCTGTTCCAGGTGGGCTCTGATTTCCTTCCCATTTTGATAGCGTGTGCTGTTAATGCTTTCCTCAGTAGCACCTTTGACTGCGTGTCTTTAATAAGAGAGGATTCCTACCCCATTTATCAGGATCCTGAACGTATGAAACTGTTTTTTCTGGGAACCTCTTGATGTGGTTGGACTGAGACCGAAACTTCTATTAGACAATCATTCAGCTGAAATAAAATTTATCATAAAGGTCAACTCTAACATGAAATCTTTATATGTAGCAACGAGGTCTTAATTTGAAACAAAAAACCCAAAATGCAGTATTAAATTATGTCAGGAAACGGGTCCAAGGCCATATGATGAATGGATCACAACCAAAACATTAAAGCTAGAAAAAGAAAGTGAAACAGCATTTTAAATTTGTATTAAATTAATTCAAGCAAGGTAGCTACCCCAAAATGCTAGAAATTTCTGGAAGTAATTTGATTCTTTTTAACTATCCTGCCAATTTCATATAATCAGCCTATCAGGATAATCTGTCCTGTCTCATTACTCATGTTCTTGGAATGTGCATTCAATTCAACGAATATTTTAATGGGCTAAGATTTTTAATATTTAAGGCATTCTATGTACAGACCCTTTACAAGGTCCTGGAGGGATGGCCAAATAAAGAACTCATAATTTAAGGAAGCAGTTCCCTAAAGCTCATGTATAGGCTGGTGACATCTGAGTCATTTAGGCTCCTCTAAAAATACATATTCCCAGGCCCTACCCCAAGCTAACAAAATCAGAATCTCCAAGGATTGAAGCAAGCATCTTTTAACCACATTCATCAGATAAAACTAATACAGAGCAGTTTTGGGTCCTGCATAAGCCAGGACATCTCTGTTGCAAGTGACAGACATCCAATTCCAGCTGGCTTAAAGCAAAAAGGGAACCAGTCAACTCTAGGAACTAAAAAGTCCAACAGGGAGATGGCTTCAGGCACAGCTGGATCCAAGTGCTCAAGCAATGTCATCAGGAATTGAGTAGCTCTCCTGTGTCTCAACTCTGTTTTCCTCTGCATTGGCTTTACTCTTAAGCACAACCTAAAGCAGCAGAAGAAGTAATAGCAGCAGTATTAAGAGTAATCATAGGGCCAGCCCCGTGGCCGAGTGGTTAAGTTCGCACACTCTGCTTCAGCGGACCAGGGTGTTGCCAGTTCGAATCCTGGGTGCGGACATGGCACCGCTCACCAAGCCATGCTGAGGTGGCATCCCACATGCCACAACTAGAAGGACCACAACTGAAAATACACAACTATGTACCGGGGGGCTTTGGGAAAAAAAGGAAAAATAAAATAAAATAAATAAAAAAGAGTAACAATAGAATTCTTACTATGTTTCAGACACTGTACTTTACCTATATTGTCTCATTTAACCTTTACAGAGATAATATGAGGCGGGAAATATTAACTCCATTTAACCCACATAGAAACAGAGGCTCAGAGAGGTGAAGTGATTTATTCAAATCACACAGTTATCAAAAGAGGTGAGAGGAGAATTAAACCCAAGGCCATCTGGTTGTAGCTCCCACTCTCTCACCCCTTCTCGTATACACAGAGGTAAAATAGGCCAAAGAGAAGTCATTAAAATACTGAAAGAAAAATCAGTGTCAGAAGGCAGAAGAAGGGCAGGAGGGTATAGTTCAGAGAGCAGTCTTTATTTATCCTCATGAAATGCCCCATATGCTCTCAGCTTGCTGTGGATTAAGTTTCGATAGGCCCAGGAGTCTGCACTTCAAATGTTCCCCCCAGTTGGTCTGATCCTCACCTCCTACAACTCCATAAAACTTTTGCCAGTCCTTCATCACAGCTCACAGGAGATCTGCTGAAGTGTTTGAATCCATGGACAACACGTGCAGGACTATGGCTAAAGTTTTATTTTACCAAAAGGGCAGAGAAAATGACTCCAGAGCTGCCAGAGGCAGCAGGCTAACAACGTCTTTGAAGTCCAAGTGATAGGAGCTGATGATCTCACTATAGAAAAAGCAATGTAATACATGGAAGCAAGATTTAGTAGTAAAAAGGATATGAAACACAAAGAGAGCGGTTCAAAAAGAAAAGCAACAACAAACAGGTGGCAACAAGTCCCAGATTTCCAAATTGGCCTGTCCTAAGAAACCGTGGTAGACCATGGACCCCATGATCGTGCCTTCGGACATTCCTACCTTGCATTCCTCTGGGCTGGGTCATAGGACTTGTTTCATCAATGGGACATTAGCGAGCATGACTGAGCAGAGACTGGATGAGCACTTGCATGTTGAGGCTCGTCCTATTGGAGTGCAGCTTTGAGACTGCCATGCTGTGAGGAGGCTCAAGAGGCTGTGTGGTGACAAACCAAGACATCCCAGTGAACAGCCCCAGTCAATCTCAGCCTCTAGTGATCTTTCAGCTATGAGTGGCCACGTGTGTGGGCCCAAGCAAGACCAGCCAAAGAATTACCCAGCCAACCAAAGAGCCCTGAAAAATCATAAATTGCATGGTTTAAGCCACAGGTTTGGGGTGGTATGTTATGCAGCTATCTGTAAGTGAAACAAACCAGAACGCTTTCTTCAAGTTGATGAAGTAATCCGTTGTTTCATCCATTGTGTTTTCTCTCTGCCCTGGCTGCCGGGAATCGCAGAGCTAAGTTTTGTGCTCATTGCTCTATTTTTCTTCAAGCAAGAATTCTCACTCGAATTCATCCATTTCTCGTTCAGATTTTTGCCTTTTATATTCATTGATTGGTCTTATCATATCCGTTGTTTCATTTTAAACTGAATGAAATTACTCTTAAAGTAGTTAGGGTATGTGTAAAATAAATAAAAATTTGTGGTAGATAAATTTTAAGAAAAATTCTTTTTAGTAAAAGAATGACCCATAAGGGAGAAATAATAGTAATTAACTTCTGATGTGTGAATTAAACAAACATAGTAACCAATTTTCTAAGCCAGGACCTGTTCCAAAATATTTACATGCATCCTATCATTTAATTCTCCCAACAACTATGCACAAGCACTGCTAGTTCCCATTTTACAGAAGCAGAAACTGAGGCACAAAGTTTCGTGGCTTGCCCATAGTCTTGCTGCTGGTAAGTGACAGAGCTAGGGTACAATTCAGGCCCACTCAATCTCAGAGTCCCCCTTCATAACCATGACAGAGCACTTCTTCAAGTGTTTTTTCTATTGTATGCAGCCTATTTTGTCATTATATGCAATATTTAAAGGAGAAGAAATTATCTTCCAAGTACTTTTAAGTCCAAGAGCTGTCACCAGATTAAGTAGTTTTATAAAGAAAAAAAAAGTAGAAAGATGGAAATGAAGATGCTGTTGTCTGAATTGGGCAGACATTGCATTCAAGAGAAAATTAATTTTCTCCACATTCCAGACAGAATCTCAAGCCCCAGCATCTGATGCCATGGTCATCGCACTTATCAGAGATAATTCACTAACCTCATTTTCTCCTTTCATCAATGTATGTTCTTTCAACTGCGTATTTTCACAGAGAAATAGTACTTTCATAAGAGGCTGTCTGAAATGTTTCAAAAAAGGTAAAACTATTATATAAACATAGGGTATTATTGCACACACGGTCCTCAAACATCATACAACCACTACATTCACACATTGGTAACCTTAAAGCACCCAAGAACCAAATACATCCTTTGATACATTGACTGAAGGAACATTTCCTAATATTCTGTTTGCTCTGCCTTTTGGCTCATTGAACCATAGTATCAACAACTTTGCCTATAAAGCAGAGCTTATGGAATACTTTAAATGCTTTACTGAATTCCAGAGTTAAGCTTTTATTTTTAAATGATTGCAAAATGGAAAGCGAGAGTATTGATTCTAATGATCAAGTATTTTGAAAATTAATTAAAACCACAAAGTTAAAAGAAGTTCTTAGACATGCCAAATGTGGACTCCTTTTAGCCTCAGAAGGATGATTTTTGCTATCGGTTGGTCAATTGAGAAGGAAAGGAACAAAATTTTTAATTGTTTATTATGGAACTTTGTCATTGAATTTCATATCTAAGAGGTAAAGTATAATTCAGAATTTTATTATTTTTAGTTTTTACGTTATAAACTGAAAGTTTGGAATCACAGAATTCTTTTTGTTTAGCTCTAACTCAAAAATTAGACAACATTAATGAGCTATTCAAAATTACACTTGTCAATTTAAATGTAAGTTCAGTCCCAGACTGTTATTTCATTGAAGTTAAATGCTACCTTTTCAATGGAGAGATGCCTGCCATAGGGCATTCACTTTCCTGTGTCCTCTATTTACATCCTTCCCAAAGGCAGAAGACTAGCCAAGTTGACATTGTGAGATTCAGTCTGTCTGAATGATTCCCTTCTCCAGTCTGTGAGACTGGGTTCCAACGCCCCTGAAGAAATTTGAACTGAGCCCAGAAAGGTGCAAACCTACTGTGTTCTGATTTGTTCCTAGCAACCACGTTCCCTAGGGCTGCTGGCCCTGTGAGGCAGACACCCGCCCATCCTGTCCACACAAGCACTGATATGGATCACCCCTACGTCTTTGGCTTCCTCCAGGCTGCAAGTGAGAGTTTTCATTGCATGAGGTCGATGCTCTTTTTCTTCTTAAATCTAAATGACAAACACACTGACAAAAATACTTTGGTAGAGTTCTGTTAAATGTTCACTCAATGTAGTGTGAGAGCAAATCTTTGCTAACACAAACATGGCACTAATGAAATCCTATCACCAGCAGCCTCATTACCCTACAGTTAATAACTCACAACTTGGCCACCTCATAAATAATTGTGAGTCTTCTGATCTGAGTGTGCTGATGGTGAGAGGTGGACTGTTGCTGATTTCTCTTTCTGTTTGTCATCTCTCCTGGCCTGTTTTCTCCCGGCATCAATACTTTTTGATCACCAAAGATAATGAGACAAAGTTCTGTTTAGAAGCCTTTTCCTTCTTCCCAAGGATAAAAGAATTCAAAAGGATAGAAAAACTATCCTGTCCTTAAAGCATGCTTCACTACTCCCCATGCTGAAGAGAGCAGTTTCTTATATTGGTGAGGAACAAATGCAGGAAAACTTAAGTAATTTCCCAAGGTTCATGACAGCTTTTGCTCCCATCCTAGACTTCAAACCACAACAAAGAGGCACTTCAAAGTTACCATACTACAGAGTTCTCAAATTTTAGTTAATGATAAGGTTCCTGCCTACCCTGAGTCCACTGGGTACCAGAAAGCTTTTCTGTAAATGAAAAAAAATCACATTTTAAATATGTATTCTTCCCCATGCCCCTCAAAATATAATTTACTTCAAAATATAACATTTGAAGAGAAAACAAAGACAGCCCCCAAGACTTGATTGTTTTTCCTACATGGTTTTGGAAACTGATAGCTTAATTCAAACCCAAAGAATTTGTTGAAATTTTGCAATCTAAGTGAAGTCACTCACTATTTGGGAACTTTTTTTCTTCTAAAATTATAGCTATTGTTTTCAGGGTAAAGGGTTTAGAAGGGGGTGAAGGGCTCCTAAAATTGCTATTTGGTGTAACTTGGCTAAACTTGAAAGCTGAGCAAAAAAATCTGTGCATGCAGGTGCGACTGAAGTAACGGATACTAAAATGGTGAGCATTTTAAATCATAATGGCAAAAGTAATTAAACAGAAAAGTGACCAGCGAACTTAGAAAAGGGTCAGAGATAAGATATAAATAATTTCCTGCAGCTGCTGACTCGCTCTCAGAAGAAGCAGTTGCTATTTTTATCTCAAAGGAAGAGATTTTTTCTTCCTGTAAACCTTTTTTTTTTAATTGAGTGTGATAGTTTTGTCTGGGTTGAAGAGAAAGGAAAATACAAACTTAACAACCGATCTCACAACTCAGTTTTCCTTGGGGGGGGGGGGTCACTGAAAATTGGAAGGACTTTATCTGGCCCATCAGAGGCTGTGGGCATATTAAGAAGTCCAAACCCCGACCACTTTTCTGGCACTAAAGGCAAAGATACTATTGTCGAGCCACGCTTAAGGGAACAAACATTTTGAATTGTTTGGAAATATGATACACACATATAAGTGGCTTGTGTAATCCTCCTCTTCTCCTCTCCCCACTCAGAACCCCCCCAACCCTTCCCCTGAGCCCCATTTCCACCCCCACCCCCACCATCCCTGCTGCAGACCCAGATAGCGCAGCTGCTGCAGTGGGGTCCCCAGTCACCACATAAAGCCACAGAGAAGAATGTCACGATGTAGCTTTACACCCCAGCTCTGCCTCCTCCTGTTAGCTCTGTACCACATCAGTGAAGTCACTTTCTGAGCCTCAGTTTGCCATCTGCAAAATGGAGAAACTCTAAGTTCGAACTTTGGCGGTTGTGGGGAGGATGCAGTCCCACAAGCCAGATAAAGCTCTGACATGGGCCTGGAAGGCAGGAAGGGTTTCAAGTTGCCTCCTGGTCCCAGCCCCTATCTCTGCTCAGCGCCTGACTCCTCTTTGATCAATCCCAGCAACGCTGAAGTAATTTAAGGGGGAACATGGAAGAAAAGAAAAGAGATGAAACAGGAGGATGAGAGCAAACCCAGAAACCTTGCAGTCATCAACCCTCTCCCCTCTGCTTTTCGCCCTCCTGTCAACAATAGCAAACAGTAGCCATAGCAATAATAATAGCTAGCATTTATTGAGCACTTAATATATTCCTGGCGCCACGTGTGGTATCTCATTCAATTCACAAGCGATGCTATTGTTAATTCGTCACATATAACATTAGGTTTTCAACAGCCCTGTCCACTATTCACTCAGACTGAGTTTCCTGTCTATTTAAATTCTGGAGTCTCTTCACTGCTTGTACTTGCACAGTTAGTGTTTCGACCCGAGGTCAGGACTTGACCCTTATCCATGAGATCCGACATTGCTAGATTGTGTTCGCTGTTCCGGCCTGCCAAATTCCATCAACATTCCAGCTGTATAGTCACACATTCACTCTACCTCGCGGCCTCATGCCCCTCACAGATTCATTAAGCGTGTCTTTTGAATGGTCAGCTAAGTCATTGATGAGATAGATCTCTTTCTAAGCGCTCATTCCTCTACTCCTTCTCCCACCAGGTGAGTTCTTTTGGGTCTCCGCTGGAGTTTAGGGGATAGTTTCCACAACGTGGTCCCACTGTTTACAGCAGTGGTCTGAGAGTGCCAGCTGTATACTCCTAGAGACCTTGAGGCCAATGGGAAGGTAGAGCCTCTCCCTGGCAGAAGGGGTCTGCCGGCCCCATGAGAAACCATGTGCAGGTGCACCCCCTCTCAGTGCGGGAGGGAGGGACCTCGGGTCCAGCTGCTCCTTGTCTGGTCAGCCCAAATGGAGCTCCCAGTGCCACATTCGGACAATTCTCCCATCTTAAACACTCCAAAAATAGTTAGAATTCTGACGGATTTTCTTGGCCCCTAGAGAGAGCTCATTTCTGCTCTCTTCCTTCCCCCCTGCTCTCTCCCGTGTCACACACACAGTCACACCTGTCCCTCCCTCAGTCCTCCCTAAAGGAGGAGCCTGATCTGCCTCTCCTTTGCTTTCCTCTCCTGAGAGTCTCTGTCTGCTTCTCGGGGCTGTGAGAGCATAAAGACAAGCCTCAGCTCTCCCTCTTAGGGAGACTCCGCCAGCATCCCTTCCCTCTGCTTCCCTCCTCTGCACTCTCTTTGGACGATCCTTCTTCCCTGTGGCAGGTAGAATTAATTTCCAAACTCCAGACACATATTAACATTAGACATTAAAATTGGAAAAAAGATTGGAATTCTCAGAAATACCTCAAATTTAATCACAAATTGTTATTAAAATACCTCCAACATTCTTCATACACTAAATTCATCATTAGGAATATCCAAAAAAATGTTTAATAAGAAAGATACATAAGTTTAGCAATATTCATAAAGAACTAGAGTCCAGATTGAATACTCAAACACTGGAAAATGTCTGGGGACATTATTGGGTGGTTTTTAAATTATGTAACATTCTAATATTCTAGTAAGATGAACGGCTCTACACAGAAGCGTGTGTAGAAATTGCCAATTTAAGAACTTATTTTTCTTTCAAAACTTTGTTGTTTCTTGGAACACCACTCATAGGTTTAGCATAGAGGCTACCATGTGACTAACCTTAGCATTTACTTTATTTGTAAGAAGAGTTCACCATTAGCAGCAGACAGGGTCATGAATGTATATTTACAACATGGACACGAGCTAAACTGATTACATTGTGACCGTTTCTCTCCTTGCCCCATCCTGGTTACCAGAAATGTTGACTTTGACCTTCAACTCTGCGTGTCAGCTTTTCTTGCTCTTGCTTTCTTCTTGACATCACTGGATTCCTTTGAAGAGTAATGTCTTTACATTGAGTAATAATCTTTTATTCCCACAGAGAATTATAATACTTTCCCCATTTTCCTAACTTCTAAAACTCATTTTTCTCAGGATATGAGATTCAGAAAAAAATGACTTTCCCAAGAAATGTCAGGAGGAAATCTCCACAAGAAAACTGTTATGATTGTGGCTATCTATATTGTTTTGGCCTACCCAGGAATATTTTCTCCTGGTTTTTGTTTGTGGAACTTCCCTGGCCCACTCTGTGGCTGTTGACCATGGTGCCCCACTTCTCTGTCTGGCAAACAGATCTACCACACTCTTTCTAATGGCTGCAGCCTAGTCATTGTGCGTATCATAATATAGTTGACTGGTCCCTTATTCAGAGCCATTTAGCAGTTGTTGATTGCGGGCATGGATCTCCAGCTAAGATATCAAAGACTCAAAAGATACTTGATGTCGTGTCTACTTGTTGGCAAAACCAAGATTCCTGGAGTTTCACTGGTTCCTGTTCTTCCCAAACTCCCAGTTGTTTAATTGCAACATTCCAATAAGTTGGAATGATTAGCAGTCATTCTTTTGCTAGGAACTGGGGAAACTTAACTGATTCCACTGGCAAAGAGAATAGGCTCCAGAACTACTAGCTGGGCCCAAAAATGTTTGATCAAGTGGCCCCACCATGTCCACTCAAGCCATTAAGCAAGCTGTCTTGTTTTGGGCTTGCAACTCTTTGCTGCCCATATACGTTTAGGCTGAAATAGGCTTATCTTGAGGATAGTCATCTGATTAGATTGCCAGGGCTTTGGCCTAGGACCTCAAGGAATGACAAAAAAGTCCACCAAACCTCATGGCTTTGATTCTAGATCCCAGACTAACTTTTAGCTCAGGGCTCAGGGCCCTGTCTTCCAGAAATATTTTCTTTGATGCACACGGCATTTTCTCTTTAAAAATCTTTTTTAAATTAGCCTATTAATTAAAAATCTATGGATTTCACTTTCTAAAACTCTAGATTTGCATTTTCTTTTGAACAGATAAAAATATCAAAAATACTGAGACCCATGTTTCTGAATGACAGTCCTTTTGGTGGATCACGTGTTCTCCACTGTGCCCATCTCTACCCAGTAAGCTTGCTTCTTTGCATTTACCTGCGTGGCCCCTATTGGGGACTGAGTTTGTAACATCTGTTTTACATGATGCATCCAAGCTCAGTAAAGGACCCAAGTTTGAGGCCAAACCCTCATCTACATATGTAATTCACTTGTGGATCTAAAAGGGTAGTAGGTGGCCAGTTGATAACAGGATTCAAAAATTCAGTAATCTGGATCCAAGTCAACTCTTAATCTTTTCTTATATCCTGTAGGTTATTGTTTGGGGTATAAAGTAAACTACTAAAACAAAGAAACAAACAAAGCAGTAACAGCAACAAAAACATAGCAGCTTGAACAAAACAAGAGTTTATTTCTCTTTCTTGAGGTATTTCAGAGGCAGGCACGTGGTCCAGGTTGTAGATAGCTCCTCTCCAAGAAATCATCCAAGCCTCTTGTTTCCTTCTTCCTTTTCCCGTGTGGCTCTGTCATCCTCTGATTAGAGGTGGCTCACACCACACATCCAAGGTCCAGCTCATGGGAAGAAGAAAGAGAGAGAGTGTAGAGGAAACAAATTGCATTTAAGGAGGCATCTCAAAAGGTCCACCACTACTTCTGCTCTTACTCCACTGGGACAGCTTGGTCTCAAGGCCTCATCCAGCTACCAGGAAGCGTTTCTGTATTTCTGATTGGCAGCCATGTGACTTGCTGAGAATGAGTGAGTTGTTGTTACTAAAAGGAGGCAAGAGCAAATTCACACTGGAAAACAATGACTATGCCCTGCTCTAATAGGCCTTTCGGAAACAACTGGGAGATAGAAAGGTCTTTCTTCTCAGAGACCACACACACATGCAAACATACTTACAAACACTCCCACTACAACCACCACAGCCAGAGGCATCTATCTATAAGCCCTGGATAGTCCTTATTTTTTTAACCAAACAGCAACAAATAGTGAAATCATGAGGAAACAATCTTTCTAACAACTGTGAATTAGACACCAAACTCTGGCCTTCAAAATCTCTCTCCAGTTCTTCCTTCTATTTATTCAACTGATGGGTGAGACTTCTAATATTACCATGGAAATTTTATGCATTTTCTGAAATGTTTAGAGTAGAAGAAGCCCCTCCTCACCTGATTTTTATCTTAAAAAAAAAAAAAACTGTCCAAAATAAAAATTAAACCTCAGGCCATCCATACGTGTATGTGTGTTTGTGTGTTTGTGTGTGAGCAAACAGAGTATGCCATATGCATTAGGAAAGAGGAGAGAGAAAAGATAGACACACAGTGGTCTCCCTCCGTGCATTCTCCAAATCTTTGATCAGCGTTGCCAAACGGTTCCTCAGATCAGATGGTGTTCTCATCCAATAGAACACTCACACACACCAGTTATCTCTCAGAACGTTAAAACTATCCATTAGGGTTTTAATTCCGCTGAGAACTTTTCAAGAAACCTTGCATTTAAACCCAAATTTTTAAGATGGCTCCAAGAATGTCTTTATTTACTATTCACAAGGAGCCAGAGCTTTAATATCTTTTTCCACCTTTGTGCTGGTCCCAGAAATCTCATTTTCAGAGCCCCAGTACATAAGACAGATAAATTCACTGCTGCTGTGGTTAAAGCAGGGGTGGGTGGCCTGGAGCTCTAACTACTGACCCTCCCTGTCATCTCCCACAGAAGTCCTTGAAGCCTCAGTGACAGAGGAACCCCCGTCACTCTGTGAACACTGTCTGAAAACCACGCTTCATTGACCCTTTGCTCGTGGCCTGAGGTTCAGCAATGGGTAAGATAAGGGGAAAACATTTGGGAAAATGGACACCTCTTCTCTGTAGTACCAACGCGACCTGCCAATTCTGCTAATTCAGTAGAGTAGGGAGAAACCAACCCGATCAATCACAGTACGGACAAAGCAGTGGTGTGTTTTTAAAAGACTCTGCAGTTTTTAGTGCCAGACCTGCTGGCCTCTTGTAGTCACAGCTCTCTTCCGACCTGCATCCTTGATAATGTGAAGCAGATGCTGCGCTGGAATCTAGTGGGATCATCATAGCCTATTAACGAAGAGACCTTGAGAAGCTCAGTCTCCACATCTACAGAAAAGGCAATATGGTGGCTTTCTCTGCTCAGGCACCTGGCTCTCTCTCTCTTGCTTCTTTGACTTCAGCAGAGAGGGCTCCCTGACCGCCCTGTTTAAGTAGCACCCACTTTTCTTTCTGGCATTCTCTATCCCCTCGTCCTGCTTTCTTTTTCTTCATGTGCTTACCACCACCTGACATCATAGATATTTATCTGTTTATCATCTCCCACAGCCTCCAGGATTCAACCTTATGAGCGCAGAAGCTTTATTTGGTTTTCTTTGCTGCTATCTCCCTGGAGTCTAGAAGACCTTTTGGCATTTAGTAGGTGGGCAATAAAATGAGTTAGCTGTTGAATGAATCATGAGACTGTTGTGTAAATGAAAAGAATATGTGTAAAACATTCCACATGGTACCTGGCACATGGAAGGCACTCAGAACAAATTAGTTATTTGTGTTGTTGTCATCACCTTCCACACAGACTCCAAGGTGATGATGGACTTAATGATCTCACCATTTTTTCGCTTCCTGGAGCATCTCTTTACGATGCTCCCCAAGGTACAACAGAGATTCCCACAAGGCCAAGAGGCATATGCAGTAGGTAGAGCAGTGCCACATTCCTAAGGTCAGCACATGAGGCAAAAATATCATATAGAGTTTGGGGCCAGCCTGGTGGCATACTTGTTAGGTTTGCATACCCCACTTTGATTGTCTGGGGTTCATGGGTTTGGATCCCGGGCACGGACCTAGCACTGCTCATCAAGCCACACAGTGGTGGCATCCCACATGAAATAGAAGAAAATTGGTTCAGATGTTAGCTCAGGGCCAGCCTTCCTCACACACACACAAACACATAGAGTTTGAATTACCCTCGAAGGCTCTTCAGGAAGACATTTTCTGCAAGCCTAACCCAGCTAGGTTTTCCTCCAGCATCACAGCATCACGACTCTTTGGTTGAGCATCAGATGAAGTACCTGGCTTGCATTAGAGCCTGTGTTGTACCAAAAACAATAATAAAAATGTAAGCCATTATAATGTTTAGCACTAGTCTGTTTAAATGCTAGCGTTTCTCAGCAGTGTGCTCATAGGCTGGGAGGCTCCTGGCATCTGAGACCAAATGTAGGAGATGGAGATTTGTGTCTTTTCTAAGTCACACTGGCAGGACCGCACTGACTTGAAGGCGGCCAGAATGCTTCCGTTACGTGTTTGTTCTGTCTTGGTCTTTGTCTCCCTTTACCCTTCTGTCCCCTAGACCCCATTTCTGTTCTACCACACCTGTAGCTGAAACAGTACAAGTTAAATGTGTTCGTAGCATCCTAAGTAGTGACAAAGAACTGCTATGCTCAGAACATTTTCGGAGTTGGAAGGATCTTTAGAAGACATCCAAGCTTTTTTATTTTACACTAGGTATATAAGAAAAATGAAAATAATCTGTCAGTCACACAGTGAATGAGTGTCAGTACTAGAACCCAGTTCTGCAGTTCCCAAATCTGCTGACTTTTCTCCATCTTTTTCGACTGCCTTCTAGCATGTCACATACAACACCTTCATTCTCCCTTCTCCCTTTCCCACTCCTAAAACCATTCACTGCAGGGAATTGCAGTGGTCTTTAGCTCCTCTTCCTCTTGGCTCAGGACCCAAGCAACCCTTGGTGAAGGCGGTGTGCTTCTTTCCCCTGTTCCTGCTTCAGTCTCTTGCCCACTTCCCCAGGAGTCGGTTGCATCTCCGCGAAGCCTCTGCAACTCTGACTCACTGCTCTATAATCAGGCCAGCACCCGCCTCCAGCATCACTTGGCAGCTACTGTAATTCTCGGTGGGAAACATCATTCATGAAACCCCTGGCATGGGAATCATGATAACACACAGGGCATCGGAGTCTAATATTTTCTTTTTGAGTCATGTTGAGCAAGGGCAACTTCCTCACACAAAGATCAGGAAACACATCCAGACAGACAGCACGAATGGATAATGAAAAGGACTTAGAGACTCCAACAGTATAAACAGAACTGCATTTTTCAAATAATGAGTATTCGCCTATAATGCCAGAGTATTGTTGTAGATGAGATTGTGGCTCAGAATGACCTCACATTGCACTTACACCCCAAGGAGGGTTTCGATGGGGTAAGATATTACACAGAACAACAGTTTATTGCCAAAGAGCCAACAGAGTTCTAGAAAATGTTTGACCACTTGTAAATTGAGCCCTTCTTTTGTGTTTGGATGAAGCCATTGGGCTAATTTCCCAATGATCAAGCACAAATCCACCACTCCCATCAGCCCACCTCACCCCCGTCTCTCCTCTATTTACTCCCCCCATATGACATACCACACACACTCTTTTCAAAATTTTGCCAACAAATATATGCATCTCATTTCCTCCTTCTCCAGATGTGGTCTTTTAAATACTCTCAAGGGATATGACTACGGAGAAAATTGTAGAAACCAAGGAGGAGGTGTCTTGAAGGAAAGCATAAATTGGAGCAATGCTGTCCCTGTGCTCCCCCAAGGTCATTTGATGGTGCTGGGTGTGAAGTACCCAGTGCCTTCTGCCCCAAGAGTTCTCTTTCCTTTCGATTCCTGCTAGTGACCTTAAGTCTCTCCACATGTTTCACAGACTCTCCCCACTCCCTTCCTCATGATATTCATTCAAGTTGGGGGGAGGAGGGGAGAAGAAAAGGAAGAAACTATATAAAATTTCTATCTGTACAAGCCTCCCTTCCATCTTTTGGCTAATGCCTGAGGTAACAACTTTAATGGCCTTTGAAGTTGAAAGTGGATCTGAGTATATTTTAGTTGTTGCCTTTACAGTCTAACTGAGACATTTCATGTTTGAAAATAGTTTTGCTCCAGTGGTTTCTTCTTCTGGCAATAGGATGGGAAAACCTTAATATATGAGGATATCGTATGATAAGTGGATAATAATCAGTGGGGACACGGAATGGTGCACAAATGAACCGTGTGTGTTATTTTTAGAGCATTCACATGATATGATTCATCTTAAAAGCATATCTAAGTGTTAGGATCTAAAACCATCAGCATGATTTAGTGAAGTCATGGAGAACACATGTGACTCTTGTTTTGGAAATGACAGTATGCGGACACCATTGCATTTTTTCTCCCCTTTCAATTTCTTATAGAATTGGTGGGCAAAACCAAAAGACCAACATAAATTCTCCCTGGTACCCTGCTGTCCACGTTCAAAGGCTGGGAGGATTTGGTGTACATGATATATGTACCAAGGTGATATTCTAACAGAGACAAATTATGTTCAAACATCTGAAAGTCATCATTTCTACGCATATGCAGGCGTTTTGAGAAAAATCTACAAGAGGATCAAAAACAAGATTAAACCACATCTGTTTGGGTTTAAACGACATTGTCTATGTAGTTCAAAGGTGTTTCCTTTTGTGTAAAAAAACCTGCCCAGCTGTTTTTTATCTTAAATTCCTAGGCGTTATCAAAGAAGTGTTTTCATTGGCTAGCCAGTGTTATTTCTAAAAGTTGAACTAGTTAGGAAAGAGGCTAAGAAAAAGAAAATATACTTTTTTCATCTTGGTTCTATCCCCAGAGCCTTTTCTTGGCACTGGCAGAAAACTAATACAGGGGTTTTGTTCAATTCTAAATAGAAATGCTGTTATCTACTGTGTGTCATCATGTCATAAATTAACTCTTCCATCATTTTATACAGGTAATTGATTACAATTGACACTGATAAGAAACATGAAACAAAAAATGAATCCTCAAAGGCATGAACTATATAATAAATACACATTTGAGTGCATGAATGTTAGGCACTGATGAATAGAAAGGGAATGTTTTTGAAAGCCGCCGTCCATCAGTAAATTGTCTTATTTAATGGAGCTGTGGGTGTGGAATGATACTGCCCCAGTAGTGTGTGGCTTTTGGACAGCAGACACATTTACACATTAAAAAAATCACATCTGATTACAAAATCCTCCTGTTCTATGAGGCATAAATAAGCTGCACTATGAAGACCACTAAATGGTTCATTAGAATGAAATTTGAAAGCAAAAAATAAGAATGAGTCACAAGAATACGATATGACAACCAAACCGTTCTAAGCAATTGCTGCGCTGCTCCCTGGTTAGATGATTCCTCGTGTAGTTTCCAGCTGTTTTTAGCAGAATGGCTAGACAACGTCGTAGAGGCGGGGAGGTTTCCGTATACGTATACACAAATGGACTCTCTTGTTCTTACCATATGTCGGCAATCAGCAGGTAACTTTCAAAAAGATTGTTATTGAAAAGACAACTTTTCATTGTCGCATTTACAGTTGGTTCTCCCTCAGACATATACAGAACTATTCTTTTTCCTTATCTAACAGGGACAGGTTTAAAGCTTTCTGTCCCTAGTTGGTGAAGAAGAAGTGGTTCCAGTTTCCCTCAGTTTTGACTGCTATAAAAACATATTTTTGAGACTAGATAAATAAATATTAAGTCCTGGGTATGAAAGCAAAATCCACTGCGCTTTCTCCTTCCTTGAGTTTTATCTACTTCTCGATTCCTTAATATATTCAAAATGCTCAGTTCAGCACAGCACTTGGGCCCCAGAGTCATACAGCACTTGGGCCCTAGAGTCATGCTGCCATGTTTCAAATCTTGGTTTGACCTTTTACAAGCTAAGTAATTTTGGGTGACTTAATCTCAGCTTCCTCATCTACAAAATGGAGGTAATCATAATAATATGACTAACTTCGTAAAGTTACTGGAAGGATTAAATGAAAAAGGACAAGCAAAGCACCTAGCAGAGTGCCTAGCTCGCAATAATCACTGAAAAGAATATTTGTCAACATTTTTCTGCAGAGACTGGTCAAAATCTTCTCTTTGCTCCTCACCTCAGCTGCTCCCACCCCATGGCTATCCCTTGAGCTCAAATCCTAAGCCAAGTTCCTAATGGAACAGGCAGTTGAGATTATCCAGCCATTTCCATCTTCAGATTGCTCAGTATGTTTACCCTCCCTCTCTTGCTTAGCTCCTACTTCCAAAAAGTCCTGCTCTTCCCTTCTCAGACTAACCCCTCCATCTCTAAAGAGGGCACATGGAGTGTGCCAAGTGTGAGCCAGTAGCAATGACCCCTACTGTGCTTGCTCAGTGGGAAAGACTGCCATGACCGCATGGTGCTGTCTGCTCTGGTCCGCAGAGAGGAGATGGACAGAAAGGGTGGTAGATGTATACCACCCTGTCCTGAAATCTTGGTCCTAGCCCCTCTTACCCTCTGTGAGCCCTGACTTCATCATTTATCATCTTTCTCAATCACATTTTCCATGCCTCCCTCTCGGGGATGATTAAAATAACATCTTAATAGGCCTCTTAACTACTGCCTTACCTCATTCCATTCTCTCCCCAAACTGCTGCCAGGTTAATCTTGGGCAGCTACTCCTGTTCAGAAACCTTCATGGCTCTTATTAGAGACAGAAAAAACCCACTCTTCTTAAAGCTGATAGAGAGGAAAAAATATCAGGACTTTACTGCCTTTATTGAGGAGAGAAATTTAAATAGGCTTATAAAAAGTAGATAAAATTTCTGGAGCTTTCTGTGTGCCAGGCACTGTGCTAAATGCTTTGTCCATTCTCCCTCTTTTGATCTGCACAAGAATTCTATGAGGCAGGTCTTATCATGGTCCCCAGGTTGTGAATAAGGAATCCCAGGCATAGAGAGGTTAACTTTACTCAAAGAAGCATGGTGCAGTGTATGGCTGTTTAATCATTCTGTTTGTGTGCTTCTTGTCTTCCCATCACTCTCACCCCCACCTCAAGCTCTTTGGCACCAGGGAAAGCATGCTAAATGCAGAGTAAGTGCCTGGTAAATTTCTTTTAAATCCAGTTGGGCTGCAGGCTTCAAACATATCCCTCCTCATTCCCAAAATGTGGCTGCATCGCTCCTCAGAGTCTTTCTGATTTTAAAAGCTTACATCACATTGAGCCTTTTAGTTCTCAAAGCATCTTCCCATGCCTCCTATTTGATCCTCAAAACAACCCCAAATCTGAATATTTCCACTTTGCAGATGTGGAAAATAAAGTTCAGGAAGGTCCCGTGATCTGCCAAGGAATTATGGCAACAAAATCGCTGGAGTAGGAAATGGACCCAAGATTCTCTCATCTTACCTAAAAGTTTCTTAAGCTAAAGCTTTAAGTACACCTCTGTGGATGCCTGGAACAGTAGCTGAAAGTCTTCTAAAAGTTGGTAAGCTACATTATTTTTAAGTAAAATAGCCCTTGAAGATCCTGAAAGCTGAGTCAGTAGTTGAGAGGGTCAGCGCTCAGCACGGGCTTCTCTGCCAACTTCTTGCCTGGGAGGTGAGCTGAGGACAGAGCCTCAGCTGAACAGTGAATGTCTTGGTTTTCCTGAATTTATTTAACAACCGCCCTGAATGTTATTTCAACACAGTTTATCTTCCTCACACTAACATGTCCCTTTATAATTTCAAGGCAAATTGACAAGGACTGAGACTTTTGAGGGTTTTGGACAAAGGTGGCACTGAGACCTACTCCAGGGGTTTGAATTTCAAGTGGGCAGAGGCGGGCTTGGCCAAACGCCTGCCTGGGGACGTTGGACAGAACTGCCAGCAAAGGGACATTAATGCTGCTTCTGTGTGTGGCTGATCTTCATCTACGGAAGAAACAAGTAAGCACAGAGATGCTTCTCAAAGCAGTGAGAAGTAATCCAACGGTTTTTTAAGAGTATTTTGGTCTCTCGGTTCGAGAAAGACTTGATTAAGTGGATATTCAAAAAAGAAATAATGACCAGAGGGAAAGGGGGTGGGGAGAGGGCTAAGGGGTAAAGGGGCACATATGGATGGTGATGGATGGTGGCAAATGCGATACAGTCTACAGAAGCCGAAATATAATGAGATAAACCTGAAATTTATACAATGTTATAAACTAATATGACCTCAACAGAGTAATTAAAACGAGAAAAAAAAAAAAAGAGAGAGAGAGAGAGAGAAATAATGAAAAAGCCAGGCAGCAGGATTTAAAGCCTGGCCAGCTATGGAACAAGGAGCTGGCCAAAACACCTTGTTGGTCTCTCAAATGTACGATTCTACACAGAAGCGCTGGAGCTCAGCACTGGCTCTCTTCCATTATTGGTTGTGAGTCTTCTGTTCATGGTTTCTGTATTTATGTTGTACATTTGGGGCAAGTACACTCCTTCATTGATTCAGCTATATCCATCTGTCATCTGAAGAGCAAGGAAAAAAATTCTAACATATCTAACTCCAAAAGCATAGATTTTCTGTTCCTTTGTAGGAAATTTTCTGTAAGCCTTATGTTTGACAAGGAAAAAAGAAGAATTGATTTGGACGAATCAATTTTCCCCCTCTGGCTAGTAAGTCTTTAAATGTGTTTTAAAAAGTAAAACAAAAAATAAATAAAAATTTGATACTTCCCCCATAGTTTCTCAGGACTGGCTCCTTGTTTCACTTGGATCTCATCAAAATATACCTCCTCCAATAGGCCTTCCCTCAAACCTAAAATCTAAAATCACACCACAAATTATTAACTTCTCTTCAGGTGTGATAATGGAGGAGCGGTTTTGTATAAAAAGAAAAAAATGGGTTTTTATCTTTTGGAAATACATCACGAAATACTTTTAAATGAAATAGCCAGGCAGAATTGGTGGAGATAGAGAGGAAACAACCATGAGCTGACATTGTTGAAGGGGGCTATGGTTACTTGGGGGTTTGTTTTACTACACTCTCTACTTTGTATATCTGAATTTTTCCATAACAAAGAAAATTTTAAAGAATTTTTTAAATGAATATAAAATAGTCTTTCCTTAGTCCCACTACCCACACCAGGTCACTCTTCTCTGCTTTGTCCCATTTGATATTTTTCCCAGCACCTAGGTCCCTGGGGTCATCTTGTCAATGCATGGTTTTCTTCCTCATCCGCCACAAGAATATAAGCTCCATGAGGGCAGACGCTTGGTCTGAATTATTCCTGTCTTAGTAAGAGCACAAATGATGAAACATTCAGATGCAGGTGTCTATCTCAGACTCACAGTTTTCTAATTAGAAGATCTGAAGCAAGTTACCCAATTATTGAACCTGTTTTTCTCACCTTCCATACGGAGATAATTCTCTTCTTCAGGAACGTTGTGAGTATTGAATAAAAACGCCTATAGAGGGCCAATCGGAGGACTTGTCACTTACTGATTTAACAAATTAACTTCTTTTAGCTCGTTCTTCATTTTGAATTTGGGATTTTAGTTGACATTCTAATCATGTCAACCATTTTGGAAGATTGAGTAACTAAAGGTCTTACTCTTCACTTTAAAAATAGACTGAGACAGCAAAAAGTCTATTCTTGGCTCTACCGGTTCTGACTTGATCTGTAAATTTCTTTTTGCTGATTTCTTCTGCAAAATGGAAAACCAGAGGACATGAGTTGGGGTGATCATTAAGATGAGAGAGATACTATTTGGAACCCCATATAAATGCCAAGCTGAACTTTACAGAAATCCAAAATGCATTTGCGATATTCAGCATTTCTCCTAAGGCCTGATTACAGGCTTGTTGGCTTTAATTTTTCTCTAATATGTAATTCTCTGTTATAGTACTCTACAAAATGCTGTAGCATGTCATTAATGCTTACAAAATGTCTTAAAAGTACACAGAGCAGAAAACCTCCCAGCTAGAGAAATTTTACAATCTGAAGATAGAGGCAGTTGACTTTGATCTAGGGAGCTGGAAAACAACCATGGAATGGGTGGGTAGCTTGTAGAGAATGTTCCTCCTGGTTCTTTTGAAGTAGGGGACAGTATTTGAGAATTGACAGTGTTTTAACTGTAAAGGAAATCCAAAATAAGGTCCAAAAAGTCCATATGGTAAAAGGGAGGAGAAACAGGAATGAGGGAAAGAAATTTTGAACAAAAGAGAACCCTCTGTTGAAATTGATTAAGAAAGAAAACAGAGAAATAATTTGTCTGCACATAGATTTTTTTTTTAAAGAGAAATCTAAGTTTGAAGTTGGAAATAAAAGACGAAAACAGTATTATAGAAATTGGGGAAGCTGTATGACATTGCCCACTAAATGTACTGGAATACAAATTAGATCAGCGTGTGATTTTGGAGCTTCAAATAATCCGAGCTGTTAAAAGCCTGTGACGGTTCTTCCTAGAGTTAAAGAATAAGTGTATCCCAATTGTTGAAATCAATCAGTGAATCAGCAAATATTTAGTGAGAACCTGCTGTATGCCAGGCCCTGGGGATACACAGAAGGGAACCAGGCAGACTGAGTCTCTGCCCTCATAGCATTTATAGACCATTAGAGGAGACAAGTCATCAGTAAGAATAAGATAAGTACCTATCGATAATTAATTAAATTATGGTAAATTAGCAAAATAACTGTTCAGGAAGCCTCAGGAGCATTTAATAAGGTCTACCCAATCTAGAGGCATGGAAAGGGATGGAGGAGACACAAACAGTAACCCTGAGGAAGGGTTATCTATTCCAGCTTAATCCTGAGCAATTGAGAGTCAGCCAGGTTACCAATGGGGAAAGGCTTTCTACAAATAGTAAACAGCTTACGCAAAGACCTCAAGGCAGGAGAAAGCAAGCTGAGTGTGTAAACTGAGGGAAGTTCAGTGTAGCTAAAGTGGAAAGAAATTGGGGAAAGAGTAGCCAAGCCAGTAGGTAGATCAGATCATAGAGGGCCTTGTTAAGGATTTAGGACATTATTCTATGAGCATCAGGAAGTTATAGGAGGTAAGTCTAAAGAAAGCTAAATGATTCTTCTTGTGAAAGTCATTTCATAGTGAATTATAATTGAAATGTGCTAGAAAACAAGCCATTTGTACAGTTTGGCCAAGACATCCAGACACCTCCAGAACTATAGGCTGCTTAGAACTCTTTGTGCCCTAAGATTGAAGAATCACAATGTGTCCTGCCAAAGGGAAGACTGACACACACACACAAACAAAACCCTGGAGATCATCGCTGGAAAACAGACAGAATAATTGCAAACCACATCTAAGGCACAAGTGCTTATGAACAGAAGTCAAACGGGTGAGGTCGATCCACCCAGAGGCTTATTGGGCAATTGCAATGAACAGCTTGGGGTGGAGGGATAATCTGAAAGGTTGGCATCTTCTGAAAGTGCCACAATAGGAGTGGCGGACTAGCATCCCTAAAAACTTTGGCTTGTGGTCAGTGGCAGAGGAATCTGCTTAGTGTATCTTGTGAAGGTTCCACCCATTCGCTCAAGACAAAAACCTGGGAATCATTCTGATTCCTCCTCCTCCTTTATTCTACACATTGAATCCATCAGCAAAGTACTTATTCTTAACTTTCAAAATATATCTTGAATCCATCTCCACTGCTACCACCCTGGACCAAGCCACCAGCGTCTCTGGCCTTGACTACGGATATAGCATCCTAGTCCTTTGTGGTCCGTTCTCCATGTAGTAAAGAACGACCTGATGAAACTTAAATCAGATCTTGGCACTCCCCTGCTCAATATTCTTCACTGCACTTTGAAGAATATCATTCCTTATTCTAGCCTACAAAGTTCTGCATGATCTGGCCCTCTGCCTACCTCTCCATCCTTATTCCATGCCTCCCAATATCCTCTAAAACTAGGCTGGCTTCAGTTCCTTGAATGTGCCCAACTCTTGCCTGCCTCAGAGCACAAGAACAGCGTTTCTCCAAGTATGGCCTAAGACCTAAGGCATATGGCATATGGCCTAAGGGTCTTCTGCATCATCTGGGAGGTTATAGAAAATACAAATTCTCAGGTTCTATTCCTAACCTACCACATCAGAATTTCTGGGGGTGGGATCCAGAAGTTTGCGTTTTAACAAGCTCTCCAGGTGATTTTTTTTTTTTTTTTTTTTTTTTGAGCACTAAAGTCTGAGAGTCACTACTCTAGAGAATTCCATTCCCTGGGTCTGAAATGCTCTGTGAGTTCAGCTGCAAGTTTACCAAAAATCAAAGTAGCAATGGTTTAAAATGTAGAACTATATTTATTTGTCATGGAAAAGTCCAGGTGGGTAATCCAAGCCTGGAATGGGATTCTACATTTCCAGTAACTCAGACTCCTAGTATCTTGTTGCTCCACTATTCTGGGCCTCCGTTCTCAAGTTCACATCATGATCCAAGATATCTACTCTGATTCTAGCTGTCATGGCTTTATTCTAGGTAACTGGAAGGAGAAAATGAAAAGATCATGACTTTTCCTTTAAAACACTTCCCAGAAGTTGCACACACCACTTCCATTGATATCCCTTTGACCAGACTCTGGTCACATGGTCATTCCAACTTCGAGGAAGGCTGCCATATACACTGCTTATTCTGGGTGGTCTCTCTGCCCAGCTAAAATGTGGGCTCCTATTGCTAAGGAAGAAGGGAAGAATATATACTGGGGGACAGTTACCCGACTCTCCTGCATCCCCTACGCTGCATATGCATTAACTTAAATTCATCCTCAAAAAGCCCAGCCACCAGGTTGGAGGAAACCCTATTCCATTGTTTTCTCTCACTGCACCCAAACCATTTCCTTTACAGCTCATTAAAAAAATTGTAATTATGTACATATGTGTGCATTAAGTGTCTCCCCTGCTAGACCATAAGCCCAATGAGGGCAGAAATCACATCTATTTTATTCAACATAGACCATCCAGCACCTGGTACAGAACCTAGCACATTGTAGCCCTTAGTCAGTATTAGATGAATGAATGGATGAATGGATGAATGAATGGGTGAACAAAAGAATGAAGAAACAACCAAATGAAATCACCTTCCTGTGGCCATTTGAAAGGGTTGTGCAGAGAAAGTGTGAGTGCCGCTGGGGAGGAGCCACTTATCGCTTGTATGTATTGGCACACACTCAAGTTAGGGGACCACTTGTTCCAGTAACATGAAGAACAAATCCCACTTCTGCTATAAACCTATATACTCTCAACCAGTCTAAGAGAAGTCAGAAAGAAAAAACAACAAAAAATCATAGTAAAGAGAAAGCTCAAAGAAAGGTGATACAAATAAATCTGTTAGGAATCATAATAATATAGATGAACAAAATTTGCCAGTCAAAAGGCACAGGTTCTCAGGTTTAGATAAAATTAATTGATTAATAAAATAAAATCTATAGTTTACAAGAGACACATGTAAAACAATGACATAGAAAAGTTGAAACTAAAGCAATACAAAAACACATACAAGGCCAACTCTAGTCAAAAGAAAGCTCTGTAGGAAATGTGAATATCACACCATACAGACAAGGCTAAGAGAATGACTAAGTGTAAATAAGGATGTTATGTAATAGTAAAAAGAAAATGTAACTCTTGAGAACCTGTACTCACATACAGAATTTCAGAATATATGTCAAAAATTGGTAGGACTAAAAAGAGAAATTATCCATTCTGCGATCATTGAGGGAGATTTAGCACAGCTCCCTCAGAAAGTTCTCTATCAAGAGCTAAAACTAATCAGGATATAAATGCTATGAACACAATTAACAAGCTTGATCTGAGTCCTCTTTAGAACCCTGCACCCAACAATATGAGGCTTTTAATTCTGCTCAAAAGTACATGCAACATAGATTTTTGAAAATTCAACATACATGAGGCAACAAATATTAAAGAATCTACATCACACAGACACTGTGTTCTCTGATGAGAGCACAATAAAATTAGAACTCAGTATAAGAGGATAGTCATCCCCTCAAATACAAGCATTCTCCTATTAACAATTTGTAAAAGTAGAAAGCAAAAGAAAACTATTTAGAAAAAACTGATCAAAAACCCCATATGTATAATAGAGTAGAAGCTGTGCATGGAGGAGAATGTATCACCTTAAAAACATGAATTAAAAAGAAGGAAAACTGAAAGCCAGTGAGCTACACGTGCAGCTCAGGAACCTGGAAAAAGAATAATGAGCAAACTCAAGTAAGGACCAGGAAGGAAACAATAAAGATAAGAGCAAAACTTAAGAAAATTTTTTAACAAACAAACAGTAATGAGGATCAACCCAACCTAAATCTGGACCGTTGAGAAGCTAATAAAATACACAAACTTATGGCAAAATCTATGAGGAAGAAAAGGGAAAAGCCTATTGGTAAATGTGATGAATGGATGATCACCAACAGTTGAAGACTTCGGCAATTATAAGGAAGAAATGGGATTACACAGGTAAAGAGATGGTCCAGTGCCTGCAACTCAGTAGGAACCCAATAAGTATCCATTTCTCTTCTCTAAATAAATGAATTTAAATGAAGTGTTAATGGACGATGATGATTTAGTGCAATGCTTTTGAAATGCAGTATATAAAATTATAATAGCAGAAGGGTTCTGAATAAAGGTGGTGGCAGAGGAAACCCCTTCCTCATTGTCTCCCAGTAACGACTTACACACTTCCTGGGAGTCCCTGGGGCTGCTGAGACCCCGATTTCAAAAACAATGATTTAATTTCTTGCCCATCTCAACAAATACCTTTTGAGGGCCGACCATGCTCAAAGCACTCTGCTCTCCAGGGTCTTCATATGTAAATGCAAGGAGTAATTTATATGTTGGAGATATGAAGTAGGCCAATTGCCTGACCTCTCTTTGGACTTCATGAGCCTTCTGGCTTTACTAAAAGCATAAAGGTATTTTCTCCCTCATCCTTCTCATAGCAGTACACAAGGCTGGACCACATCTACCATCATTAGTGCCTCTGTTAGAGTTCTTAGGTTGCAAGTAAGAGAAAACTCTGGCCAACAACCATAGAAATCATTTATTGGAAGAATACTGGGTAATTCACTGAATCTGTGGAAGAGATGTACAACAATGCACAGGGAAAGACAAGAATCAGGACAGTTCCAGCCTTTGGATGGTAGAAATCAAGGAGCATTTATTCACACAGGTGCTGCCATGAGATGAATCAACTCCAAGACTCATCTTCATGTGTCTCTGCTCCAGATGCACTTTCCAGGAAAGGGACATTAATGGGTCCAGCATCATGACAGGCTGAACTTCCTGCCATGGGACCCCTGCTGTAGTCCTTGATGCCCAGCCCTCTGCAGCTCTCTGGATTCTGGCCCATTTTCCAAGTCTAGCCCCCAGCCTACCACTGAGTCTGTAAGCCTCTGATATTCTTTAGATAAATTCCCTTCTTTAGGATAACTACATGTAGTCAGGGCCTGTCGCTTACAGCCAAAATCCTGGCTAATACAAAGGGTTTTCCTTCAAAAAGTTGTGGATAGTTAACATCCATATCTTTGGGGGCCTGGGGACATTATGACATTGGTACAATAGTCTAGAATCTTATCATTCTATTATAGTTTAAAAGCTAAGAATAGTAGAGGTTATGGACTGAACCTGACTGAAAGCCTCTTAGTATAAGGAACCTTTGGCAAAACCCAAAAGCAAGGCTGCAATTTCTGTTATTGGTTTCTGCTGTATATTTGTACCCTACTCTGCATTCTGAGTGTATGGTTTTCATTGATTACAACTGTCTTCTTGCCTCTGATTATAAAATCTTGAAATTAAAGCAGAAAGGCCTGCAATAAACCCTTTTCCCTGCCAAAGTGAGTTTGTCAAAACAACAGACAAAACAGAACTCAATTTGATCATCCCAGGAGACTGGAACTTGGAAATCCTGTGCCAAAAATATTTTCAGAGCAAGCCTTCAATCAGAAGGTAGCTTTTATCTTTGGAGACATCAGTAAGCTGACCTCAAGAAAATGGAGCTATGCTCTCTCTAGCCTTAAATGTGTGGGAACCAGACGTGTGTCTCCATATGCCAGAATTTTTATTACAGAACTAACCCAAACCCCTCAAAGAGCATCGTAAATTCACAGTAACATGTCCATTGAGACTTTTACCCAGAGAATGTGTGGGAAAATACAAATACTGTCTAGGCCAGCATTCACCAAAAAACATCCAAGAGACCATTAGTGACCCAGCCAAGGGCCTTCAGAGGCTTTCCTCTCATTCTGTCCTTGACTTCCTACATTTATTGGACCAACTCTACATATAGAAAGTTTGCCCCAAGAGAGCCACTTCCTGAGAAAAAACAGAGTCCCACAAATCTAGGGGGTGGCTATCTTAAGAGAAATAATGAAAACCATGCACTTGGAGAAACAAAAAAAACACTGAACTATCTTTGGGAATCATATGCATTCATCCTGAAGGCGCTTAACCCTGAAATACACGCCAAGAAACGGCTATCTGATAAATAGCACTGGGGAAATGGCCAATAAACATATGCGATGTTGCTCAACATTCCTAGTCATCAGGGAAATGCAAATTAAAATCACAATGGGATAGCACTACACCCACTAGAATGTCTGAAGTTGAAAAGATTAACCAGACCACATATTGCAGAGGATAGAGAAACTGGAACTTTCATAAACTCTAGGTGGGAACTTAAATTGGTTTCACAATTTTGGACAACCTGTTGGGTATTATTCACCAGAGTTCCATCTACACACATCTGTGACCTACAATTCTACTCTTAGGTCTATGTCCAACAAATTTATTCACACATACAACAAGAAACATGGATGAAAACATCTTTAGCAACATGAGTTGTAATGGCCACAACCTGAAAACAATCAAATGCCCATCAACGATAAAAGATAAATAAATCTATGCAATGAAGACCCTACAGCAATGCAAACGAACAAGCTACAAATGACGTACATGAAATTTAGAAACTTAATGTTGAGTTAAGGAGGCCAGACACAAAAGAATACTACAGTATTATGCCATTCATGAAAAGTTTAGAGCCGGGTACTACAAATATGGTGTTAGGATCAGGGTGATAGTTACCTTTGGCGACGAAGGAAGAGCATTGATTAGAAGGGGCCAGAGGGGAATTTTCTGAGGCAGCCAATGTTCTAAGTCCTTGATCTCAGTGGTAGTTAAGGAAATGCTCTATAATAATTTATTAAGCTGTATATTATGGCTTGGACTCTTTTCTGTATATGGACATTTCAAAATGAAAACTTCTTTTAAAATCGTACTGGATACCACTGGAATCAGTATATTCCCAGGCCTCGATTGGAAGACAGCCACGCTGGCTGAACTCTACAGTCAGACCTGGATTTGCTGCTCATTAGCCTCAGTTTCCTCATACGTAAAAATGTTCCCTCTGCCCGTTTTCCTTTTTCTGGCCTCTCGCCCCAACGCCTTTACCCTGGATAATGCCTGCTTGTCTTTGAGACACAAGTGTTGATGTAGCTTGCTCTTTAAAAACATACAGTTTGTATAAGATGAAGCAATGGATCCTTTGAAGACTGGGACCATTTCTCATTCTGTTTTGTGTCCCTAGCAATATACCAGATAGTTAGTATGTGTTCCGTAATGTTTGTTGAATGAATAACTAAATCAGTGAATTAATGAAGATGTAGCAATGTATGTAATTCATCTCTAGTAGAGTATATCCAAGGACCTGCTTAAAGCAAAGACTGATTAGGTGCTTGAAGGTTGAGCAATGACGCAGCAAGGCAGCTAGATCCTGGAGGGGAGAGCTCAGTGGTTGGCTTCCTACCATCAGTCACTAAAAGCCCACTGAAGCTCATATCTGTGTATACAATCTGTCTATGAACCAAAGACAGTAGAAATGCTCCTTTTCCCTTCTTCATATACTTCTCAAGGCTCACATTGCTTCCCTTACTCCCAACCACCTATACATGTAGGGACCGAGAGATACGTACTTTGCTTCTCAACTATAAAATCACCAGATATAGTCTAGATCCCTCTGCAGAGAGCCCAACTCAGAATATCAAAATCCCACATCCCATATTGCCTTTGGGCACTTATGGCTGATCAAGATGGCAGCATGAATTCTGATTTCTAGCAGACAGTATTGGTGAACCTACCCCAATTGGTTATAACTGGAGCTTTCCTTAAGATTTCTTTAGGTTAGGAGCATCTGAATCAGCACTATCTCCAAATCCCAAAGTTTGGCCCAACCGCATATCTTCAGGTGCAGCCTTCAACACTGATCTGGAAACAGACTTGATCCAGAGAGGAAGAAACTCTACAGGACCTGATAAAGGTCCAGGATTATGTGTAGTCCCGTCAGAATGCAGTCTGATGCAGTCACTTGTCAGGAGATAGAACGTGAATCAGAGAAAAGCCAACTAAAACTATGATCAGATTGTTTTAGCAGGCAATTCAGCTAAATGAGGTGCAGGAAGAGGGGGAAGAGGCGGAGAGGGAGTTGAAAAACTCCAGATGGTTATATTTATTTGCAAAAAGGGGAATTTTGAAGCATGGAAATTTTTTTCTTCAAGTTTAGAATAATTTTGAAATTATTTTTAATGTGTAAGGCTAAGTAACATCAAATTTAGAAAATAGGTAACTTGGATTACCCACTGCATCTGGAATCTTTTTGAAGCTCTTGAAACACCAGTTAACTGTGAATGGTTACCAGTAGATGGCAGCATTACCTCCACCATTTTGCTCTTCATCTGCCAAACTCTGAGTCTATCAACATTTGAAAGTTAGCAATCACAAATTGCACACCAGCTGCCCAATTTGTTGGCTGTTGTAACCTTTCTTTTACATTACACTCTTTTAAAAGAGATCCATTTAGCTAATATATCCTCTAAACACATGCACAGTACTACAGATACATAAGCAATGTGCCAACTTGTTTTTTTCTTTCTTTCTTTCTATTGGCTTTTGCATGAGCAAGTCTTTGCATGTCTAATTGTATGGAGACAATTAGCTGTTCTATAAAACGTTGCCTCCTTCTATCTTGTATGTGCAACCACTTACATACGAATTTACTCACCAGGTACCAAAGCACTGCCAGTGGAAACAGAAAGGATGGGGAATTTATTTTAAACAGATTGTGGTTCAGATCCTGGCTCCATCACTTAACTTCACTGAGACGCATTTTGCCTTTGTTTTGTTTTGTTTCTGTTGTGCATAAAGTTGAAATTACAGAGTTAGTAATATCCGCTTGGTGGGATTATTGTCCTAAGTATAGACGACAGTTGAATTCAGTAAATGTTGCCTGAGCCCCTACTACGCGTCAGGTGCTCCGCCAAGCACAGGGAATAAGTAATACACTGGCTTCTCCTCTGGAAGCTCACAGTCTATAGCTGTGCTGTCTAATACGGTATCCACTAGTTACGTGCAGCTATTTAAGTTTAAATTAATTAACAAGAAGTAAAGTTAAAAACTCAGTTCCTTGAGTGCACCGGCCACATTTCAAGTGTTTGATCCCCAGATGTGACTAGTAGTTACCAGAATGGATAGGTATATGGTAGTAAACCATAATGCGGGCGTGGAGCATTTCCATCACTGCAGAAAGTTCTGTTGGACAGCACTGGTCTGGAAAGCTGAACAGACTCATACAAGTTTCTAATCAGTTTGAAAAGTGCTATCAGAGACCAATATACAAAACAGGGAGGTGACACAAACAGGAGAGTGATGAGCTCTTTCCAATGATGTCAAGGAAGATTTAGCAATAGAGAGAGAGATCACTTTAATGGAAGCCTTTCACGAAAGGTGACCCTTAAGGAGTAGTCTGAGCCTCAAGGTGCTTTCAGGAAGACTTGAGGGGAGGAGGAAAGGTCCACAAAGAGGCACATCAGGTACAAAGTCTTTAAGGAAGACAAAAAACCACAGGGTGTGCCCGGGAATTCACACGGTTCTATACTGTGGAAGGATAAGACTGAGGGGCAAAGAAGGTTAGATGGAAGGAGATGAAACTAAGAGAGACTCACCTGCTAGATTCTGAGTGTTTGTAGTGAACACTCAGTGTGGCTTAGCTTTTCTTTTCTCGGTGGAAGAGAACCAACGGTGACCCTTCTTTTTATATCTGAGCTCAGGGAGAGGGAGTAAAGGAAGAGGGAGAGGTTCCTGACTGATTCCTTCCACAAGATCCGAGTGGAAAATGAAACTCACTCCTCTTCCAGCCCCGTACAGTACCTCCCAGAGCAAGTGCTCTGCTCACACATCCCTCAGACTGTGAGAACAACCCCCCCAGCATGTCACCAATAACACAGCTGCCCCCACCAGCCCCCATGGATGCACATTCCCTCCGCAGGAGTGAGGAATGCCTTCTGCCGAGATTAAAACATATTCAAGCCTCCTGAGTCCTGAGCTTTGAACCAATCTCCAACTTTTTGTGGTTACAGTTCATAGTCGGCTGGCAAAATGTGACTTCCTGGTTCTAAGATAAAAGACTTGGCGGTGGGAGGAGGCAGAAGACTAAAAAAACTTACTTGACATCAAATGGCTCTTGCAAAATAGAACTTTGATGAGCAAAGCACAAATGAATCCTAATCATCCCGATTACATTTCGGAAAATGTACACACTTTTAAAATTTCAGAGGAGGTTTGGCGGAAATAAGTTTGGGGTTTCTCTAGCCTCTAGACATTTGGGAAAAAGTTGGAGGTCTACGCTGATTCGCAGCACACAGCTGGGAGTACAGGGCCTCCTTTCAGGGGAGCGGGAAAAAGAAAGTTCTGTTGTAATAGATGTTCCAAAACTCGCCGGGTCTTTCACAAGAGATGAGGTGGGGATGGTGGGGGAGGGACCAGCTGAGCTCCTCATACGGTTTTATTTAAACTTGAATAGAGATAATCAGCTTGGCTGTTTATTCCTATACCAGATGCGTGGGGGCCAGCATTCTGTCACATTCCTAACCCAGATAGTTTTAGCAGCAATCTTTCTAGAACAGAAAATGTACCAAAGACACTCGCTGGTAAGAGTTACCAAGAGAATCGAGCAGAGCCCATCCTGGATCCCAACCAGCAAACAGCTCGCCTTCTTCCTCCTGGGTGGGTGGCCAATTATTCCTGTGACAACACCTCATAATTTCCATGTGATGCCATTTGGCAAAGGAGAGCCCAAGCCAGGCTAAAGGCACACCAGCTTGACACTCAATCTCCATCTCTTTATCATACCAATTAGAGAGTAGGGGGAGGGGAGCTGGCCCCAGGGGCCAACTCTAAACCTTGCTTTAATGGTGATGAGTGGATAGGGCTGGTTTTTACAAGCAGAGGGTTTTGGCACTAGACAACTCCCTCTAGGACACACTAGGTTGGCACCTTGGACACATTACTCGACTCCTCCTAGCCTCAATTTCTTCATCTGTAAAATGTGAAATCTCATGTTTACCTCCCAGGGTCAATTTTGAAATTATGTGAGCTATGTCAGCTGGGTGCCTAGCAAAGAGCTTGACACACACAGGAAGTGTTTGATTGATGTTAGCTATGGCTTTTGTCATCATGATGTCATCCATAAACTGATTAATATACAGCCAAGCCTGGAGGGATGATTGCTCTCCCCTCACCAAGGGATTTATTTTCAACCTCCTTATGAACAAAGGGTGCATCTGGGCCCCAATTTTTTTTTTTTTTTTCTTTTTTTGGTCTTGGAAAGAATACTTGACATGAGATCTACCTTCTTAACACATTTTAAAGTGTATAATACAGTAGGGTTAACTGTAGGCGAATCTCTGGAACTTGATCATCTTGCATAATTGAAACTTTATACCAGTTAAATAGCAACTCCTCATTTCCCCCTCTCCTTGGCTCCTGGAAACCACCATTCTACTCTCTGCATTTGACTATTTTATGTGCCTCATATAAGTAGTATCATGCAGTATTTGTCCTTCTGTGATTGGCTTACTTCCTTAGCATAATGTCCTCAAGTTTCAGCCATTCTCTTGCATATGGAAGAATTTCTTTCTTTTTTAAGGCTGAGTAATATTTCATCACAGATATACCGCATTTTCTTTATCCATTCGTCCACTAATGAACATTTAGTTGGTTCCACATCTCGGCTATTGTGAATAACGCTGCCGTGAACAGGGGAGTGCAAATCTCTCTTCAAGATCCTGATTCAATTCTTTTAGATAAATACCCAGCAGTGGGATTACTGGATCATACGGTAGTTCTATTTTTAATTTTTGGGGAAACTCCATACTGGTTTCTATATTGGCTGCACTATTTTACATTCCCACCAACAGTGTACAAGAGTTCCAATTTCTCCATATCCTGGGCAACACTTGTTATCTTTGGGATGTTTTGTTTGTTTTTATAATAGCCATCCTAACAGGTGTGAGGTGATCTCATTATGGCTTCAATTTGTGTTTCCCTGATGATTAGTGAGGCTGAGCACCTTTTCACACGTAGGTTGGCCATTTGGATGTCTTCTTCAGAGAAATGTCTCTTCAAGTCCTTTTCTCATTTTTTAATTAGGTTATTTGGTTTTTTTGCTAATAAGTTGTTTGAGTTCCTTATATATTTTGGATATTAACTCCTTATCAGATATATGGTTTGCAAATATTTTCTCCCATTCTGAGGGTTGCCTTTTCATTTTGTTATTAATTGTTTCCTCTGCCTTTTCACTTTGTTAATTGTTTCCATCAAGCTTTTTAGTTTGATGTAGTAGCACTTATCTATTTTTGCTTTTGTTGCCTGTGCTTTTGGTGTCATATCCAAGAAATCATTGCCAAGATTGATGTCAGAAAGCTTTTTCCCTGTTTTTTTCCTAGTAGTTGTACAGTTTCAAGTCTTAGTTTAAGGCTTTAATCCATTTTGAGGTGATTGTCGTGTACGGTGTAAGATAAGGGTCCAATTTCATTCTTTTGCATATGGATATCCAGTCTTCCCGGCACCATTTGTTGAAGATATCCAGCCCCGAATTTAATCTCTCAGTACCTGGGAACTTTAAGGGAGGGCGAGTCTGTCCCCACTGACATGAACCTCAAGGCTGGAAATTTTGGCCTGTAACTTCCCTTATTAGCCTCGGATCCTTCATCAAAACCTTTCTTAAACTTATTTTCAACCTGTATCACCTTAGCAGATCATTCTATACCTATATTATAGGGCAGCCTTCCTTTCATTGGAATCAAAGTGGTTTTCTTAAGGTGCGATGGGGCTCCCCTCAGCAGAGGATGTAGGGCCTTGAGAAAAGGGTTGCATGTTAATCCTGGTTTTGGCTTTGCTGTCTTAGACCCCACCCTTCCAACTTGGAAATGATACAATTACTGTTGTTGTTGTTTCTGTTCTTTCCTCATATGGAAAGCTCCTTCCCAATTCCTGGTTTACTTTCCTTTGTCTTGGAGTTTTCCAGAGCAACACCGATTTCATGAGAATATTTTTTTTCTCCAATTTATAAATTGGCTGCAAATTAAGCAAGAGGAGACGACTATTGCTGCAGAGCAAAAGAGCCGCCCTCAGAACTGAGGTCTGGACGTGGTCATTCCTGATCACCTGCCCAGCTTTCTTCCTGTGTTTGGTTGTACCACGCCCACACCCCCTATAAAAACACCTAGCTGTGCCAAACAGAGGAAAAGGAAAAAATCTGTTAAGAAGTTGAATCTGCATTCCTTTGCACTAACCTTGACAAGTCTATTTAACCACTTATTTAGCACCCCCAAAGCCAAATTGTGAGAGTAGGAAAAGATTGTCCTAGCTTCCATTCTGAAGAAGTATTTGAGACCCTCTGAGGTTGACAATTATATGGAGAATCCTCAGGCTCGAAGCAGGGATCTCAAATTTAAATGCCTATATGGGCCAGGCATATAATGTAAATGAAGGAAGCAGGAGAATACAAGAACTCTTTTGACTTAATTCCATTTAATTCTCAATTCTATTGTTAGCTTCTGGTGCATTGATTAAAGACAGTTGTGACTAGCTCTAAGTGCTGGAGTAATAGGGAGTGGTGGGGACTGAGGCAAACTGGAGAGGAAATGCCTTATTAAGGAAGGCAGTCCTTCCTCGTCTCCAGCTGATTGTTGCCTTGTGAGAACATGAGCCCAATGTTGATCAATGCTTCAGTTTTTCAAGAGAAGCCAGAAATCTCAGATTTTTATGTTAAACCATCCAGTTTTTTGATGTTGGCGAGTAAAACTAATCAATGCAATTAGAAGTCAAGACGTCATTTACCTTTGTGTAGAAAGCACAAGCAGAATTTTAGGGTGCTGGTAATGTTCTATTTCTTAATCTTGGTGCTAATTATTCAGGCATGTTCTTTGTGAAAATTCACTGAGCTGAGCACTTATCTATGTAGTGCTCTGTGTATATATTATACTTTAATGAAAAGTTTTTAAACGAGTGGGCAGGTACTTCAAATTTTAGGAGAATATTAAAACATTATCTGGGTCAATATCACGTTGGTCAAATAATGCCCATCTGTGGGCTGAATTAAGTCCTCAGGGTCACTCTTTATGAACTTTTATTTAGAGGACTTAGAAAGAAAATGCTGATTTTTCTACCACTAACGTCAAAGACAGGGGAAGAAGGAAAGGGCCAGACATGGCTGGAACGTTCCAGCATGCACAGATATATTTCCAGGGCATACTACCATGGCCTGAGTACGCACAGAGAGCAGCCCAGATCCTCAGGCTGGGCCCTGCTCGCCCCCTACCTGTGAGAGCCTGTCTTCATTCAATTTGCCTAGTGGACTTGATCCACCATTACTGGGGCCTCCAAGTCTTGCTCACTGAGTCTCCCCCTGTGGAAATTCAGGTCTCATGTTTCCTCTCACTGAAATGAAAGCAGCACACTGCAACCTAAGCTTTAGGAAAAACTGAAGGCAATGAGGGAGAATAGAAAATAGACAAGCTTTGAAGTCAGACCCAACAGAGTTCAAATACTGGCCCTGATACCAACTAGCTGAGAACTTGGGCCAAGTTACTTAACCACCCTGAGCTTTTCTTTTCTCATTTAAGTAACAGTGACATGAATACTTGTTCCCTAAAGGTACGAAATGCTTAAATAAAGTGCCCAGCAGAGCAGGGCTTCTCAAACTTTAATATGTGTGAAAAATGTTCCAGAAATCTTGTGACAATGCAGATTCTGACTGAGTAGGGGTGGGATCTGAGATTGTGCATTTCTAACAAGTTCCCAAGTGTGCCAAGGCTACTGGTCCCTGGACCACATATTGAGTAGCAAGGCTGTAGAGTGCTTGAGCACAGTACTTAGTGGATATTAGTCCCCAACTCCCACCCTCCATGAAGACATACACCCCCAAAGGAGTTTGAAACAGAAAGTGGGAAGAGGTAGCTATAGGCACTGACTTTGTGCACTCTGCATGTGATTCCAGTAAGCATCGGGCAACTGGTTTCCTTTGTGACGCTGACAGCAAACTCCAAGTCCCCGCCAAGATGACTTTCACATGCAGACACTGGAATCCCTTTCAGCCCACAGCGGTCAGCAGGGCTCTCGAATTAGGAAATGAGACAAGAAGAGTTAAATGTCCTTCTCTCTAGGAGGCTTCCCTTTGTTTCCTCAAGACAACTAGCAAGCTCGCTGGTTGTTTTTTCATCCGAATGTTTTATTCCATGAATAGCCTAACAATATAAATGTGTTTCAAGCACATGAATAAACAACATAATAATAAAAAGCACCTGACTTTCCCAAGAATTTATCCCTGCAGTTCTGAGTTAACCAAAAGATAGCAACTTTCACTTTGGGGGAAGGGAATGAGGGCAAAGTTTCAAACGTGCTTAAGAGACCAAAAGATGAGGAAGCAGGAGGAGAGATGGAGATATTGGCCCATGCTACGTGTACGTTCCCCAGAACTGTTTTGACAGGACTGGGGAGGAAGGGGGAAAACTGTTAGAGAAGAGATTAAAGTGAAAAGAAAAGACACATCGCGCTTTGTACTGGTTTTGAAGATAGGAGGAGGAATACCTCTTCCCCAGGAGGATGAGAAAGAGCATGAGTTTTAGAACAAGCACGGCCTGGTGCAAACTGGCCTCGTCCCTTCCCTACTGGACAACCTGTGTCAGTCACTCACCTGAGTCTGAGTTTCCTCATCTGTGATACAGCAGAGTAATACCTACCCCATGGAATTATCCTAAGAAGGTACACAAATCACACAATGGAAAGTACCCAGCTCAGTGGCCACTTGGCTTAACAGATGCTCGCTAAATGTGTGTTTCCCACCTTCCTCCTCTAGGGGACTGAGGCTATGGATCACAGACCCTGAGCCTAGAAAGTTCTACGTAGAAAGAACACCGTATCCTAATTCCCAGACCCATCGAAATCATCGGGACACCGTTTTCGCTCATCAGATATTCTACCCCAAGGCGGCAGACCTTGGGACACATTCCTGGCATGTGTTCTAAATCATCACTGCCATCACTTTTGCTCAACACCTACTTTGGTCCCTGTGGCCAAGCAGCCCCTCCTTCAAACCCACCTTTATCAGGCCCCACTTCAACTAGCACTTACCCACCCCCACCTCGCAGGCCTCTGACACTGTCAAAACGGCATCACAAAGCACTAGGTTTGAATTGTAGCTTTCCTACTCGCTAGCGTGGGAACTTAGGCACATCACTTAACTTGGCTAAGTCTCAACTTCTCCATTTGTGCAACGAGTATAAAATGAGTATGTAGCTCAGTACCTGACATAGGAAATGCACTTTGACACGTTAGTTGCTGTTGCGGTTGTTGTCACTATTATTTTTCACAGTGGGACTTGCTCTTGTTTATAGGAGAGGAAATTGGCATTCTAGGTGAGTGACTCATGAAGCCAAGCTTTAAAATTAGCCAGTCCCATGGGGGCAGGGCACCTGCAAAATGCAGAATAAAAGGTGTTTGAGCCATTAAAAAAAAATTTAAAAATCAACTGGCTGCGAAGCCCATGGCAACACACTGCTTGGCTCTGAGGAAAGTACAGAGAAGGTTAAGAGACAGATGCTGCCTTCCAAGGGTTCAGGTAGCAGTCCTGTATGGAGCAGAGAGCTGTGAAGGAAAACAGCAATGTCTTGCTTGATTTACCAGATGCCAGTGTCAATGGATATTCTTATCTCTGTCCTTTCAGTCTACCCTCTAGCCAAGGGACTCCACATCCCTCCACCTACAAACCCCCAGGCTTGTTCTGCTATAGCAACTGGTTTCTCTCTCCAAACGAAAGACAGAAAAGTCACCTGAATAAGGCAGGATGAAGCCTCATATATCCAAAGTCATTTAACTGATTAATTGATGTCACTGGGTCATCACCTCTGTTCAGCTGGTGTTCCTGCTCATGTCCTCGGTATTTATTGGGTCCCTAGATTTGGACCTCCCACCTTCTGTTTCAGGATCTTGGACCCGCCAGACCCTTATCTAATAGACTTCTTGCCCAATGCTTCCCCTGACCCAGTGCTGGGTGTCCACTCATTTCAGGTCGGCCTGCCTTCATGGTTTTGACTCCCCACATGGCTCTAATACCCAACAGATTCCTTGAAACTTGCCTTAGTTTTCCCAACACCTGCCCTTCCTCCTGCATCCACAATTCATGGCAATAGAGACTGTATCTTCGTGAAGGCCAGTGTCCTATGCCTTGATTTAAATTTATCATTGAGCAAAAGAACTCTGCTACAGTGATTCTGGATGCTTACAATCTGACTTTCCTGCTATTTAAAGAAAAAGTCCTGTGCTAAGTGAAAGGGAAGTGGTATTAGGTAAAATAGAGAAAACTAGAAGCACCAAGATTTGTCCTTTTGTTTTGTACCTGGTTACAAAGCACTGTGGCTCAAACTTTCCATCTCAGTTTCTTTTCCAGGACTTCCTCTTCTTCCTGACCTCTAAATGATGGCGTATCTTACGATTCCATTGGCCCTGTTTTGTCTTCTGTCTATATTCACTTCCTATAGGTGATCTCACCCAGTCTTAGCTTTAAATGCCTCTGTCCACTGTGTCTCTCAAAGGTGTATCTCCAATCCAGACCTCTCCCTTGAACTCTGGACTCATGCATCCAACCACCCACCTGCTCCATCACTCAAGTGTCTACCAGGCATCATATGTATAGCAGGTCCAAGCCAAACTCCTCTCCCCGAGTCTTCCTCATCTTGGTTAAAGATGGCTCTACCCTTCCATTTGTTCCTCCTAAACACCATAGTTTCTCTCTTGTGTTACATCCAATATATCAGCAAATGCTATGGTTCTACCTTCAAAATACATCCAGAATCCAACCCCAACTGCTAACCACCATCAGTTCTTGCCAGGACTGTTGCAATAGCCACAACATCGGTCTTCTGTTTCCACCCCTGTCCCCCAACAGTCTATTCCCCAAAGAGCAGCCAGGGTGAGCCTAATAAGTCAGATCATGGCACTCCTCTGGCTGCTCAATGCTCTCCATGTAAAAGCTAAAAGCCTACATCCTACAGGCCCTATGTGATCTGACTTCTCCCTGACCTCATCTCCTTTCACTCTCCTCCTTTCTCACTTCTTCCTGACACACTGGCCATCTTGCTGCCCCAAAACATGCCAAATATTCCATCCCAACCAAAGGCCTTTGTACTTACCATTGCCTCTGCCTAGAACACTTTCCTCCAGCTATCTGCATGGTTCATCCCACATTTCATCCACATCTCTATTTACATTTTCACTTCACTCTACAGGCCTTTCCAGGCCTCCATATCTAAAATGGCACCCGTGTTTTTTGGCATCCATCATCACTCTGTAGCTCTTACTTGCTTTGTCTCTCCTGGCACTTGTCCCCACCAGACTTATCATACACTGATAGACTAATTATCATCTATCTCCCCCAAATAGTCTAGACTCACATATACTCCATGAGCACAGAAACGTCACCGTGTCCTCAGCACCTCCAAACAGTTCCTGTGACTGTTGGAAGTTAGTAAGTGTTTGCTGAATGAACAAACGTTATTAACATCCTGGCTCATTTTCTCGCCTGAGTCTGGGTGGACCAAGAATCACCCACTGAATTCATATCAGTAGTGACAGCCCTGAGTTGTCTCCCGAGGACTTAGCAACCTGGAGACCTGCTTGTGACCCTCTCCTCCAGCTCAGCTAGGCCTGTCTCCAGGCCGGCTTCGCAGGGTGCTAGCTCTTTCAAATTCCTACATTTTCACATCTTTCTTATTGCTTTATTCTGGGTTATTTCAGTTACAAGTTACAGAAACCCGATTCAAACAGGCGTAAGATTAAGAAAGAAAAAAAAGGGGATTTATTGGCTCGTTGAACTGAAGACCACAGTTCAAGAGCAGTTGAAGAAAGGTGCTGGAAACATTTTGTCAGGAGTGTGCTTCTTTCCTTCTCTTGGCTTTGCTTTCCTCTATTTGGTATGATTCAAATGGATTCTCCCCAGGGAAGGGGTAAAGATGGTCACCAACATCCCTAAGCTGACGTTCTACCAAGGTAGCAACCTCACTGTCAGACAGCGACCCTAAGACGGGATCAGTTCCCCCCAGACCAAAGGGGCCCAGGAGAGGTCGGGGTAGTTTCCTCGAGAAAAGTCGGCCTATTGAAACTAAAAGGATAAGGATGGTTGCTGAGCAGATGGAAACAATCATTGTTCACTACATTTATTTTACCTCCTGTTCTCTTTTGGCATCTGTGTCCTAACCTGCAATATGTAAGCATAGACACTAGGGCTTGCCTCTTAGCGGCTCTAAGATCTCACAGGGGGCCATACTTAGACTAAACATGCAATAAATGTTTGATAAGAAGGAAAGAATTCTCTCAAAACCAAGCAGCCCAGCCCAGAGCTGCAACTCGATTTTAAGGATGTTCCATCCCAGAGGAATTTGAATTTCCTTTCAGAGACTAAGTTTCCTTATTCTAATGTCTCCTCTCTCCCTGCCTCATTCCTTTCATGGAGTCGGCTAACATCTTGCTGCATTAGCTATCTACTGCTGTGTAACAAATTCTCCCAGTACTTCATGGCCTTAAAGCAACTGCATTCATTATCTCATAGCTGTCCTGAGTCAGGAGTCCGGCCTTCTAGCTGCAATGAAGGTATCGGCCAAGACTTCAGTCATCTCAAAGCCCAGCTGGGGAAAGATCCACTTCCAAGGTCACTCACAGGCCTGTTGGCAGAAGTCGGTCACTTACTGTCTTTTGGCCTGAGAGCCTTAGTTCCCCGCTAGCTATTGACTGGAGGCCTCCCTCAGTTCCTTGCCATGTAGGCCTCTCCATGGGACTCCCAACGTGACAGCTGGTTTCCTCAGAGTGAAAGGGCAAGAGTGAGTGCCACCAAGATGAAAGTCACAGTCTTTTGTATGACAGTCTCAGAAGTGACACCCCATCATCACTTTTGCCATGTTCTCTTCACCAGAAGTCAATCACTAAGTCCAGCCCACACTCAAAGGGAGGGAATCACACAAGGGTATAAATAGGAGGAACACTCTTGTTGGTAGAAAGCTATCAAAAATGCAGGACACTTTTGTGTCACCTGGGGACAGCCAGATTTTCACGTGATGACCATTCCAACACTGATAGACTGACTATCTGGCACCTCATTTTGACAGGATTCTGAGGCCTCGTGGGCCCAGTGGGAAAGAACGCCATAATCAATTAGTGATGTCTGCCATGGGCGAGAGATGGAAGAACGGCAGCGTTAGGCCCCCATATTGTTCAGCCCCATTCCAACAGCATCAAAGCGCGTTTGTCCAGGCCTAATAGACATATCAATTTCTCTAAGGCATTAATCAAAGGAAAAGATGAGCTGGCTAAAATTCAAATTCTGCTAGCCAGGGCTGAGTGTGCTCTGATCAAACGGCACAGCTTGAGTTACTGTTAACAACCGATGCCTTGTCTTCCTGGCTCTTTTTAACATACGCCCAAATCAATGTTGAACCGTTCTGTGCATTGGCATTCTGTTTCCCACTACAAACATACTTAAGAAATGGAGCAGGACCGATTCGTTCTGTTGTTTTGGTTTGGTTTCTGAGGTTGTGTGAGGAGCTTGGCCCAGCTACAGCAGTCGGTCCCCAAGTTCCACGTTGGCTTCACAATGGTGGGTGACCAAGTCTACCCACTCTCAGAAACGGCCACTGGAAAGGCTGGGCCGTGGGTGGAACAGCACAGAGAACTGAATCACGTTTCACCTGGTACCTTCTCTTCCTCGAAAGAACTAGCAGTGTGTTTGGTAAATGCCAAAAAATAAATAAATAAAAGAAGTCTAATTAAAAACATGTTTTTAAACACTGCCTTTTTCGCTTAAGGAAAAGAATAGAGCTGACTTATTTGGACTTTACCCCAGAATAAGTTTGTTTGGAATAATGTAACAGATGGAAAAAAAGAGCGAGTATCTGTTGCTTTAAAATATTAAATGATATTCCAGAAATGAAAATATTGCTTTCTTCCCTGAAGGTTGGGGCCACAGGATTGTGTTCCATAAACTTCTTTAGAAAGTCAGCTGTTTAAAATTAGTATTGTAGGGGCCGGCCCGGTGGCACAGCAGTTAAGTGTGCACGTTCTGCTTAGGCGGCCCGGGGTTCACCAGTTCGGATCCGGGGTGTGGACATGGCACCACTTGGCACGCCATACTGTGGTAGGCGTCCCACATATAAAGTAGAGGAAGATGGGCATGGATGTTAGCTCAGGGCCAGTCTTCCTCAGCAAAAAGAGGAAGACTGCCAGCAGATGTTAGCTCAGGGCTAATCTTCCTCAAAAAAAAAAAAAAATTAGTATTGTAGCTTCCTTCCTTCTTTTCCTTCTTTCTTTCTGTCTACCAAAATTGTATTCAAGGCCTGGGTGTTGACAGTGGAGTTTACAAAATACAAAGCAAAAAATCAAGACCCAAATAAGTTGTAAATATGCTTTCTTTCAGAGTTTATTTTTGCCCCTTCTGTTTGGATTCGTTGGTTTGCTGTGCGGGGACCAGCGCTGTCCTGAGACTAAAATTTGCTCAGAGAAGGAACTCGCCACTCCACAGTCCTCGAGGCCCTGCGGGCAGCCAGTCTCCCCCAGGTCCATGCGTGAGGACGGCCACACGTCAAACTCTGCCTGTGACAGAGGATTACAGCCCCGACATCAGCATCTCCGGAAGCGTGGCCCACATCCTGTGGCCATCTGGAGCCTGCTGCCGGCCGTCTATTTTTCACCGGAGAAGCTGCAGAAAGGGTTTATCAATCACCGAGCCGGTTCAAACACACAGCCCTCCTCCCGCCGGCTGGGGCTCACACCCCCTCCCGCAGCCCCCCAACGAGGCCCCACATCAAAGCCGGAAACAGAGCAAACGCGCCCAGAGCCCAAATGGAAGGGGCCGCGTTGGAGGAGGCTTGATTAAGTGTCGCTTCTTCATACTGCCCACGAATTGGGCGGAGGTGACGACTCTCACACCCAAAGCCGAATTCAGGCGGCCAGCGCAGGCGGAGACGGGGCGCCCCTCCCCACCCCCCCAGACCTCCAGTCTCCCCTCCAAGTCGCCTCTTTTATAACTCACCTTGAAAATGCGGCAAAGCGCCCAGAAGCGTCGCTTCCCCTGGGACGCCAGAGCAAGCCACACCTTTGTGCTGCTTCCTGGACCTCCACGACAATGTGCAGCCGCCCGCCCTGCCACCCCTTTCTGAACATTGCTCCGAACTGGACACAGGTGACAACACCTTCATCATTGCACAAGTTCTCCAAGGACATGAAGCCGGAGCAGCTCTGTTCTCTTTCTTGACCTGGCTCTTTGCCCTTTGGTTAGAACATGCCATTATCCTTCAGGATAATAAATGTGTAATTCAATCCTCCAGTTTCCTCATATCTGGCAAATAGTGGCTTCAAAGTCGGATGGGCCTGGGTGACAACTGTGGCTCTGCCACAGACCAGTTGTGTAGCAGCGCACCTGTGGGCTCACCTTTCTAAGGCTCCATTGTATCATCTGCAAAGTGAGGATATCTTCCTTGAAGAAGATGAGCTGGTGAGATTAGCGAGGGAATGCATAGAAAGGCTCAGCACGGTGTCGGCCAGATAATAAGCTCTCAATATATGCATTTCACTGCTGCTGTTCACCATGTATTCATTCAACAAACATTCTCCTCTCTGTGCTAGGCACTATCCTGGCCACCATGGGCAGTGATGAACAACATAGACAAGCTCTTTGCTTCCATGGAGTTTATGACCCTATCAGAGGAAAAAGAGATAAAAAGTAAATGAATTAGTGATGAACAAGATGAGAGTGATGAGGGCAATGCAGAAACGGACAGGAGTTAATGTGATGGAGAGGGGCCTAAGGTTGGGAAAATGAGATTAGGAGCTCTGAGACGTCCCTCTAAAGATACGAGGACTGAACTGAGATCCCAAGAACAAGAGACACCAAGCGTGTGAAACTCCTGGCACAGAAGATTCCCGGCAGAAGGAACAAGTGCCGTGCATCAGGGCTGAGGCTGGTATTTCTGTGTGTGGACAGGAAGAAGGCTGATCAGGTTAGAGCATCATGAGAGAGGGCATGGAAGATGGAGGCAGCGCCGTGTGCTGGTGGCCTCATTTCTATATAAGTCCGAAGTGTTCACACAACTCCAGGAGGATTTTTGCATTTCACTCTGCTCCCTACATTCACGAGTTGACTAGTCCATTGCACAGAACAGAAGAGAGTTAATTTATTCTCCCATAGTCTATGAGCCCCCTCTCCCATTCATCAAGGCACAGATTGTTTCCAAGAAAGGCAGAAATCTCTGGAGAGAAGTTTACACACAGGCCAAAGAAGGCATAATGGAAACGTGTCTTTTTTTTTTTTCCCTTCCCCAGAGCTGAAATGGACATTGTAAATGCAAGAATGCGCAGTGACCAAAATCTCATTTTAACTCCATTAGGTCTTTTGTGCTTTGGGTAAAGGGCTAAATGTCTGATTATCATCTGCATGTCTCTTCTGTGAGGCTCAGTGTGTTGTGATATAGCATGCCATGTGGAATCTTGGTTCGTGATTGGGTTCTCAGTTCTGCGACTCAACTGCTGTGTGACCTGGGCAACTGACTTACCCTCTCTGGGCAGAGCCTCTACTTTTGCATCTGTAAAATAGAAGTTATAGTATTTGTGCTATAATAGTGACGTTTCTGTAAAATAGAAGTTATAGTATTTGTGCTATAATAGTGACGTTAGGATTAGTACGAGAAGCACCAAGCCTGGTTCTGGCAATGGGTAGGGACATTCGATGGATAGTAACTTCTACAGAACTGATAGAAATACAAGTCTCTAGCTCAGGGGACACCAAATTACTGCCTCTGGGCTGAATCCAGACTGCTGTCTTTTTTTACAAATAAAGTTTAACTGGAACGTTGCCGTGCCCATTTTTCACACATTGCCTATGTCTGCCTTCGCTCCACAACAGCGGAGTTGAGTAGTTGCGGCACAGACCGAGGGGCCCACAAAGCCTGAAATATTTACTCTCTGGCCCTTCACAGAAAACATCTGCCACCCCTTGCTCTTGATTCCAAACATCAGGGCTCCTTCCAGGACTTCAGGATGCCTGAAAATTGGCTCCAGATCCTAAAATTCTCTTGTGTTCCCCACTGTGACCTGCACGTAGAGGGCAGTTCCTACATAGTGTGTGAATTGAATTAAATGCATATATACACACACACATGCACACGTGTACACACACACACCCCTTTAGAACTGTTGTTGCTCAGCCTCTTCTCTCCCCAGAGAGCCCTCCCTCAGCTGCACGTTCAGATTCTTCGGACCATTTTTGTCCCCTTCACGGTGCGTGGCTGACAGACGTGACAGCCACCCGGTAACCTTTGCCCTTTGCAGGACCTCACATTCACGGGTGGAGCAGACCCTGCTGACCAGCTGGCACCTGAGCATTCGATCTCAACTCTCTCGTCCCCAGTTGTCAAACATTGGAAGGGGTCACTGGGACCTCCTGACAGTCCCCAGGCAGGAATTGCAAAGACTAGCCCAGCCGGTAGGGGTCAGGGTGTGGCTCCTCCCTCCAGCAGCCTGGACCAGGATACCGACACCAGCCCCACCCTGGCCTCTCCGATTTCATTTCCTGCCTCTCAAGCCCACCCTCACTCCAGTCTAGACACACTGGCCTCCTCGCGGGTCCCCAGTCACCTGAGGGTTCTTGCTCTAGCTGTCCCCTGTCAGGAGAAACTCTGCTGTCAGAGTTCACCCTCTCCATACCTCCCACCTGACCATCACATTGAATCCTGCAGCCCACCACCCCAGGGGCCGGCCCTGCTCCGTCTCCCATGCCCTGCTCTGTTTCTCCACAGCATTTGGGACCTTCCGCCGTACTCCACTACTTGTCCACTAGGTTCACTGTTTGTCATCTGCCCTTTCCATTAGATGGGAGATTCACAAGAGCAGGGACTGTAGTGTGCTTTGTTCATTGACATAGTCCAATCAAGCCAAGAACTCACCTATTTATTAATTTATCAAACACACACAGCCCTTACCTTATGCCTGACACTGTTCTAACCTCTTTAAAAATATTTACTCAATGGTAGGTACTCAGTAAATATTTATAGAATGGGTGAATGAAGGGAAACAGCAAGGGTATGGCTCTGAGTGGTGTTCCAGCCCTTGCTCTGATACTTTCCTGCTGTGTGACCTTGGGCAAGTCACTTAACCTCTCTGAACATCAGATTTTTTTTTTCCACTGAGAAAATAGGAATGAGAATTCTCATTCATAGATTTGATGGGAGAACTAAATATGGTATTGTTTAAAAGGTCTTAGTATAGTTTGCTGCACAGAGAAAGAGTTAATGGTGGTGGCAGGTGGATGGGGATGGTGCCGTGTTGCTAAGCAGAGTTTTAAAGGCCAGGCTAGCCATAACTTCCTGTTCCATTGCTATTTCTCTTTCTTTAAAGAGCAAAAATGGCCCATTAGGGTCATCCATAAAATATCAGTACTTCAAGCCAAATTAAGGAAGGAATTGAAATAATTTTCTCGGGCAAAGTTCCCTTGAAATTAAGATAGGAACTATTTCAAAAATTTCAGTTCTAATACATTCTTTTTTTTTTTTTTAATATTGTGGTAAGAACACAACATGAGATCTACCCTCTTTTTTTTTTTTCAAAGATTGGCACCTGAGCTAACATCTGTTGCCAGTGTTCTGTTCTTTTTTTTTTCTTCTTGTTAGTCCCCTCAAAGCCCCCCAGTACATAGTTGTATATTCTAGTGGTGAGTGCCTCTGGTTGTGGCATGTGGGACGCCGCCTCAGCATGGCCTGATGAGCCGTGCCACGTCCGCACCCAGGATCCGAACTGGAAACCCTGGGCTGCCAAAGCCGAGCACGCGAACTTAACCACTCGGCCACGGGGCGGCCCCAAGATCTACCCTCTTAACAAATTTTTCAGTGCGTAATACAATTATTCACTAGGGGCACAATGTTGTACAGCAGATTGCTAGAACTGGATCATCTCGTCTCGCATAACTAGGACTTTCTAGCCCTTGAACTGCACTTCCCCATTTCCTCCTCCCCTCGCCGCTGGACACCACCACTCTCATCTCTGTTCTGTGAGTTATCCATTCGTGGGTATTCATAGTTCACGTAATGTTTCTGCCATACCTGTGAGGTAGTTTCAATCATTATCCACTTTTGCAGGGAGAAAACGAAGTTTAAAGAGCTTAAATTGCCCAAGATCACAGTTAGTAAGACTGAGGCAGGAATTAACCCAAAGTCCCGGCTCTTGAAGCAGGCAGAGGTTTGTGAGTAAGTGGCTGACACTAGCCTTACCGACTTACAGCTGATGGGCGCTTTCTGAGTTCATTGCCATTTTAGAATTTGTTTTCTCATCTGTGGAGATAGAATCTACCACTGTAAGACTATCAGAAGAACTAAGAAAGATAATAAATAGAAAGACTCAGCTAAGAGCCAGCCTGTGGTATGCAATAAATGTTAGTTCTCATGCTTCTTTCTTCTTAAATAACCTTATGATTGTAGAGTCCTGGGTGGATGTATAAACATACACACCAAATAATTACATTAATAATAGCTAATCAGTGAAGCCCTTATTATGTGCCGTGCACTGTGCTCAGCTTTTTTCAGGGATTAACCCATTGTATCAGCACAATAACTTTATGGATAGGTACTGTTTTTATCCCTGGCTTTCTGCAAAGGAGACAGAGGCACAGAGATGTTAACTAAGTTGCCCAAAGTCACAGAGCTCATCCCTGGCAGACCAGGATTCAGTCCCTGGTGGCCTCGTTCCAGAGCCTGCTCTTGACCCCTCTGCCATCTAAATGCCATCAAAAAGAGGACTGCAAATACCTCTGGAAGTGGTGACTGGAAGTAGTGGTGCCATAGCTGGTGTCATTCCAAAAGCCGGGTGCTTTATTCTCAAAATAGTGAAATAACAGTTATGCCTTTATTTTCAAGTTGGATAGATTTTCCATGTCACCGATAGCCTCATGTAGCTGAAGCTCCCGTACATTTCCCGTTGTTAGCATCAGTCAATGCCAAGATAAGTCCTGCGTTATCTTTCTTAGAATGTACTTGGGCTTCTCACTGCCTTGCTCAGCATCAGTACCATCCAAGTACAGCAGGCAGCCCCCTGGACAATTAATTCCAGTGAGCTTGCGATGCCTACAACGATTTGCGATGGAGCTGATGATGTAGTTTTGGAACGAAAGACCAGGAGGCTGTCTCTGTACTGCTACTCCTCAAAGCTGCTCAGATCTTTCCATTTCATTAACTAATGTCACATCAACTTGCTCAATGACTCTGTCCAACTCGATAAAGCATGTCGTCCAAATTGTAGAAAATACTCGCTATTCTCCAACAGAATTACCAAAAGAAGGCTTCAACACAAATCAAGAGAAGGGGGAGTTATTCTTTTGTGCTTCTTTTCAAAGCTGCAGACCTGGGCCAGGGACCCCAAAGCTTGAGTGACCTCATCTGGACGCTGCTTTGCAAAGGAATTGGTCTTTTCTTGGGCAATGAAATATTTGCTAACTTCTCGTAATGAGTGTGGTTTGCAGACTGTAATTTTTATGCAGCTACATTGCCAGGGCAGGTGTGGACAGAAATATGCGAACAATAAAGCACGACAGGGCACGCAGAGTTGGGTCATAAAACGCACGTCCCCTGTGTGTTGTGAGGCAAGACGCCAACGGCCTTGTGCCCTCAGCCACCTGTGTGCTATTCCAGCCGATCATCTGTGACTCACTGGAAGCTGATCAGATTGTTTCTGTCCCGAGGCCATTTTATTATAACGTTTGGGTTGTGAATTTCATTAAGTTTTACAGTCATACACGTGTGTTTAAAACAAGAGCTATCTCCCCTTGTGGGATGACATTTGTTTTTATAAAACAAAAATTAAATCAAATTCTAAGCTTACAAAGCTTAAAAAGAAAAAAAGTGTGTGAAAAACAACAGGCAGAAAATAAATCATCCGCATAAACCAACGTGAAATGTAAATCCATGTCAGTCTAGGGGCTTGAAGAGCTATTTTTGGCATTATCCAAAATGCAATATGAAACATATATGGAGATGACATAGAGACAAGCTCAATAAACCACTGAAAAGCTGGATATTTAACTCTGGCCAGTGTTGAGACACAACTCGGGAGAGGAGGATGAAATTCTACCTAGGCAACAGAAAGGAAGTGCTTCTTTCTTTGTTACAAGAGGTGGTGGATCCAAGTTGCCGTCTGCCGAAAGTGGTAAGGGACAGTCTGCCGAAAGTGGTAAGGGACAGTCGGGGACCGCAACATCTGGCTTTCCTGCTTTCTCAGAGTGATGGAGACCCAGGGGGCAAATGGACCCATCGAATCTTGTGTTGCCCTCTCTGTCTCATGGGACAGAACTGCTAGGCCTCAAACCTTTTAAGAACCATATAGAATTACGCATTTTATATCTGGGTGAATCATTTAGCCCAGAGGTTGGCAAATGTTTCCTGTAACGGGCCAGTATAGATCCAGTAAGTATTTTCAGCTTTGCAGACCCTGCGTTTTCTGTCCTAACTAGTCAACTCTGCCGCTGTAGCCCAAAAGCGGTCGGAGATAATAGACAAATGGAGGAACATGGCTGTATTTCCAGGAAGACGTTTTATGGCCACTGAAATTTGAATTTTGCATATTTTCACATGTTGCAAAATGTTATTTTCTTTCATTTTTACAACCATTTCAAAATTTAAAAACCATCCTTAGTTCACAGGCGGTACAAAAACAGGCAGTCGGCCAGATTGGGCCCACAAGCCATTGTTTGCTGGCCCCTGATTTAGTGCAAGAGCAGAACCCCCGGGGTGGAGGTAGGAGATGCCATATGCAACCTGGCCAGCTGTGTTCCTTTGCCCCATGGTGGCTACTTCTCCAACAGGCTGGAATAGAGACATTCAAGAGGCTGAAAAGCAAGGGCAACTTTCTCATTGACATTCTGATATTTAATAATATACTCAACCTAAATTATGATTTTTATAGAGATCATTAAGTTTATTTAACTTCGACTTTTCAAAGGCGTAGTTAATAATCATTGTTTCCTGACTTGATCTTCAGCAGGTTAGATTTCTCTCTGCCTATGTGGTCCAAAGTCCTATTTTACAAATTTTGAAAACAGACATAGAGTTGTTACTTGGAATCAAGTGGTGGAGAATTCTATCATGGTTCAGCCGGCAGTCACTCCTCACCCCTCCAAGGGAGACGCGTTCTCCCCTCACCTCCACCCTCTTCTGTAATCTTAGATTTGGCCAGGTGACTTAATTTGGCCAGTCAAGGAAAGAAGGTCATGGAGGGTGGAAGCGACAGTGTGCCAGTCCCAAGCATAAGCCTTCAGAGGAATCATGTGTTTCCGTTTGCCATCCGGAAGTTTCTGACCTCCTCCATGAGAAGAATATGCCCTGGGTAGCTGCTGCCCCTTCAGCCTGGCCCTGGCACAAGAGACCCGTGGAGGAGGCCTGGCTGTGACTGACATCCTGGAGCAGGGCCACCCCAGCTGACCCACAGACTCACAGCCAGAAGCAGAGCTGCGCCTGCCAACCCACAGTCCAGGCAAGAACTAGATGTTTACTGTCGCATGCCACTGAGATTTGGGGTGGTTTGTTTTGTAGCGCAATTAAGGCAATAGCTGACTAAGACACAAGTTAATGGCAGAGCTGGCATGAAACTCTGAATTTCCTGAACCCAGCCTGCTTTACTTGCCACTAAACTAGAAGAAGAAAAATAAATTTACCTCAAGCAGCTCTTGGCTGAAGAATATCCTCTTGGTGTGGCCTTATAATCACAATTTCCAGAACAAGATAGGAGATCAAGAATTTATAGGGTGAAATTATTGATGAATCTTAATTCTGCGTGAAACTTCTGAGCTGCCCGGATGCCAGCCCTCAAGCACCTCCTGACACGCTGGCAGTTTGCTTTCTACATCGTCGCTCATCCTGCTTTGAATAATTGTTGCTGTATTTATTTTTCTTTCTTTCTCCCTGTGTTTTTATTCCCAACAAAACTTGGCACATTGTGAGACAGAAATCTCATTTTGTTTATCTTGAAAAAGGATTTGAGAGAAAAAGATCATGTTTCCTCTAAGTGGAAAGACAATGTTATAAAGAGAGGAGAAATATAAACTTAAATTGCTAAAGAATGATTCAAGTAGCATCTGAGAGCTCCAAAGAAACCCTTGGGTGGACTGCATTTCCATGGAATTGTGTATGTCGGAAAATTTTGAGATCATATCCACAGATGCCAAGTGTACCAAACCAGCTGGCTTTGTTTTCTTGAACAATTCTCATAAATTTGGTACCAGGCTCTATTTAATGGTTACCCTAAATAAGACCAAATATTTGGCATATCGAGTCTATACTTGAGGAGGACAATTCAGGAACAAAAGATCCTTGATTCAGTGGAACACACCGTTTTCCTCTATTGCCATTAACAATTTTCCCTGAGTGAAGAGGTTAGAGGGGAGAGCTTCCCTAGCAAACCGTCTTGTTTCCCCCTCAGCTCTTTAGCAACTAAAGTTATTTAAAAAAACAATTTCAAAAACTAAGCATGTTCAGTCTAGACTGCCACCAGCTTGGTCTTTTTAAAAGTATAGATGAAGAGCTGTAAATTGGGGTCCTTCTAGACCACTAATCAAAAGAAAGAAAAAGCCAGAAAAGCATCTGCAAAGAAAAGTTATGCTTCTTATACAGGGTAACTGAACGCTGTAAGAAAAGAGCCGGCTTCACAATGAACTGTCTCCTTAATCAGAACTAAAAATGGACCACATTTGCTGAGTTTCCCTGTGGAAATAAGACATCAGTTGTGGAATATGATCTAATTGTCATCACTATGAAAATAAGACCAGGTTACATATTGGATCAAGTATTGGGAAAACGAAAAAACAAATAAATGAAGAGGTGGTTTTCCAAGCTTGCTTTTTTTTTTTTTTTCCATTTTTCACTTTTCCTTTGAAAAATCACCAAAATAAAGATAAGGCAAGCAGCCCAAGAGCTATGTCTCGCATCAAAATGAGGGTAAGGCAAAGCAGGACCAGTGACATGGTCTTGTTGATTGTGCCTGACACAAAAGTGCCCAGAGAAGGGGGCAGGGGAAGCTGAAGCATACCCTACAGTCCCCTTACCAAGCCACACACTTCGGTGTGACACCACATCAATGGGGGCAAGGGGAGGTGTATATTTCCCTAATTCACACAGGCGCCATGTAAGTTCACCAAGGAAAGCATCTGTCATAGGGGGCACCGTATTCTAATTCACACAAATTTGCCTTAGGGCTAAGGCAAAGCAAAGGGATTGCCAAATAACACACTTGAATAGTAAATAGTATTTTCCTTAAAAGCCTTACCAGTATTGCCAACAAATAGCCATGTCCAAAAGACATGGAAATTTTCATGAAGCTATGTTCTAGTTCAACTTGTCCAAAAATATCATGGAGTTTTATCAACTGAGTGATAGCAGTCTTGCCTTTAGTCCACATTGTTATGCTCTGTAGATACCATGTATCTTTTGTTTGTTTTTTGTTTTTTTGTTGAGGAAGATTAGCCCTGAGCTAACATCTATTGCCAATCTTCCTCTTTTTTAACTTGAGGAAGATTAGCCCTGAGCTAACATCTGTTCCAGTCTTCCTCCACTTTATATGTGTGTCACAGCCACAGCATGGCTGATGAGTAGTGTAGGTCCACACCCAGGATCCAAATCCACAAACCCAGACTGCCAAAGCAGAGCACACTGAACTTAACCACTATGCCATGGGGCTGGCCTCTGTAGATACTATATTTTTGCTAGCTGAGAAAAGACAAGGCCCAGGATAAGCGAGTGGTGAAATGGTCCTTTGATGGGAGCCACCAAATGTGACTAAGCCATCTAGTTACTCTGCTGATTTGTTCAGCTGATGATATATGGGGCTCCTTTAAGCCTGGCCCAGACAAGCTTTTAGGGATGGGCTGTTAGGTTAAAAGGAGTCACTAACACTATAGAAGTGGTATTTCTTATACGTTTTTGCAGATTCACTCAGGTTTACTCAGCTTTCTCAGCACTGTATCTATAGTCCAACAGCTTTTTATTTAAATTTTCTCACTAGAATGGTTTAACACTCAACAGAATACTTAAAATGCAATACAATTAAATGTGATACAACATTTCTTAAGGGCAATTTTATGTAAAATAAGGCCTATAAATACTATATCCTTTTGAACCAGCAATTCCTTGTAACCTCCTGCTACACCTGTTTTCATAATACTGATCTTCATTTAGTCTTCTGTCCTAGCATATTCCCTCCTGTCCTCAAGCCTCTGCACCTGCTGTTCCTTCTCCCTGTAATCCTCTTCCCTTCTCTCTGCCCCTAATGAACTCCTGTTCATCCTTCACATCCCAGCTCAAGTATTACTTCTTCAGTGAAATCTTCCATGACTTCCTCAGATTAGCCAAATCCCCACTCCAGGTCTCCATGGAACTACGCATCTTCTTGGCACAGCACTTGTTACAGCCATCACTTTAATGTTCTTTCTGTGTGGCTATTGGATCAGTGCCTATGTCTTCCGCATCTGTCCTCCCAGAACCTCGCCCAGGGCCCAACAGCGACGAAACATTCAGTAATTCTTACGATTGAAGACTTTGTGTCCCCGCCAAATTCACACGTTGAAACTCTACCCCACAATGTGATGGCATTTGAAGGTAAATCCTTTGGGAAGAATTAGGTTTGATGAGGTCGTGAGGGGGAGCCCCCAAGCTGCTATAGACGGCGACTATTTGTGGATGAACAGATGAACGAAAGGGTGAAAGGGGAGAGGGAAAATTTATCTGAAGGAAATAACCAGGCAAGTGTGCAAGATTTAGCTATCAGGATATTTAACAGACCAGTCATTATAATAGCAAAAGCCTGTAAATCAATGTGTCTGGTGTCAGTATTCTACATAGCTGCTACCAACGACACCCTCCAGTTAGAGAGATGGCCCCAGCATATTGTTAAACAAATGAAAAGAAATTATAAAGCAGTGTACACTGCATGGATCCTGTTTTCTTTTAAGTATAATAGAACAACACAAATGTGCACCATAATCTAGGACAAGGACCAGAAGACGTCAACACGTTAACAATAGCTATCTTAGGGTGGTATAAATCTGGATGGTTTCTTCCCTCTTTTTAATCACCCATATTTTCTCATTTTTCCACAACTAGCATGTGCCATTTGCACATACCATATGTCGGTTTCCTCCCACGCAGACTCTGTTTTCTCCTCACGCCTAGTTTGAGGCAGGCCCAGCACGTCTCTGTGTTCTCAAAACCATGAGCACTGGGGAGCAATGGAAATTCTGTAGAAGTTTTTAAGTGAGAGAATGCTTTAATCTCAGAACCCACAGTGTTTATCTCAAAAAGGTCCCCACGAGGCATTCTCCTGTAACGGGGCTCTTTTCCAAGTAACCACTGAGTATCCCTCTCTGTCTCTCTCTCTCATCTCTTTCCCCACGTAGCCTCTCAGTCTCCCTTGGCCCCTTGTCGCTACTCCAGCTTCTGGTTCATATAAACGTAGAATCAGTTACTTCTTCTGCTTGAAATCTTGTCCCAGCCCCACACTTTCTCCTACCCCACAGCTGGCTGAATATAACATCTCAGAAAAGTCCACATTTCCTCAGTTAAAAAAATCCTCAAACCAGCTGCTGAAAAGACACAATTTCATCCATATTGTTACATATAAACAGCAAAATTTAAACCATAATTATCTAAAGATGAAAAAGTTTATGGGCAATTTATCATTTTCCCACATAATGCTCTATCAGTGCTTAGTGAAGATGATCACTAGCCCTTAGAGCAGAAACATTTCAATTAAGAACAGAAGTGTCAACCACAGCCTGATCTGAGATTTTGCTGATCTTTGGGGAACACTATCCTCTGCACATTGGTCTAGTTATCAAATTTAACATCGCGCTCTAGACATTGGTTTTCAAATTCTTTGAGCTGGTAGAACTCTGACAGTCGAATTCTTGGCAGAATTTTAGGGCATCTTGAAGGACTTGGCACAAACACAAATAAATGTATCTACCAGGATTCCATTTTCCTAGTGAGTCCCAATGATTGCCTTCTGAGACAAGGATTTCACAGAACCCAGTGTCAAACCACACTTCTTGGCAATTGAGCAGAAACCAGGAAGGGCATGGGGATGGCCAAGTTCTAAATCAAATTCCAACAATTCTAATTCACCCCAATCTCCATCCAGAGCCCCCATGTATAACTAAAGTCAGAACTCCTTTCCTTTTTGTAAATCATCAGAGGTAATATTTGTTAGTTTCAATAACAATAGCTTTCTCTTAACTGCAACATGCCAGGTCCTGTGCTAAAGCTTAGCGTGGGTTATCTCATTCAATTCTCCCCATAATCGTATCTACAGCAGTCCCCGTTCTCCACGGTTTTGCCTTCCGCAGTTTCAATTACCCTTAGTCAACTGTGGTCCAAAAATATTAAATGGAAAATTCCAACACTAAACAATTCATAAGTTTTAAATTGTGCACAGTTCTGAGTGGTGTGATGAAATCTCACTCAGTCCCACACTGCCCCACCAGGATGTGAATCATCCCTTTGTCCAGTGGATCCATGCTGTGTATGCTAACCGCTCATTAGTTGCTTAGAAGCCCTCTCAGTTATCAGATTGACTGTTACAGCATCACAATGCTTGTGTTCAAGTAATCTTTATTTTACTTAATAATGGCTCCAAAGTGCACAAGTAGTGATGCTGGCCATTCGGAAACGCCAAAGAGAAGCTGCAAAGTGCTTCCTTTAAGTGAGAAGGTGAAAGTTCTCAGTTTATTAAGAAAAAAACTTGTATGCTGAGGTTGCTAAGAGCTACGATAACTTTTATTTCAGTGTACTGTTATAATTGTTCTATTTTATTATTAGTTATTGTTGTTAATCTCTTACTGTGCCTCATTTATAAATTAATCTTGATCAGAGGTATGTATGTACAGGAAAAAACGTAGTATATATAGGATTCGGTACTATCCATGGTTTAAGACATCCAATGGGGATCTTGGAACATATCCCCCATGGATGGGGGGGACTAGTGGATAAGGGTGGGGGGCTACAGTACTTCATACAGATACTGGTCATGTCACCATTTTATTGGAAAACTGTAAACCAGGGGTTAAACAATCTGTTCAAATTCCCACAGAAAGTAGTAAAGGCTGCACTTGAAGCCATGGCTGACATCAAATCCAAACTCCTAACCCTTTGAAACACTCCCGCTTCCACCACAAATTTAAGTCTTCTCTGCCTTCATTTTAGCATATAGCTAGAGAGAATTATATGACATTCTTACAACAGATGCACTAATATTACATATTCGCAAAAAGGCTTTCTGTTGTTTTGGCCCAGCTATTTTTTAAAATGACCTCTATTAGTTAGCAGTTAAACATCTGTGTTCCCAAATGGCTGGGAAGAACACCAGCATGCGTATTTCAGCCCTAACATTGTAACTACTAGAAATGAACAAGAGTAAATTCAAGGACTGTTATTATGAAATACGTTAATATTATATTGTTCCAAAGTCATAGTCCTTTGAGATTAAAACAGTCATATTACACATCTGGCAGAATGTGTATATGCCTAGACAAGAGCACAAAACTGTAATTTTCCTAAAAAATTATTAGAAAGTATATACTAGTACTTTATCCTTTATTAACTATTTAAGCTCAAAAATATCCTTAAAATTATTCGTCCTACAGAATCTATTGTTAAAAAACATAAAGGAAGAATATGCAATTTGTTCTTTGAGATAAACTTTTATGGGCACAAAAGTTCTCATCTCTCCATATATACACGTGGAAATTTTCTTCCAGGTCAGATTAAATTAACCCTCGTCATCTCTTCATCTTAGAACTGTTTGTAATTCAGTAAGAAATAAAACGCAGGCATAATGAAAGTGCTGAGTATTTTTGGTTTTATTTTTCAAGTGCAAAATCGAGGATAAAGTTTAAAGAGTATCCTAGTTACTCTCCAAAGTCTTGACCTCCAGGATGAAACATTATCTCATGCAGAAATAAATTAAGAAGAAGAAAGTTGTTCTTTGTGATCTAAGCAGTCCCCCTAAATTTTATTATATCTGTTTTTATGGCATTAAAAATTAGATATCCACAGGTACTTCTTTAGAGAGCACTGTTTTTTGCATTCTTTTCGGTAGAAAGCGTGCCCATCAATCCAACTTAAGCTCTAATCTCAGCTTCATTGTATATTAGCTGTGTGACCTTGTGCAAGTTTCAGAACCTCAGCTTCTGTGCTTGTAAAATAGAGATAAGAATAGAGTTAAAGTGTGGATTAAATGGGATAATATCTGTAAAGGTAAAATGCCCAGCATGATGCCCAGCACACAGTAGGTGCTTAAAGTATAGTAGCTCTCATGATCATTTTCAACCTTCCTCCAGCCTCTTCTCGAGTATCTTACTGCCCAAAGATGAATGCAATCCCTACAGTCCTGCTACAGCCCTGCCACTCTGGGATACACAAAGTTACGGTCATCAACAGCCATGATTATCTACGTGGTGTGGTTTAATGAGCCCCTTGGGTCCTCCTTGACATTCCAAATTTTCCACCGTCCATGTAACTCTTTGGGATGAAAGTACTATCTTGGGAAATCTCTAACATAATGCAAATATCTGAGGTACCACCTTAGCACCCATTAACACTGGGTCGGTACTTTATATTACCTATCTCTCGTGAGGCAAGAATTCTTGAGAAAGAGGAACACAGGACAGATGAGTTTTGATGAGGGAAAACAACAGCAGAAAGTACTAAGCAAAGGTATCATCAAGGGAACAATGTCTGAGGGATCAGCGTGCCCACCATTTTGTGTACAGCAGAAGAAGACTCTTGTTTCCTACCTTACTGCTTGGACTCGTGGGTGCCAGCATCCTTCCGCTCACCAGCCTGGCTCCCCGTCCAATGCTGAGTCTTCAGGACTGAGCCCATGTTCGTTTTCCCCAATACACACAGATATTATTAACAAAAATTGCACCTTATATGGTATAGCCATTTAGAGTAGTACTTCTAAAACTGCTCAAGTGCGTGCAATTTGCATAAAGACCTTGTTAATCTGTCATTTCTGATTCAGGAGGTCTAGGGTGGGGCCTGAGACTCTGCATTTCTAACCAGCTCCCTGGTCATGCCAATGATGCTGGTCCAGCAATCATAAGGAGTATTTAGAGCTTAAAGGTCATTTTCAGAATGACCTCATGGATCTTAACAACAAACCAGTAGAAAAAGGGAGGGCAAGTAGTTATCTCTATTTCACAGGTGAGGCTACTAAGGTGCATGGAAGTTAAATGGCCTCAAAGTCAGATAGACTTTCAGAGGCTTAATCCAGTGTTCTTCCAGCAGCAATGTGCTGCCCTCACTTTAGTTTTCAGTGCTGACTTAAGATCAACTCACAAATTCATTTTAGAAGAAAGAGTGTAAATGATGTAGCTGGGTTTTCTTTCCGCTGACCCTGGGTCTGTTGTCTACTGCATCATATCCACCTACCCCCTACTTATGCCTCTTACGTCCTTCTCACAGTCCTTACTATATACAAGTATATCACACAGATGGACCTCTTCAATTGCACTTGGCAAATACATACTTATTGCTCTTTTGTTTGCGCCAGGCATTGAGTGATGGACATGGTCCCTGGTCTCAAAGAGTTTCACAGTAGCAGAGAAGAGCAGCCTCTATAGCACTTGCTGCAGTAGACGGTATGCTATGCCAACGCAAGCCATGATTTGACGAAAAGAAGATAAACAAAGTGCTATGAAAGCACTAAGAAGGGAGCAATTAGTTCCTACTTAAAAGGATCAGGGAAGATTCCTCAGTGGAGACTGTATTTGTGGCTTAACCTTTAAAGTAAAGCAGGATTTCGACATGTGGGAAAAAAATGTGGAGGAGGGAGAGAAGGAAGAAAAGACAGATCGCAGGCCTGCATGAAGGCTCCGTGGAAGAGATCCGCTCGTTTGAAATGGCCTGTCTCCTGTGCTTCCAATCGCCCATCAGGCTTGTACCTCTGTAATGCAGTCCAGGGGAAACTCAATACCTGGCCTCTAAGGTACTGGCAGCAGAGTGCAGTCTGGTCTCACTCCCCCTCGGAATGGAACCCATCCAGGTTCCCACATCTCATTCTTCCTGAGTCCAATCCACCTCAGGAGAAGTATCACTTTTCAAGGAGGGCCTTAGAGGCTCAGATAACAAATCTCTCGTTGGTGAGTCATGTTCTTCTTGGCAATCCAACAGCCCATGGATATTTCCTTTCTAGCCTTTTTCTTTTCCAATCAAGCCTAATGGAAACATTGCCTCATGCCTTCCTTTGCCAAGCCCTCCAGCTTACCTGAAGCCCAGCTTCTGGGATTTCTGCTCGAACTCCATCCCTATCTCCTATAAACAAATCAGCCAGGCTGTCTTCCTTGAGCCATTTGGGCGCTAAGCACACAAGATGATACTAAGTCATTGCAAGACAGTTTTTATTTTTAGCTTTCCTAGGCTTCCCAGTTTAGAAACTGGCAACAAAGAGGGTGAGGCAGGCAAAGAACTAAGCAAACAGCAGACGCTCAATAATTGCTCATTGTTGTTATTATTGGCTTTCATTTACCAACTTGGTTTTGTGAACCTCAACATCAAGGCGTTTTTTATTTTGCTTAACAAATGTTCCCCTTGTGTATTCTTCTCCTGATATCTTCTTTCAGTAAGACGGGTCATTCTACACAATCTCTGTTATTTTAAAATCTTCGAGTCCTTGAACCAACCACTTCCAAAGAAATCCTCAATCATCACCAAGTGTGTCTGATTCCAAAGAAAAGGCTCTCAGCCTTGGAAACGTTGCTCCAACGTCCTTCACCATGACCTTTGTTAAGGTTTCAAATTACAAATTAATCTTCTCTAGTCACTTCTATAACTATGGAGACTTTTATATTAAAATACAATTAGGGCAGCCTGGTGGCATAGTGGTTAAGTTCACGTACTCCACTTTGGCTCCCCAGGGTTCATGGGTTCGGATCCTGGTGCAGACCTACACACCACTCATCAAGCCATGCTGTGGCAGCCTCCCACATACAAAATAGAGGAAGACTGGCACAGATGTTAGCTCAGAGACAATCTTGCTCAAGCAAAAAGAGGAAGATAGGCAACAGATATTAGCTCAGGAACAATCTTCCTCACCAAACAAAAGAAAGAAAAACAAAAACAACTTTGCATCACTAGCAACTCTATAAAATGTCTCTATGTGATTTTCAGTCAAGTTCTTCCCTTGCCAACATTTTATAAGCTCTTTAAATGAGAGAAAAATCACTGCTACAATCCCTATGGTGAAGTCTTCCATCCCCTAAAGAAAGCACCTGCCAGTTTACCAGAAGCCATCTCCCACCAATGGAACTCAGATTTTGGAAGGAGATATAATACACAGATTTTGCATTTAACCGAGGGAAGGCTAGTCTGAAATAGAGGAAATGTGCATTCCAGGAAGTGTAAGTACAGTCATATTACTTTGAAATACATGCAGTAAAAAATTAATTAAGGCACTCAAGGGATGACAAGTTGCAATTTGTAATTATAATGCTAATGTTTATAAATTTAGGTTTCTAAAGTGCACAGCATTGGAAGTAATTTTGTAGTTGAAATAGTTTTTCTATTTTTTGACTAGCAAATCCTTTTATTGAAAACCTAGCCTTTGGGGGCTGGCCCCGTGGCCGAGTGGTTAAGTTTGCGCGCTCCGCTGCAGGCGGCCCAGTGTTTCGTTGGTTCGAATCCTGGGCGCGGACATGGCACTGCTCGTCAAGCCACGCTGAGGCAGCATCCCACATACCACAACTAGAAGGACCCACAACGAAGAATATACAACTGTGTACCGGGGGGCTTTGGGGAGAAAAAGGAAAAAATAAAATCTTTAAAAAAAAAAAAAAAAAGAAAACCTAGCCTTTGTTCAAATTAAGGAGAATCTCAAATTAGAAGGTATAAAAATAAATAGATTTTTTTCTCTCTCATCAGAAATACATTGGTTGTGAGCAAATTTGACAATCAGCACATATTTAAAAAAGTAATCTTTAGTTCTTCTCTTTAAAGAAATGTTCCATCAACTTATTAATGTACTTGTTCTTTAGGTTATATATATTTTTGCATAACTGAGTTCATATTTAATTACTATTATAGCATTTCCCATTTAATTCCCTACCTGAAAAACTTCATTTTACTAGCTACATAATATTTTTAAAGGCTTGTATCTAACCATTTAACCATTCTCTTATTCTATAGGTACACCGTTTCTAACTTTTCCTTATTATAAATAATGATATGATGAACATATTTGTACATAAATAGTTATCTGCATTTTTATATCCCTGAGGGAGATTCTTAGAAGTGAAATTATCCAGCCAAAGGTACATCTTTTTTAACTTTCTGTTTTGACCTAGCTTTAAACTTACAGACAAGTTGGAAAGATAGTACAAAGAATTCCCATGTGCTCCTTCACCCACGTTTGCCAAACGTTAACCGTTCACCTCATTTGCTTTTTGATTCTCTCTCCCTGCCTTTCTCTCTCCCCTTCCCTCCTTCCTTCGCTCTCTCCCTCCTTTCCTCTCCCTCTCCCATTTGAGAGTCCCTTGCAGACATGATACATCTTTACTCCTAAGTACTTTAGTATATTTCCTAAGATTGAGGATATTCTCCCACACATAAGAATCAAGATAGAAAATTAACATTGATAATATGTGTTATTTAACCTACTGAATTTATGCAGATGCCTCCAATTGTCCTGGTAATGATCTTTATAGCAAAAGAAAATCCTGGATCATACACTGTTTTCAGTAGTCATATGCCTCTGGTTTTCTGTAATCTAGAGCAATACCTCAGTTGTGTTTTATCTTTCATGATATTGACATATTTAAAGAATAAAGTCCAGTTATTTTGTAGACTGTCCTTCACCTTGAATTTCTCGGATATTTCCTCATGGGTAGTTTCAGGTTATTTGTTTTGGGTGGGAATCCACAGAGGTGACACTGTGTTCTTCCTGGTGCATCGTGTCATAAGGCCCCTGAGGTTTATTTGTCCCGTTATTCATGATGTTAACTCTGATCACTTGGTTAAGGTGGTGTTTACCAGGTTTCTCGACTGTAAAGATACCTTTTTTGGCTTTGTAATTAGCACACATTTTGTGAAACTATGTAAATATTCCATTACTCATCAAACTTTGACCTACGTTTTTAAAATTGACTATTTTAGCTTGAATTAATTGTTACCATGACGGTTGCCAAATAGTGCTTTTCTTATTCCATCATTCCTTCTGCAGTTATTAGGTGCATTTTCCTGTGAAGAGGAACTAACTTTCCTTTTCCTTGACTAATTAATTTACTTATATCCATACAGACTCATGGTTTCTTATTTTACTCAATAGAACATAATCTGTTATTATCACTATTTTGATGGTCAAATTGTCCCAGATTTAACCAGTGGGGGCTCCTTCAAGTTGGCTCCTGTGTACTTTTGACATGTCCCCATTATTTTTTGAGCACTTCCTACTTTCTGGCATAACATGAAGCTCGAGGTTCATCTTGTTTTTTGGCTGTCTTTTGCCTCTGCCCTAGAGTCAGCTATTTCTCCAAGAGGCCCTGGTTCCTTTTAGGGGGAAATGGTATTTTGAACAAAGATAGTTGTGCTTATGGAAATCAGGATATAATTGCTCCTAGGTCCTCTCAACCTACAGAGCTAGAAAGTATAAATATGTATTCACATACACACTCATATGTACATGTGTGTATACACGCATACACACACATCTCCATTTGTATCCAACTCTACAACTGTATCCATCACTATATATATTAAAAATCATGAATACATCCAATTCCAATTTAACAGAATAGAATTTATTCTACCTTCTTCCTTTTTATGTTTATAACTCCCTTCTCCAACAACCAGAAACACGGCTACTTCTATCCACAATCTATTCACTTATTTGCTCAATCCTAGTGTACACAGAAAGTAGTTTCAAAATTGCTAATCCATAACTTTGTGGGCAAAAGAAAATCTATTAGATAGAGGGGAGTATTTGTTTATAATTTTTTTGTATCCAACCTAAGGATTGATGGTCCAAATACAGTGTTAAAGAAAAACACAAACTTTTGAGAATTCTCAGTGTATATTGTCAAATATATTTCTATTGTCATCAGCAGTAATTAACAGTAAATGTTTGATAACAACTTATCCAACATTGAATATGGTCATTCAAGAAAAGAAAGTTTACTAATTTGGTTAGTGAAAAAAATGTTACTATTATCCATTGTATTTCTTTTATTGCTAATATTAGTTATCATTACAGGGAAAATCATTTGAAACTCCAAATATTTTCTGTGAATAGGCTTGTATGTAATCAGCAGATGTTACTATTATCCACTGTATTTCTTTTATTGCTAATATAAGTTATCATTACAGGGAAAATCATTTGAAACTCCAAATATTTTCTGTGCATAGGCTTGTATGTAATCAGCAGATCAGCTCTTGAGCTAACATCACTGAGATTTCACCTAAGACTGAGGAGACCAAGCCATAAGCAGTGCCTCTGGGAGGGGTAGGCGCAGAAGTAAGATGAGGTGAGGCTGCGCGGGAGGTAAGACTCACATCCACGCAGATGAAGTCACTGAGGGCACCATCCTCTCTCCTTCTCCACGCTGCCAAACTCCAGGCTAGGTGATTTGTTTTGGTGACTTTTATCACCTCTGCCCTAAAAGTTCACTTTAACCTGAAATCACTGACTTCAAATGTTGGGCTAGATGCAAGGCCACCTCCCTGCCCTATAATTTGCCACCTACCGCAACCCTCCTTGGGTAGACATCATTTAATAACTGGTTTTCAGAGAAAACCAATGTCATTCAAAAGTCCTGTGTATCTTACAAGCTTGATAATAAATATTCAATGAAATCACAGGTACATGAGAACTAGCTCCAGAATTCGAGCAGAGAGTATTCCTTCTAAGCAAACCATGTATGCCTGGCTAATGCCCTAGATGTCTCCCACAGGACCACCAGGACCTGTAAATTAAATGAGATCCACTCAAGTCTCCTGGATTTGCTTATATTTACATAAACTGCCCATTGATAAAGCTTTCTGGTGCTTAAAACACCAACACAATCCCAAAAGCCTAATAAAATCAGCCTCAAACCCAAACTATTCCTTACATACTTTAAAAAGGTGAATTCTATAGTAGGTGAATTATATCTCAATTAAAAACAAAACCAAGGGCCAGCCTAGTGGCGCAGTGGATAAGTTTGCACATTCTGCTTTGGTGGCCCAGGGTTCGCCAGTTATGATCCCAGGTGTGGACATGGCACCAATTGGAAGCCATGCTGTGGTAGGCATCCCACATATAAAGTAGAGGAATATGGGCACGGATGTCAGCTCAGGGCCAATCTTCCTCAGCAAAAAGAGAAGGATTGGCGGCAGATGTTAGCTCAGGGCTCATCTTCCAAAACAAAAAAAAAGAACCAAGAACGACTACTCCCTAAAGCCATTCCAATGACAAAAACCAACCTTCACAGTGTGGAGATGACATGCCAAGCTCTATGAGGCAGGGTCTCTTGTTGTTCCCATTTAACACGTAGGGAAACTGAGACTCAAAGAGTAAAAACAATTTGCCCAAGAACATGCAAGTAGTAAGTGGAAGAACCGAAACTCAAACTCAGCTCTTTTTCTTTCCAAAACCCAGGCTTTTAACCAACAGACCACGACTTCAAGGAAGTTATACAAGGCGCATCTTGCTGTTCAGTCAACCACAAGTCAACGTAGCTTCCCGTCAGAACGAGGCTTTACAACGGGAATAATTCAATCACACAAGTGGGCATTTTGGTTGACCTTATGCTAGATAATTGTCTTGGTTAATGGTTTGGGAGTTTTGTGAGAGTGTATTTTTTCCTCCACAGGGTTAACCACTCACTTGACTGGCCTAATTGCTTCAACGAAGAAGTTCAGCATCATGGAGTCATAGTCCCTGAAGTGAGACTGAAAATATGAAATTATAGGATGTATTCAGCTGCCAAAAAGTACAATAAAATAAAACTAAATCAAATGGAGTTTGGGACGGCATAAATAGAACTGTATTATTTGTAACAAAGACAGTGGTAGTCATTACACTGGTCTGGAGCAGTGCTTCTCAAAGGTTAAAATGCACACGACTCACCTGGGGATGTGGCTCACGTGCAAATTCTGACTTGATAGACGTCGGGTGGGGCCTGAGAGTCCGTGTTTCAACCTGTTTCCAGGTGATGCTGATGCCGCTGACCATGGACCACCCTCTGAGCAGTGCAGATCTAGAGTGTGGTTTCCCCTATTGCCCCATCACAAGGATCATCTGAAGCACCTGTGAAAAATGCATAGCCCCCAGGCACCGCTCCATCCTGCTGAATCAAAATCTCTAGGGGAGAGGCCAGGAAAGCTAACTGTCTATCAGGCCTACAAGTGAGTCAGCTCATCAGCTGGGTTGGAATTCCCGGTCTAGATGGACCTCAAAACCCAACCCTGGGACTCTCCAATACTGTGGATATACAAGAACAGCTACCAATTTTTAAAATCCAAGTTCTGGCCTCTTTCATTGTGTTGTTTCAACTTATCTATGCCATTTATGCTTAATGATTTATGGGACCTCGTTATATAATGGACTGTATGCATAGTAGGCAGTCTTAGTAACATGAGCCCTGTCTGTCTCAAAGACCTAGCTATAAAACTTCCCTAGGAAATGGACGAAGGTCGACAGATACACTACATATGCATGCTGGGTGTTGGTATGTATGGCTAGGGTTTTATTTGAACTGGAATGTTAGTTGGTCAGTGGTTAAAACTGGAGGGAAAGAAGGAAAAGAAAGGAGAAGTTATAAGACTTAAAAAAGAGTAAATGTTGGTAATATTTGACTCTTTGATGCAAAATATTTTTAATCACAGACTGTCAGTCTTGTTTGAGATGTGCCAAGTTCTCATTGCCTAATTAATATATTTAAAAGCCCATCATATAATTAGCAAACTGATACACACGCATATGTACACACACACACGTATACCCACACATATATACATATAATGGTTACAGAGAATGTTTTCTAGAAAACTAGAGTTTATTTGCATAAGTTGTATTTACGACTTGCCTATTTGGCTCTGAACCACTTTCCCACCCCCACCACCCCCACCCCTGTAAAATAGCCTTGTTGAAATTAATAAAATTATCTGTGTTACATTACTTAAGTTGTACATATACTATTATTAACTGTATTCTTCAGCTTTCTGAGACAAGGGAAAAAATACTTTCTGGTATGTAAGTTCAAAGAAGTAGACCTCTTACCAGACGTGAGCAGTTGTCTTGGGAATGCAGATTTATGAAAATTGATAGCCTGTCTTTGTCTGGCAAAACAAAGTGCCTTTCTTTCCCATTTTGTTCTCTGCCTGTGTAGCAGAGGCCAATTTTTTTCCTCCTTTTCTTTTTTTCAGAGAGTGGGATGTGAATTTTTGAATTAAACATACCTCTCAAGCCCATTGCAAAGAAATATCTCTGGGGTCTCTGCAACTCCGTTAAGCCCCAGAGAAAAAGATATTGATTTCAAGTTCAAGCGAAAATGAAGACTGAAAACAAATAAGCTGGGGTAGAAGGAGACAGATGTTCAGATTGTATGTTTAAATTGATGATGAGTAAACAGGTTATTATAAACAAAGCCAGACAAGGCTGGATATGGTTAGAGAGTGTTTATAAAAAAAATAAGTAAAATAAATACATTTTAAATTCTATTTTTAAAAATGAGAACATAGGAAAATGTTGAAAGGAAATAATTTTGTTCTATTTTGGTGTCAGAGAGGCAGTATCCAGGATTTTATATTTTTTATTTCTATAAATTACGTTTATATGTGTGTTGCACTTACCTAGGCTTACTTAGCATATGCTAAAAATAATAAGGAGTTTTCATCTCTTGGGACGTGTCACATGTTCCTCCAATTGCCCTGCTTTCAGTTTCAGAGCAGTGAGCAGGGCTGCTAAAAAAGGTAAACAAGCAGCTGAGATAACACCACAAATTTAAAGCCTCACTTGAACGTACCCATTCAATAAGGAGACAAAGGGGTCACAATGGCCTTTTCTTTCCCGCCCTAAAAAGCTGGAAAGCAACTGGGTTTTCTATCACACTTTTGGGGATTTGAACAGCATCCAGACATCTGTAAGACGTGTATTTCTCATCACATCTGACTTTCACTCCCAGCCTTGTGTACCAAAACTGGAAACTGCCATGTGGCCCACAAGCCTGTAAAGGATCCCCGCCCCCAAGCATTTGTTCCCAATTTCCACAGTTTGGGTTAGAGTACATCCATCGGGTTCCTTGACTCTTGGAAAACTAGAAACCTGGCTTGATTTGGCAATGTTTCTGCTAGCTGCACCATCCCGGGGGGCTTGTCTTAACTCTCTTTCTGACCTAGTAAATTATATATATTTTTTCATTTGCCTGGAATGATGTCACCATTTTACTACTAAATGAAGAAAAGATTTATTGAGTATTTATTAGGTATGAGGCGTTGTACTAGCATTGACGTGAGGGAAGGTCAGTGGACAATATAGTGCCGGCTGTCCCTGAGCTTGGTGTCTGGTTGAGAAAGAAGACACAAGCAGATGAAATGGTCAATAACAATCAAATATGTAAATAACTATACGGAAAAGAACATGAAGCAAGATGTATGTTGCCAAAAGATGAAGTATAAAAATGATTAGAGTTCAAAATGGCAGCGAGAGTATTATAGAGGAGATGCAAAATGAGCAATGGATTACAAGAGCTCGACCAGATGTACTGATTTGAGTGAGCCAACACATCTTTATACCTGCTGTGGCATAATATTGGCCCTTTTCATTCTCAAAAATGTCCCAGTTTGCTTGAGAAATTATATGGTCACCCTATTTATGGAAGACTGAATTTAAATTAAAGGAATAGAGAATGGGAAGGATATTCTAGAAGAAAGTAAATCAAGATTGTAAGGAAGATCAAAGAGAAAAGAAGATATAAAGCACAGCCAAGCCTCAGTGAGTAAAGAGATGTGGTTAACAATAACATAGAAAAGTAGTTATATAGTTTGTATATGCAGTTTATTCCTACCAATCCTCTGCTTCTTAAAATTATACAGAATAATACTCTAGTATATAATAGAATAAACAGAAAACAGAAATGCGAAAAAAAAGATTTGTAATCGTCTACGATTTCTAGCACCTAGTAGTGTTCACCATTGTTAATATGTAGTTGGATGTCATTTGAGAGTTTTTCTTTGCTGATGTAACCCCCCAAAATAACATATTGTCCATATTGACCTTAGAGATGCTTTATTCACTCAATTTCTACATTATGAATATCTGTCCATGTCACTGAATAGATTTTATATCTTTGATAATTGTTTCATAAAACTCCGTTATACAGATGAATTGTGATATCTTAAATAAGTTCTTAGGCTGGATGTTTGGGACATTCAGACTGTAATTTTTTGCTATTATAAAAACAGCATTGCAATGAACATTCTTATTTTAAAAAATCTGTGTTCAGTTGTCTGATTATTCCCACATAATACATGACTAGAAATGCAATTTCTAATTAGATTTTTTTTGGAATTTTTACACTCACAACGGAGAACTTGAGTCCCCCAGGCCATCAACCTATTGTCATTTTGTTCCCATGTGACCAGAAAGAATAATTTTGAGAAGTCTCTGACTTTTCTCCATTCCCATTACAGCCATCTTAGTTTTCCTGAGGTATGGTCATAGCCTTTTAACTTATCTTAATTCCTTCCACTCTAGCTCTGTCCGAAATGTTCTCCACACTATAGGAAAACAAGTTATTTTAAAACATTACCCAGATTAGTCCATTACTCTGCGTAAGGTGATGTGTTCCAGTGAACCTGCAATAAAATCCAAGCTCCCCAGCCTGACGCTGCATCATCTAACCTGTGCTTACCTCTCCATCGAAATCTCTTGCTTCGTCCCCACTGCCTGTTACACACCAGCGCCAGTGGCCACCTTTCAGTTCCTAGAACCAGCCAAGCTTTTCCCTGCTTCTATGTCTCGTCTTCACATGTTAGTCCCTGAAACACTCTTTTCCTTTATAGCTTTGCTCAAATTATAATTATACTGATCTGTTTCTATCTAACTTATTTTTCAACCTTTTCCAAATAGACAGTAAGTCTCACCACTTATTTGTTTTTTTCCACCACTGATTTGGCAGTGCCCCTAATAAGGTTGATTGGTACCTGATAGATGCTCAGGGACTATTAGAGAGATTGGTCAGTGATCAATGAGATCAGTGACCATGGACCTAAAGAACTGCCCCCAAATAAGCCTGTGTCCTTCATTCTTTTAGCATGATCTTCTAAAAGATCTAGCTAACCATAGAGTTATATGAGTATTGTTGATGTCAAATGATGAATGCCAAAAAGGGATGTACCTGGAGACAGACTAACATTATAGGTAAACGATCTAGAATCTGGCATCTTAGATACTCCTTTAGCCCATGCATAGGGTGTGTCTGCTGAAGGCCAACCCAAGGTCAAAATTAAAGCAAGCAGTCAGAGCACCATCAGCATGACTTTCTGAAGGAAACCCTCTGCAAGCAGAAGTCACCCCAAGGGCTGGGATGAGTGACACAACACAGCTGGCACCAGGATGACCAACAGGATTAGATGGGTCAAGGCATCGGCCAGCCAAAGCAGCCTCAACAGGCCCAGCAGATGCTGACGAGTGATCGGGTGTCACCTCTGCTCATCCCCATCTGTTTGTTTAGCTGACCCTAGAGCTGGCCCCAGCTTTCTTTCTGGGCTCACGGGCAGCTGGAACCAAAGGAAAAGGAGTATCATGCAAGAGCGTCTGCCAACTGTGTGTCTGATGTGTGCTCATAAGTCATGGAAGTGACCAGGGCGAGGTGTCAGCTTACAATTTCTGCATGCTTCTCATTATTACAGAGCCCACCCTCTACAGAGGGAAGGGAGGTGGTGGATGGTAGAAATCTCTACATGGGTAATACAGGGAGTAAACATCTCTGAGGGAGCTGGCCAGTAGTCTCTTTTGGGAGGTCCCTTTACATTGCCCCATGTTCACCCAGACTGAGGGAGATCGTCTTGGGCCCAAGGCCTCTGGATTTTGAGTGGAAGCTTAAAATTGATACTCTGTAGTCAAATTTCTTGAGTATGAATATTAACTCAGCCATTTTCTAGCTTTGTGGCCTCAGGCAAGTTTATTAACTGCTCTAAGCCTCATTTCCTTCATCTACAAAATGGGAATGCCAGGCCCTCACGGCAATGATGTAAGGATTAAATGAAACAAAATTGGCTCAGTGCACATTGAAAAGGTTTGATAAATAATAGTTGCTGTCATTATCAGTGATATACATTATCCCAGGTTGCTCACAGTCGTTAGACAGGAATCAGAGAATCCCCCAAGATTCAGGAAGCTTTGGAGCCATTCCATGACATTAGTCTTGTTCCTACATCTCCTCGAGTAAGAGATAGTCTCTCAGATCCTCCCTGGTAGAATACTTAAGTATCTTCTTCTATCTCATCTTGAGTGCTAACTCTGATCAATTGCTAATGGCTGCCTAGAGTGAAAAAGTGTGCTGTGACCCATTGGCAATGTCTGTTGTGGGCTAGGGTATAGAGAGTGGTGAAATGAGTTCCTGATATTTGCTAATCATGAAGAGCTGGTACCATTTCTGTCACTAAAATGGTCTACAGTTCTTCCTGACGACTCTTCTGGCCTTGGCAGGAGGTACTTACCTGTCTGGTTTTCCCAAACACTACTGCATGTCCTATGTTCCCTCTTCTTGAAGCCTCAATCCCCATTCGCAGGAAGAAAAAGGCGAAACAACCATATGCTACCAAATACGTTTCTCCTTTCCAGCTTCTCTTTGATTTTCTTTCATGAATCTGAGTCATCTCTCCACACTCACCAGCAATCCTAGCTGAAATTACTGTTTTCCACAGCACTTCAACTTTTCACATCCCTGGGACCTGCTTTCTATCCGGTTCAGAAGCCTTTGGAGGGTGGGGGAGGGCACCCAAGCCTCCTCTCCGACAGAGATTTCTCGCTGAAATCTATTTTCTCCTCCACATCAAAGTCTACTGCAAACACAGAAACCTCAGCCCATCAGGGGTTATATACATATATAAACACATCCGTCAATTCCTCTAACCCTGGTCTTTTTCAAGATTAACTCCTTTATGAGGGCACGAGATGCACATTTCATAAGGCAGCTGGCATGATAGTGGCCCAACACCCTTGAGGGGTGACAATACATTGTCCTCTGGGTTGCCAAACTGTGCATGATTTCCATCCTGCAATTGGTGTGCTCCCAGGGCCTACACACCCGACTCCTAACCATTGCTCGATTCAGGCCAGTTCAGGGAAATCTTACTGAATACCAACAAAATCTGTGCACAGCGTGATGTAGGCCACAGGTTTTGCAGAAAAGGAAATTCCATTGCAGAGGGAATGTCAACCAGCCCCAGAAGAGCCAACTTCTCCGGCCCTCTGTGAGCAGCCAGACAGCACAGCTGACAAACGGATCCAAGTAAGCTTAGTGCAGCAGGAAAATGTGGTGGTGGTTTTTTTCCTAAGTCCCCCACCAGGAAAAAAGACGAGAATCATTATGTCTAAAGCAGGATTCTCAAAGCTTGAATCCAAGGGTGTCGAGCGAGTAGGGGAGGGAAAGGAAATGCCTCTTGTTTAAAACACAGGTTCCCAGGCACCCAGCAGACCTAGCAAGATAGCCATTGCTTAGGGCAGAATCTAGGAATCTGAATTTTAACCAAAACACGCACATGGGGCATGCACACACCCGCTGAGATTCTTATGCACACTGAAGTTTTCAACTGCAAAGAAAAGCTTAACTAGTCAACTCTAGAGCTATCTCATTCATCAGAGACCAGTGAAGAAGCGTGTTGCTTGATTGCTGAGTAGAAGAAAGTTTCATGGCGCTGACTTCCCGGGAGCAGGAAATATTTTCAGCTCTTACTTGTCCCGTGACGGCTCTTTTGTTGTGGGGTCTCTGCTGCCCACATGCAAGCTCTGTACCATTCTCAGTAGGAAAGTTCAGTTTCCCCATCTATGGTCGTATTCTCAGATGCATAAATTCCACACAACATCTGCTGCTGATAAGACCCAATGGGAAAAACGGGTTTAAATCACGTCAATGACAATCCCTCTTTAAGCTTATGAGAACGCCATACTGTTTTTTCCCATTAAAGTTATTTTCCCACCTGCCTTTGTTTTACTTCTGGCTTTTTTTGGTTGCGAATCTACTGAAATGAGTTTAAGCAAAAAAAGAAAGGGGGTTATCAGGTGACAGGGGCATCGGAAGCACTCAAGGTAGGAAAATAGGCTTTTCGGAGATCTAAAACTGGGATCTTGGCAAACACTAGAAACTATAGCAGACATGTGACTGTCTGCCCAGCATTCTCCTTGTCCTCCAACCTCATGCAGCCCCAGTTCCCCTCAGTGTCCAGACCTCCCCTCCAGGGCCCAATGGTCTCAGAAGAAGCCAGCCCAGCTCCCAATGTTGAACCCGAGGCATCCACACCACTGACTCTTATTCTATCAGGCTTATGTAATTTGTAGCATCTCCTGTATTATCATGAAATGAAATTCAGAGATATATATTTTATAAAATCAATATAATTCCCCAACTGCCATATAAAGGATAGATAAAAGTTTCATATAGTAAATTAGATGCCTTTCAATCAGAAAATGCGCAGACACAACTCCACTAAAACCCATAATAAATATTGGGAAGATTGAACTCGAGTGAAGATGCAATGCGAATTTGAGAACTAGGAGTTCACGCCGGGGTCTGTCAGCCTCAGCACTATTGACATTTCATGCTGGATAATTCTTTGCTGTGGGGGCTGTCCTGGGCATTGCAGGATGCTTAGCAGCTTCCCTGGGCTCCACCTATTAGATGCCACTAGCACCTTCTCCCCATCTTCCAGAAAACCAAAAATGTCTCCCAACATTGCCAGTGACCCCTGGTAGGGTGGGCAATTCACCTCTGGTTGAGGACACTGGTATAAGGTATATTTTCTTGGCAACTCAGATACGACACACAGTGTGGTTGTCAGTGAGGCGATTCTTCTGAAATGGGGATCAACTCCCAGGAAAGTTCCAAAGTAGAGTCGTCCTCCCTCGTTCACACAATGGCTGTATTCCTGGAAAATTCAGTGTAGAGAAGTAGCTTGCAAAACAACGCTTTATGTTTATATGTAAATCAGGGTCATAGAATGCACTCCGATAATTAGAAACAGGGACATTCCCGTCTACAGATCAGGTAAGAATGTAAAAGCTTAGGAAAACGATCTGGCAGTTCTTCAAAAGTTTAAACAGAGAGTTACCATATGACCCAGCAATTCCACTCCTAGGTATATACCCCAGAGAAATGGAAACATCTGTGCAGGCACAAACTCGTACATGAATGCCCAAAAGAGCATTATTGATGACAGCCCCAAAATGGAAACAACCCAAATGTTCATCAGCAGATGAATGCATAAATAAAGTGTGGTATATCCATACAATGGATATTATTTGCACTAAAAAGAAATGAGCTATAGCTGCATGATGCAATGTGTGAGAACCTTGAACACATTATGCTAAGTGAAAGAAGTCAGTTACCCAAGGCCACGTATTGTTTCATTCCATTTATACGAAATATCCAAGAGAGGCAAATCTATAAAGACACAAAGTATATTAGGTTGCCCAGGGTGTGTGCGAGGGCGGGGCAGAGGCTGGGTGATTGCTTCAGAGGTTTATTTGGCAGGTTTATTCGGCAGGTTTATATGATAAAAATGTTCTAAAATTGATTGTGGTCATAGTTGCACAACTTCGAACAATCAAAAAAAAAAGTGGATTGTATACCTTAAATAGGTGAGTTCCAAGGTATGTGATATTGTCTCAATAAAGCTTGTGATTTAAAAATACATATATCCTGCAGATCAGAGGGCAATTCATTATTGCATGAGGCTATATTGCAGTCCTCTTTACGCTTTGCAAGACATTTAGCTTCTCATCCACTTGTTCCCCCAAATTATTGTGATGACAACAACAGCCCCTTATGTTTCCTCACAGGGCTAGTTTCAACCCCTTGGAGAATGATAAGCCACTGGTCTAAACAATTTATAAAATGAATTCTTCATTGCCAGTGATTGGTTCAAGAATTCGGACTTATGCCAATCAGTAAATATTTTTAGACCACAGTGGTCACATGACCTGTGTTGGCCCAATGAGACCAAAGGAAAGGTTTTTGTCCAGTGATTTGGGGTAGTCTGTTTTTCCCTCTGACTGAGCTTGAGTAAAGACATGCATACTCGGAATTGCCTCTGATGGCCATCTTGAGATGATGAGTGGAGCCAGCTGTACAATGAAGCCAATGGTTTGAATAGCAAGGCAGAAAGAAGGAATCTGGGTCTGTTGCTGAACTGCTAATTAACCAACCCTAAGGCCCAACCCAACTTTTGATTTTCTATGTGAAATAATAAAGTTCCTTATTGTTTTAACCACTTAGAGGCCTGTTTTCTGGGAAATAGGAACCAAAGCGGACAGAGGGCCGGAAATGAGATTTGTTGCTCCCATAAGACCAACTGAGTCCCAGAATATCCATCCATTTGTGAGAAGATTTCCAACTGTGCTCAGGAAGTGCGGGAAGTGGAGTCAATTGTCCTCCTCAAGGGAAGGGAAATACCAAAATGCATGTTTTCGGGCCCAGACACAAGGACTAGGGCTCAAGACAGGCTTAGACCTAATACTGGAAATCGGCAGACCAGGATGCGTAGAAGGCCAAGGTGAATGGAACAGCTAAAGAAAAGTTTCCACTACAAGAATACTCAGAGTTCATCTCTGCCATTTTGAGAGTTTGGTAATAGTTTGTAGCTATTCTCAAGCTTGCCTTTTACTTATTTAAACATTCTAAAATAGCTATTTTGTAATCTTTTATTGATGATCTGAAGCCTTCATAATTTTGTTATCACTCTTTGTTATTTCTCCTGGTTCTCACTCTTGGTGCCTTGTTTCCTTATGTGCTTGATCATTTTTAACTATATGTTGGTCATTGTCTTTAAGACGTGTCTGTGGGGATTCTCAGTGATTTAAGTTGAAGCTACCTTCCTCCAGAGATAATTTGGGTTTGCCTCTGCTACCCACCTAGATGCATTGTCAGCCCAGGACAACGTTAAAGTAAATTCCAGGACTGAAATAATAATGGACTTCACAGTTGAGAAGCATATTATCAGCATCACCTTTATTCCTACCGTTATCAGCCACTTATTCTGTGCATGCATTATTCTAAGTGCCACATGCATTATCACACTTAAACTTCACAGAAACCTCATGATGCAGGTATTACAATTATGCTCATAATACAGAGAGAAAACTAGGGCACAATACTAATTAAGCCATGCTCATATAGCGAGCTAGGGGCATGGGTACTAATGTCCTGCTTTCTAGAACCCGATTTCTAAGATAGTAAGTACTTAATAAATGCACGTTGATTAAAGCTATTGTTCTTGTGAGTTTAAAGGGAAATAGGAATAAAGATACAGACTCAGCTGGATTTAGGGTCTGAGATGAAGTCCTCTGATCCCCATTTCCCACCACACTACATAGGTGGATTGAGTATGCCTGGTCCTGAAACACCAAGCAACATTTGAAGACACAGTCAGATGCCATGCCTAGAACAGTAGACATAGGCCAAATTCCACAAAGCGTAAACCTCTGAGAATCACAAATAGCACTGCACTCACAGGTTAAAGGTAAAGTTATTTTGCAGGAAGAGGGAAGTTTTGCAGAGGCACTGTCGGTAAAGCCTGAATGCGTTATCCAGGTGGAGAGAAACTTGTAGGACTTTCCTTCTAACATTAGGCCAGAGAATAACTATGAATTGAGGATTCCCAAGTGCAACTTCCTGAAGAGGCTTAGGCCCATTATCCTGCTAGTAAAGCGAAATTCTCGATAGCCTTTGGGACCATGCCCTCAATTACTCTGGAGGCTGCAATGGCGGGAAATTAAGCCAGTGAACCCACTGAATCAATGCATTATCACTGCCTTGGTTTGGCATTATTCACATGTGTTGTTGAAATGGATTCCAGACTGGACTCTACCCTCACGGCTGACTGTGAGCTCCCTGAGGGCAGGAACTGTTGATCTTTTCTTCATTAATACTCAGCACAGTGACGGCACACTTACCCATTGGTCCAGGCAGCAGTTATTTATTGAACTTCTGCTCTCTGCTAGTCACTGAGGACATGGTGGTGAACAAAAAACGGCATGGCCCTTGCTTTTATGGGGTACAGGTCTAGTGAGAGGCATACAGTAGTCAAACAACAAAAGCCAAATGCATCATTAAAATCTCTGATGGATGCTGTGAAGGAAAGAAACTCAGGACATGGAGAATCTGATGCATAGGTTTTTTAAACTTAAAAATGCCCTTATTAAAAAAAAAATCACTGGTAAACTCTAAATTTGCAATGAAATATATAGAGAACAGTAAAACAAAAATACTGTTAACTAAATCAAAAGAAAACTTTAAAATTAAAATATTAACATAATCAGCATTATTTCTTTTGAATATCTTTTTCTCTTCTAGATGAACACTATGAAATCTAAACATCATTTCTTTCTGTATTTTTTCCCCTCTCTCTGCCATCTACAAATGGACTCCAGTTATCATGTTGTCTCTCAGTGCAAGATGCCTTGAGAATTGGGAAACCCTGGAAAACCCCTCATTGCTTCACAATCATGATGCGCTGATGAGCCCTGCTGGGAAAGCCACTCTGGCTGTCAGCTGGGGCTGCTTCCTCTCTGATGCTCATATTTGCGTGAATCCAAAATCCAAGTTCTAAAGTCGTGGGATTAGGCAGGCAGACAGCCAGCAGCTCTGCCAAAGCCAGTTACCACTCACACAACCAACGGGCCTTCCACGTAAGGTTTGCCCTTGAGTTGTTCCACTGAAGTTTTTAGCAAGTCCAGCATTCTAGTACTTGGAGCAGCTAGTTTACTTTAAAATCTCTCTCCCTCTCTCTCTCCATCTCTCTCTCTTTCTCCGTCTCTATCTTTGTCTGGCTCTCTCCTGCGCCCCTTCCTCCTTTCTCTCTGCCTCTCTCTTTGTCTGGTTTTCTCTTTCTCAGCTTCTTTGCTCCTCTTGGCCACTTTTAAAGAGCAAGCACTGGCAGGCAATGAATCAAAGGGGGCTATTTTTGCTCTTGCTGCGAGAATGTTTACAACATACTGAAAACTCAGCCTGCGGTTTAACGTTGTATATATTTTCAAAAAAACTGAGTGGTTTCCAAAGTCAGTGGATGACTATGGAACCCACAGAAGGCTGTCCATGTATGAGCAATACCTGGGGCCGCTGTCCTGACCCTCGGCACTCCCGCTGTCTCAAATATGGCCCCGCATGTATAGAATCGGAAAGATCAGGCTGCTGACCAGCTTTGTTTCCTAACAATGCTGATTTCGTGACCAATGGTTCAAAGCTGTGAAAGAAGAAACTCAAAGCTAGTTCTGTATGACCAGGAATTCCGTGAAAACTCTGTCTATGGCCTAATTAAATTATTCCTCCTTCCCACCCAACCGAGCTGCCCCCAAATGTTTTGGATACATGTACCATTCCATTAGAATACAGTTAATCTTGAATATATTTTACCATGAAATATGAACATAGTAATTACAGAATTTTCCATTCAACATCCCCTATCATATTCCTAGCATATTGGATTCTCTTAGAATAGCATTTAAGTGTTTTCATATGGGCTTCAGCTGACATCCTAGAAGATCTGAAATAGCCAATAATTCTACTGCACTAAAACTTAGTCAAACTCTTTCTTCCAAAAAAGTCAAACTTTTTTTTTGCTAGAACTCCAAGCTTTAAAATAAGATTAAGTCCAACCTACTTTTCGAAACTCCTCCTGCTGATTTATCATAGCTGATAGCCAGTCTGAGGGACTCAGGCCAATTCAGTTGGCTCACTGAGTATTGCTCAGTGGCTAGATATGAAGTGGAAATGTCCAGGAGGTCTCCCTTTATCTGTAGCTAAAATGAGAGGGAGCCTCAGGGCCGACCAGTGTTTCTCAGGGTGGTGGGGAAACAGCCCGCAGTGTTCACTGAAAACTGTGCTGACGACAGCTCTCGCTAACAGACGAAAGTCGCAAGCAGGGACGCTGGAACAGCAGTCAGTGCAGAGAGAGGGGGGCCGAAGTGGGGCTGGCCTGCTATTTCGGATGGAGGCTGACTCTCCAAGGAGGTTTCAGTTCTTAGCACTGGATTAAGTCCTTGTTTTGTGGGTGACTCCTATTGTCTGGGTGTTCTGCCGGCTCATACCAGGCAACACTGGGCCTGTTGTTCCAATTCGCTTGGAGATTCTGTAATTTAAACAACACAGAGCGTGGGCCAGCCCCAAGGGTTATAGCCTAGTTTAACTGGATTTAGAAAACTGGTTAAACTAGGCTACAACTCTCCTGGTCTTGGACCTGCTGTTTATGTTTTATTTTTGTTTTTCTTTCCCCTCTGTTTGGAATATAAGTTCACTCCCTTTAGAAAAGCAGAAAGGATAAGAAAATGGGAAATGACAAGTAGGTTGGGAGGGTTGTGTTTGTCCTGGCACAGCAGTCTTACCTTTAACAAAGAATTTCTTTAAAAAGTCTCGCATGTGCTGATGGCCGTGGCCCCCACTGTACTATAATCGCTTGTTTGGGTCTAGAAACAAAGACCCCTCCAGAACAGTGGTTCTCAAACGCCACCCTGCATCGGAATTGCCAGGAGGGCTTGTTAAAACACAGACGGCTGCCCCACCCCCAGGGCTGCTAATTCAGTAGCTCCAAGTGGGGCTGAGAATTTGCCTTTCCAATAAATTCCCTGATGATTCTGGTGCTGCTGCTCCAAGGGCGCGTCAAGAACTACTGTACGAGACTGTGAGCTCCTTGAGGGCAAGAATTGTCTCCCTCACTCCTGTATTCATGGCACTTTGTCCTGTGCCTGGCACAAATACATATTCCAATGAATGATTAACTATATCTGCTCATTCACCTAGTATTTATTCACAATCTACTATGTGCCGGAAGTGGGTCTACACACTAGGTATTCCACAATGAATAAGACAAACAAGTTTCATGGGCTCAGAGAGTTTCCATTCTAGTAGGGCAGTCAGGGAAGAAACACATTTATTCAATGATTTCGGTTTGTGATAAGGGCTATGAAGAAAATTAAAGCAGGACAAGAGGATAGAGAATGATGGGAGTAGGAAGGAACTTCAAATAGGATGTCAGGGAAGGCCTATCTGAGGAGGAGACACTTATAGAAAGTTGAATGAAATAAATGAGCAAGTCATGTGAAGATCTAGTGAAGGAAGATTTCAGGTGGAGGGAATAGCAAGTGCAAAGGCTCTGGGGCAGGAATAGTTTGGCATTTTCAAGATAGAGCAGAAATCCAGAGTGGTTAAAGGAAAGTGAATTAAAGGGAGTATGGTAGACTAATAAGATCAGCTAGGTAACAGGAAGACTCACAGAGAGCCTTAAAGGCAATGGTAAGGAGTTTGGATTTTAGTCTGAGTTTAACAGGAGGACAATGAAGGGTTTTGGTTGGGGAAGCAATATTATACGGTTTTGTTTTAAAAGATTGTATTGGAGGAAATAGAGGAAGCAGGGAGCCCTGGCAGAAGCTGCTGCAATAATCCAGATACACAGTGATGATAATTTAGACTAGGATGTTGTTGGTAAATGAGACAAGATGTGGTGAGATTTGAGATATATTTTGAAGGTAGATCCAACTACAGTTGCTAGTGGATTGGATATGAAGTGTGAGAGAAAGCAAGGAGTCAAGGAGGACTCATAGTTATATTTTTTTGTACGTGAATGAGGATGACACTTGCTGAGTTGGGGAAGAATAGGACATGATTAGTTCTGTTTGGGACAAGTCATGAGCTGCCATTAGATATCCAAGTGGAGATGTTAAGTGAAGCTTAGAGGAGAGGTTAATGTTGGAATATAAATTTGGTAATCATCATTGGAGAGATGGCCCCAAAGCCAAGATCGCTTAGGACATGTATGCAGAGAGAAAAAAAAAAAAGAGGATCAAAGGCTGATTCCTGGAGCATCAACATGTTTGGAATAGGAAGGGAAGTAGGAGCCAGAAGCCGAGTGTTTCCAGAAGGAAGAGGTGGCCAACTGTGTCCAATGTGGCTAAGTAATCAAGTAAGATAAATACTGAGAACTGACCACTAGGTTTGGCAAAATGCAGACCCTTGACAAGAGCAATTTCAGTGAAATGGTGGGGACGAAAACCCAACCAGAACGGGTTAGGAAAGAATGCTACCTGAGGAAGGGAAGACAGTGAGTAGAAATAACTGTTCCAATGAGCATTTTTTATAAAAGAAGGAGAGAAATGGGAAAGTAGCAGAAAATGGAAATGTGGACACTGGAGAGTTTTCAAAGGAGGAACACTGTTTATCCTGGTAGAGGTGATCCAGGAGAAAGGGAGAAATTGATTATGTAGGAGAGAGCAGAGTCTACCGCAGTATCGAAGTGCTTGAGTAGGTGAGAAAGGAAGGGCTACAGTATGCAAGAGGTGGGAGTGGCCCAAATAGCAACAGGAGGGCAGACTGAGAATGAGAGTACAGGTGCAGTATGTGTGTAGGAGTGAATGGGAAGGTGGGAGCGTTCTCTTCCACCTCAACACTGGGAAGGATGAAAGTTTAATGAGCACAAGAGAGCTGCCTAGATGAGTAAGAGAATAAACAAAGGGAATGTCATCACGTTGCTGAACTATGCTGCTTCCCATTTGATATTTGTGGCTATAAATGGAACGTGAAACCCATCAGTATGGTTATATGTTTCTGTAAATGGCATTTGCCTGCTGGGGATCAAACACGGAATAGGCAGAGAACTGGGTTTGGAATATAACCAGCGATGAGATGTGCTGAGTGAGGAGCAAGGAATTTGAGGATATATGCAAGGGAGTAACGATAATGATAGACCAAGGACCTTGACCTGGGCAAGCAAGAAAGGAGGCTATGAGAGGTTTCTCAGTGGGAGACAAAGTGGCAGAATCAATGGTTGGAAGTCTGGAAGGGGTGGTTGGGCTGCTGCATTGGGGAAATGAATTAGAAGGATAGGAGGAAGCATAGTTCTTGGGGATGATGGCAAATTCTAACATTGGACTATGGGAGTGCTTTGACTGAGGTGAGATAGGAGAAAAGATTATTGGGAGTGATGTGGTCAGTAAACAGGGAGGCCAGTGTGCTAGCTGGATCATGGAGCTGGCGGCTTGACGCTGGAGAGAGCAAACAATTCAAGGTAATGAGAAGTTATCATTCAATGTACACCCACTAATCGCCTACCATTTCGAAGTTGTATGCAAACCAGGAAAACAAATCAGGTTAATCGCTTAGCCTCAAGGAGCATATAAATGTTGGTACATAAAAAACAGTTTGTGAGGGTAAACAGAATCTACTTTGTAAACAACACACTTATGGCACAAAGCAAAACATGCTCATTAACTGAATGAAAATTGGAAGGTTTTTTTTTTCACTTCAGTTCAAAAAACACCCACAAATATTTGTATGTTTATAATGTTCACAACCCTGGGAGGGGTGTGGATGAGCAATTTTTGTGATTCTGAATAATTCTACAAAACCAACTATTAGATAGACCATTGCAGGTAATTTCCTGTGGTCTCAACAACGAGAATGGTTGGGCATCTTTGTATAACTTGTTTGCACTTATTTATTCAACTTTCTGAGTGACTTACAAAGTTCCAGAAACAGATGATAAATAAAACCAGTCTCTCTACTCTGGATTCTCACAATCTCATGTCTTTTAGCTTAGGTATACTGTGACTTTTGTAACTGACTGCATTTTCCTTTTCAACCTTGGCTGTACAAAGATCAGAGCTAAATGTGTGACCACTAAAAATGTGCAAAACCTTCAGATGGATGTGTGTGGACTAATTCCCTTTACGTCTACCTTTTTTTCTTATCTTTTTGTTCTGCTCTTTTGCCTTGTTTTCCTCAATTATTTTTAATCTTACAATTGTGCATACCTTTGTAAGCCTCTTTAAGTCCTTTGTGAAACAAGATTGGGAATAAATGAATAGGATAGGGCACTGTACTATTGACTTTAGTAAAATTGGCATTAGGAAAAGAGGACATTTTGGCCCATGTAACTGGAAACTCTAGTGATGGACTTCAGGCACAACTGGATCCAGGTACTTAGAGAACATTGTCACAGATCTGCCACTCTCCAGCTCTGGACTCTGCTTTCCTCTGTGTGTTTTCATTTTCAGACAGGAGCCCAAAAAGTAGTGGCAAAAAGAAGTACTAATAGCTTCTAGCCACCTCAAAAGAAAAAGTGCTCTTTTTTCCCCAGTGATACCTGGCTTGAGTCAATAGACTTCCCCAAACCAACACCTGTTGCTAGCGTAACACCATGTTCTATTCAGAAAGGTCTGGGTCACACATCCATCCCTAGGGTAGGGAGTAATGTTAGTACAACCAGAATCACATGGATTGAGAGCTGAGGAAAAGATAGCTTCCACAAGGGAAAATTACAGTGCTGAACCAAAGAAGGTGAACTGGATCATTGGCAGAACAAAACCACAGATGGCCCCTCTCCAAACTTACAATCTAGTTGGGCAGTCAGGTCAGGTCTCCAAGAAATGAAATGAGACAGTGCTCATCTGACACATACCAAAGGAATGTTTCAGACATTACGTATACCATGGGGTGACATAGAAGGAGGAGGTCATTATGAAGAAAACACTCAAATCATTCAACGAAAACTTCTTGAAGACCTTCTATGTACCAGGCTCTGTCCTCAGTGCTTGGGACACATTAGTGAGCAAAACAGACAAATGCTCTTGCCCTTTTGGTGCTTCCATTCCAGACGGACCGTAAACCAGAGACGTAAACACAGGTAAAGCAGAGAGTGTATTAGAAGGTGGTGCGTACTGTGGAAACAGGGAAAGCAGATAAGGTGGATTGGGAAATTTTCCAAGGTTAGGTTGGGCCTCATTGAGAAGACGACATTTGAGTAAACACTTGAAGGAGCTGAAAGGATTAGCTGGATCAATATCAGGGGGAAGAGCATTGCTGGCAGAGGGACCAGCCAGGCATAGTCCCTACAGCCTCAGCGTGCCTGGAATATTCTCGCAACAGCACAGAGGCCAGTGTGTCGGGAATAGAACTAATAAAGATGAGAGTAGAAAGAGATCAGGGTGGAGAGGCAAAGGCAGGGAGCTAGCAGGCAGAACAGATCTCATTGGGTCTCTCCAGGCTTTGGGTGCACTTTGACTTGTAACCTTCGTAACACGCAAGTCGTGGCAGGGTCTGGTAGAGGAACGATGTCTTCTACTCAACATTTGAAAGGACCACTCTGGCTGCTATGTGGAGGATAGATGAGAAGAGCAGAAGATGATCAAGCTGTTAGGAGGTTACTGTAGAAACTCAGGAGCGAGACGATGGAAGCTTGGACCTGGGCGTTAGCAGTGGGAGAGGGAGGCAGCCAGACTCTGAAATGTTTGGAAGATAGAGCCGATAGGATTGCCACTTCACACAGGACATGAGCTTCAAGAGATGGGCAGCGTTCGCAGGTAGAGAAAGGGAAAGAGCATTCAAAACTAAATGAAATATAAGGTAAAGCAGAGGGAGAGCGCACAATGAATTGGCAGGCCAACGACGCAAGGAGAAAATTCGACTGGAGCGGAGAACTGATAGAGGAAAGGAAGAGAAGGTTGGTTTGGGGTCCGATGTTAGATGCCTTCAGGGTGGGTTAAGGATTTTGCATCTCATGTTATCTCTAATGGGAGACATTTGAAATATTTTGAGAAGATCGACATGATAGAATTATGGTTTAGGGAAGTGAGTGGGACCCTGGCAGACTTTGGAGGGTGAAGTTCTGGGGGCAGGGAGATCTCTTTCAGAAGAGCTAATGAAATGAGTGTGTGAACCAAAGCAGGATTATGTAGGGACCAAGAGAACAGACTTTAGCATCAGACAAACATGAGTGGGATCCTGCCCCCATCCTATTTGCCAAGGTCAAATTATTTGGCCTTTCTGGGTCTCCCTTCGCTAATCTGTAAAATGGAGGTAACTTTACCCAATTCAAAGGGTTACTGTGGGCATTGAATGACAGTGAATGTTAAGTGCTTAGTCTAATACCTGACACAGAAAAAAGAAACTATTAAAAAACTATTGTTAATATTTTTAATTTCAAATGGAATAGAAGGAATTAATAAAGGTCAAAAGGAAGAAGGAAATAGAAAATCACCATTAAAACAGCACAGTAATAATATTACAGGCAAGACCTGGTGGTGAATGCTAAAATGAGTGGGCAAAAAACAGGAGAAATGGTACATCTGTAGAGTCTCAAAGTATCTCCTCGAAGATTTTTATTAATTACAAAGGGGAAAGCAGTAACTTCATAGTGGAGACACCCAGGAGATGTCATATTATCCAAGTGATTAAGATGAACATTGCCACTGTCACAGATTGGAGGAGACTAAGAATGTGTGACAACTAAATGCAATGTGGGATCCTGGAACTGAAAAAAAGGGGAAACTCGCGAAATTTGAATAAAGCCTATAGTTTAGCTAACGGTATTGTACTAACGTTAATTTCTTAGCCTTAATAATTTTACAATCATTGTGTAAGATATCAATATTAAGGGAAGCTGGGTGATGGATGTATGGGAATCCTCTGTACTATTTTGTGACTTTTCTGTAAGACTAAAACTATTTTTAAAAATAATTTTAAAAAATAAAATGGAAGAAATTGTCTTTGAAAGACGTCAGAAAAGTAGGCATCAACAGTACTTCCTGATTGGTTGGGTTTGAAGAATGAAGGAGTGGGAGGTCAAAGCTACCTTGAAGATTGTTCCTTGAGACATTGCGGTGCAGGATCCAGAACAGGGAAAAGCCATTAGTGAGGAGCTGCTTCTGAGGGTATGAGTGTGTATGGTGTGTGAGTGTGTGAGTGTATCAGTCAAGGTTCTCCAGAGAAACAGAACCAATACAATGACATAGAATATAGACAGAGAGAGAAAGAGAGACAGAGCCATTACAAAGAATTGGCTCAATTGATCAGGAGGCTGAGACGCCCAGACCAGGAGACCCAGTGGCATAATTCCAGTCCAAATCTGAAGGCCTGAGCAACAGGAGAGCCAATGGTGTATGTCCAGTCTGAATCCAAGTCCAAAGGCAGGAGGTGACTGATGTCCCATGCTCGAAGCCCAGCAGGAAGAGAGAACGAATTCATTCTTACTCATCCTTTCATTAGATTTAGGCCTTCAATGGATTGAATGGTACCCAGCCGCAGGAGGGGAGGCAATCTGCTTTACTCAGTCTACCAATTCAAACATCAATCTCATCCAGAAACACCCTCACAGATACCCTCAGGATAGTGTTACCCAAATATCTGGGCACCTCATGCTCCAGTCAAGTCGACCCATAAAATTAATCATCACAGTGAGTGTGTGTGTGCGTGTGTGTGTGTGTGTGTGAGACAAGGTAATCACTTCCACTCTGGACATGTGTGCCGAAGTCTTCTAGGCAGCTGATAACGAAGCATGAGGTGAGAACAGAGAAGATGCAGGGCAGAGAAATCAGGTTAGGAGTAAACTGCGGAGAATATTGGAAGACAAATATAGAGACAAGCTCCCCAGGGAGAGGATTTAGAAAGGTATGAGGAGACCTCAGTGGGCAATCGAGTATTAGTGACTTTCCATATAACAATAGAAGAGAATTCAGAGAATGGCAGAGATGAGGTCACAGGGGGAGAAGGAGAATCAAGACTGTGTAGCATTCTAGGAGCTGAGAGAAGAGACTGCGACGAGGTCAAGCCAACCTTGGCCAGCGCTATCGTCAGAGCACACAGAAAGAGGACTGAGAGAAGGTGAGAGGAGTCGGGGAGTGAGAGGCAAAGGGTGCTTTTCAAGAAGACCGTTTCATGAGACCGAAGTCAACAGAGCCCAGATATCAAAGGGGTGGAAGTGGTGAGACGGAGGCAGAGGTGGCTTCTAGGTCTGGGAGCTGCAGGCATGAGCCTAATTAGATCCTCAAACCTTAAAAGGAACTAAGAAATCTGATCTTCTTTCCCCCATTCATTCAGGAAATATTTGAGTGCCTACCACGTGCCTGGTGCAGCAGATGCCCACAGTGAACAAGAAAAATGGGCTCCCTGCCTTGGCAGAGCTTCAGTCCCCGTGTAGTCTGCACACTGGCATTCGGGCTCCTCAAAGACACGCTAACTAACACAGCACGCTTTGAATTTTCCTTCTGGGACAGACACTGGAGGAGTTAGCAGTAAGACATCTTTTTTAACCTGGCACTAGGAGGGTAGTTAAGATGACAGTGACTTTTATTATGCGATCCAAGCTTTGAACGTTTGAGCCACAGCTCAGTCTCTGAGGTACGAGTTCTGTTCCTGGATTTGAGGAAATCCCCTCTTTTGTTCTCCGTAGAAAACAAAGCCCATGACACTGTGCTCAGTCTGGCAAGACTTCCAGATTTCCCATCATGAGCTTTATGAGTAACATACTTTCTTTGAAACTCTCGCTCATAAATTGCTGAGTTCAATTTTATGAATAAGCATGAACTGGCATATTAAGACAACAAAAGGTTCTTATTTTTCCAGTGGGCAATTCACAAACGTTTAGTTTCGTAAGACAAAATTTATACCTGGTTTGACTAAAATAAGTACAGCTTACTTCTCACCCTGAGATGAGAACATGCATAAAGAAGGGCAAGGATTCTTTAGATCTTGATTTATATGAGCAAAGTACATACAGAGGAACCCAGCTTCAAGAAAAACACTTTGTCCATTGTCAGGCCTCAATATATGTTAAATTCAATGTCCAGGAATGAAGGAGATCTAAAGGTAGTTTACGATTTTTCTAAAGTTCTCAAAGGCTTGTAACTGCTATTTTATTGTAGCTTTAAAGCTCAATAATAAAGTGCTTGAGAGTTCATGCCAGGAGCTCATACTGGTCTGCAGGAATTTTACCATGCTAAGAGAAATGAGAGGCCCCAAGGGGTTATCAAGAATGGATATGTCATCTTCTATAAATTTCCAAGGACAATTCAACAGCTTTTGGAAGTGCTAGGCTACTTTCTACGCAACTTCAGTCAAGTTACTTAACCTCTGTGAGCCTCAGATTCCTTACCTGTAACACAGGAATGATATTCTATTTCTTATTTCACGTGACTGTTTGACTGTCTAATGAGACAAGTTAGAGCACAAGGCCAGCACATAGTAAGGGGTCAGTAAACGATAATTACTTTGTTTCTCCCCCTTAAATAGATTTGGCATAGTTTGTTACTTTTATTAATCCTTTGGTCCTTAACACCAGAACCCTAAGCAATGTGTCCAGCTGAACAAACCACATTTCCACTCTCCCTTACACATGGTGATGGCCAATGAGATGGATGCTGAAATATTGGGCAGGGGGTATCTGATGGAGACGTTTTGCTCTTGCTCTTCTCCTCCCTCCTACTTGGCAAGCTGACACGGTGGCTGGAACTCCAGCAGCCATCTTGTGACCTAGGATGGAAGGCATGAATTGAAGCCAGCAGAGCAAAAAGACAGTGGAAAGCTGGATCCACAAGGATTCCATGGAACCTCCATACCAACCCTGGACTACTATCACCAATGTTCTTGTAAATGAAAGAATGCAAATCCCTAATTGATTTGAGCCACTTAGTTGGGTCTCTGTTATTAAGAGCGAAAAGCAATTCCTAACTATCATCTCAAATAACTAAACCTGAAGATCTTCTGATTTTTCGTTCACTTTCGTGTTGACCTGCCAACAGACACTGGTACAGCTACCTCTGTAGTGTCTTCCATCACCCACCTCTGTGGGGACAAATTGCTCCTTCCCTTCAGCCTAGACTTCATGTTGGCTTTGGGGAGATGAACATCCCTCACTTACCTACAATTTTGCTCTTTGAATAAGGCACCCTCATCTTCCCATTCTTCCATTACTGCACACATAATACACAGAAACTTGGGCTCTGATCTAAACTTGCCAGGATGTCTTAAACAGGGAGATGAGTAGAAATTGGCCAACAGTTTCCAACAGTAGAACAGAAGACTTGGCCAAATGGATTTCTAGAAGAAAACAAAATAATTCAAGTGTGTGCAGATGTATTTTTACCCGAAGACTAGGCATTCATGGTGGTTTCTATCCACCATGTACTAACAGAAAAGTTAGTCTCTCTTGTGGTTGAGCACCAATGTCACTATTTCAAACCTGGAGTGATAGGAAAGAAAAGAGATCAAAGATAAGGATAGAGGAATCTTCCTGGAAAAACTGCACGATGGGATCATTTTTCAGAACTAGGGAGCAGAGAACACAGGTCACAAACTCTGTGGCCCACTTCAGCCAAGCAGGTATAAAAAAATCACACGAACACCTGGGTTATCTTGTGTTTTCCCACTATGATAGAGGCATGAATTTTAGGAACATTTCTGTATTCTAAGAAAATAAATATTAAGCACAGTAATAAATCTCAAGCCTCAGTGTCTGGGAGAGAGAAGCGGGAATGCTGGGGACCCTGGTGAACTGGAGGGCACCCGCCATCTCTAAGGGGGGCCTCATTTCTTAGCTCCAGCAATTATTTCCATGCCAGATCATCTCACTTTTCAAGAAAAGCAGGAACTCATATTTTTGTGTGAAATCTTCTAATTTTCAAATATTGGCTCAATTTTTAAAATTCTGTGCGAGCCAAATAAAACACATCAGTTGGCACAAATATGCCCAGCATGTGAGTAAGTTCTCGTGAAGAGCAAGAACTACAGAAGAGCAGCAGGGGAAGGAAATCCAGAGTTCATTCATTGAAGGTGTTCATTTGTGTAACGTGTGTTTATTGAGTGGCATGTATGTGCCCTGGACGATGCTGAGAACTAAATCTGAATGAAAACTAAGAAGTGAAGTAGAAGATAATAAGGGATCGTTAAATCCCTCGAAGAAACTTAGAAATATGATAATTAAGAAAGAAATTATGAAATCTATTGGGAAAAAGTCTCTAAAAACCTAGGCAAGGAGGAGAAAAATTAAAGTGCTAAGAGTTAAGAAAGAAGTGAACAGCAGGTGTGGCGGCCAGCTTTCCAAATGTAGGTGTGTAGCCAGGCTCCAGTATTCTCGCTCGCTGGTGTGCACACCCTCATGGAGTTCCCTCCCATACTGAATAGAGTTGACCTGTGTAACTAACAGGATACTGCAGAAACAATGAGTGTAACTTCCAAGGCTAGGTCCTAAAAGTCACTGTGGCTTCTGTATTGCTCTCTCTTAGATCACTCACTCAGGGGAAAGCCAGCTGCCATGACATGAGGAAAGCCCTAGGGAGAAGTCCACGTGGCGAGGGAGGCCTCCTGCCAACAGCCATTGGGGAGTTGAGCCCTCCTGGAATAGTCACATGAGTGAGCCCTCTGGAAAAGTGGATACTCCAGTGCTAGTCAAATTTTTAGATGACAGCAGCCCCAGCTGACGTGAGAGACCTTGGGACAGAATTACCCAGCTAAGCCACTCCTGAATTCCTGACTCAGAGAAACTGAGAGAGAATAGATGACTGTTGTTTTAATCTACTAAACTTTGGGGTAATTTGTTATGCAGCAATAGATAACTTACACTGTAGGAAAAATAGAGGCATTGAATATAAATCAAAGGTCCAAAAAACAGCAAAAAGAGAGAGAGTAAGCAGTGTGGAGGGGGCGGTTGTTGGAAGAGAATAGTATAATGATAAAGAGCATGGACTTTTAAAATACATCAGACATGAATTCAAAACTTAGCACCCACACCTATGTCAGTGCTATGTGACCTGGGACAAACGCTTAACATCTCTAAACTTCTGTTCCTTCTTCTTTTATGTGAATTCTCAAAATAATAGTAACTACTTACTACAGTTGTTGTGTAGATTAAAAGACAGAATTCCCATGAAATACCGTTCTTGGCACATTGTAAACACTCACTAGATGTAAGTTATTATTATTAGGGATCATATTATGGAAGGCAAACCTTGCATACTCTTTGGATCTGGCATTGACAATGTTTTCAGGGAAAAAAGTACCATTTTGACGCTCTTCTTTTTTCCTTTTTTCTTTTTTTTTTTTAATTCTGAAATAAATCAGAACCTTGATTAACTTTTTTAACTGGATTATCTTAAAGTTAAGTTCTGGGCATCCAAAACATTCCAGAGAAGAAAAGCATAGAATACAAAGCAGAAGCAAATAATTCTAGAAAAAAAATGTATTTGAATAGAAATTAAAAAATTGTTTCAAGGAAGTGATATTCCTTTTTTTCCTTTTGAGCAGTGTAGGCACCATGTTTAGTTCATACACAAAACCTCATCATACTGAGAGCAGATGGCTAATGTCAGTTCCATGTTTATTACCTTGGTGAAAGTAAATTTCTTCAACAAGAGCTACATACAGTACACACTATACACTAAGGCATATTCTCAAAGTCTTCAAGGCTTGGTATTCTCATTTATAGCAGCAAGTCATTTATAAGTGAATCAATGAATGAATAAATGAATAAAATAATTTTAAGTGAAGTAAATTAACTTCAGTGGTGTAAGACCTTTTTTTCCTTTTTTTCAAACTAATGATGTATTTCGTCTACCCAAAGTATGAGCCATAATCCTTGCACGGTCAGCAACAAGTCACCACCAGCAAGGATTAGTTTGTTGTTACCAAAGATTGACAAAGTTGACGCCCTGGTTGTCAGACGTCACTATTTTCTAGGTGTGGATGTGGGTAGCATTTGAAATATCTCTCCTATTTGCTCTTTTCTCTCCAGGCAATCAAGTCACTCTTGTAATAAAATAAAACCACTCCCTTCAGAGTGATTCAGTGGTTGGACCAACCTTACCCAGCTAGTTAATAATAGAGCCTGAACTAGAAACCTAGTCTTTTGTTCCTAAACCTAGTGGGGATTATTTTTGTTACTACAATGCAAATATTTTAACAGTCTTCTTAACTGGTGTCACCAAGCCAGTCTTCTTTTTCCTTCCAGTGATTCTGGTCATTCATAACATTATTCCCTTACTCAAGAACCTGCACCAGCTCCCTTTTGCCACCCCCATCAATGCCAGATGCTGTTATCTGCCTTTCTGGCCCTGTCTTACACAATTGACTGGTTTTCTAAATGCTCCTAAAAATTGATTTTCTCATTGAGCAAGATGGCTTTCCTTAGGCAATCAAATCCATTAAAAGGGACCATGCAATGTGCCCTAGTCCAGGCATTTCTTACCACCTGAGTACCCTCCCCTCTCCTCCCTTTCTTTTGAAATCTTTATAATCCCTCCATTGAAATGCCACCTCCTCCATGAAGCCTTCCTCAACTCCTCCAGCCCGTTTGGCTTTCAACTGGGCTGAGACTCCCATTGCACTTACAGTCAGCACTTTTTATTTCAGAATTTGTTGTTTTATTGCATACTGGGCCAGATATCTTCTGTTTGCCCCTCCAAATCTGTTCTTCATCCTTCTCCACTCTGCTCTGTGCCCCTGGAGACTGACCTGTTTGGTCTACTTTAGTGGTCCTCAAAGCGTATCACCAGACTACAGCATCAGACTCACCTGGGAACGTACTGCGTCAGAGACTCTGGAGGTGGCCCCTGCAGATGTGTTTCAGGAAGCCCTCCAGGTGTTTCTGACACATGCTCAGGTTTGAGAACCACTGCTCTACATCCACAGGCTCTTCTGCTCTTGGCTTTGTAGTTGGGTTTGGTCAATGGGTAGCCCCAGCAGGAGATCAAATGGAAGGAAGACTGAAAGATGGGGACTATTCTGGTGGTGCCCCTATTCCTGGCACACACCTTTGAAACCCCTTTATTTTTATTTTATTAAGCCTTCCTTCCCTCATCCTACCATCCTGTTGTGCCATCCATTTTCTTTTGGGACTTTGACCGGCATACCATCTATATTAATTTATAATCAACATAAATAAAATGTCCCAGTTATAATTGTCTTTCTTATCCTTCCCTGCCTGCCTCCCATCCCCTAAATTGTTGATCACTGCAGTCCAGGGATTTTCCCTAATTATTTTCTCGGAACCCTAGACCCCTTAGGTGGTGAGGTAGACAGAATAAGGGTCTCATAAAGATGTTCACATCCTACTCCCCAGAACCTGTAGATATGTTACCTTTTATGGCAAAAGAGACTTTGCTGATGTGATTAAGTGAAGAATTTTACTGTAGAGAGGTTTGGATATCCTGGTGGGCCTAATCTAATCACAAAGTTCCTTACAAAAGGAAGGCGACAGACTCAAATTCTGAGGACATAGGACAAGGAAAGCAGAGGCCAGAGACAGAGGGAGGGAGACATTTCAAGAGGCTATGCTCCTGGCTTTGAAGAGGGAGAAAGAGACCGTGAGTCAAGGAATGCAGCCGCCAGGAGAAGCTGGAAGAGGCAAGGGAACAGATTCTCCTCCACAGCCTCCAGAAGGAATGAAGCCCTGCAAACGACTTGATTATAGCCTCCTAGGATTCATTACAGACTTCTGACTTCCAGAACGGTAAGAGAATAAATTTGTGCTGTTTTGAGCCACTAAGTTTGTGGTAATTTGTTACAGCAGCAACAGGAAACTAATACAAGTGGCTTATAGAAAATAGGTGTCTCGATCAAATACGTTTGGGAAAGCCCACGTACTATATCATGAGAAATACTGCACGAAAGAACTATTTCTAAATTCTCGAAACCCACTGCTCTCAAACTTATCTCTAGGAAGATCTATTAACATTCCACAGGCCCTAGTGCTAACTACATTCCAGAAGTTGTGCTACATGCTCTAAACATCATTTAATTCTCCCCATTACCTTAGGGGATCATTGTTACTATTATTCTCATTTTACAAAGTAGTAAACTGAAGTTCAGAAAGATTAGTAATTTAGTTCATGGCCACATAGCTCGTAAGGGGTAGAGCTCAGACTGGAAACATTGGCTAACCCCAATGCCCATATTCTCAGACCTCCACTCTACCTGTCTATTCTTGAGAAACACTAAATAGACCCAGGCTACTCTATGGCTAAAGGGAAAACGCTGTATGATATCTGACATCTTTACAAATACCAAATGTGCCACTTCTCATAATTTATAATATTCCATGTATTCCAAACATCTTATTGCCAATCCCTGGGTCAAGTGCAGAATGGAGCCTACTGCAGTCTGGTTTAAAAACAGTTAAACACTGGAGTGCGTGCAAGGTAGAGGAACTTCCTTCCCATGAAGAAGCAGCTTTCAGACATAAAGGAGCTGGTGTACGGATGTGACATGGTCACAAAGGATCAGTACCCTTGGATATAACTCAGTAGAGAGGCACCGTTCAGAAACGGCAAGCCTGCCAGCACTTTTCTTATTCTCCCATAAAAATTAATGGCTAAAACCAGCAGAGAAAATCTCGGACTGTTAGGTGGAAGATGTTTTTATAGGCAATTCTAATTATACATGATATTTGGGAATTTACAGAAGAGAGAAGCTCATGCAGGAGTTAGAAGAATTTTTTTTTTCTAAATAAATGTTTATCACTCAAAAATAGTCTGCATAGGGCATTTCTTACATTTTAGGTGCACATTTTAGTGAGCAAACACGCTACTCTGTGCTGGAATATTTTATTGGCATGTGCTTGAACTTCTTTAGTGATTAATACCAAAAAACTCATGCTTTTAACTCTTCTAAAGAATTTTTCTGTCTTTGTCAGTCTCTGCGTTAAATATTGTGAATTATTTTGACATGCATCCGTTCTTATGAACACGAAGCAAATTTTAAATCAGTTGCTATATTTTAGCATTTTTTTTACAAGTTTATACAGATGCAAAGCAATTTCAAAAGGTAATCTCCTATTCTGATAGGTTTTAAAAGAAAAAACACTCTATCTCATTTATAAATCTTTAACCCCAAAATGAATGACACTAAATAGAATACTTCACTCTGGAATGGGAAAAAAGGCATTAGTGGGAAAATTGGTGAAATGTGAACACAATTTGGAATTTCACTAATAGTAATGCACTAATGTTCATTTCCTGGTTTTGACAAATGGGCCACAGTTAGGCGAAATTGGACAAAGGATAAACAGAAACTCTCTGTACTGTCTTTGCAACTTTCATATAAACCTAAAGTTATTCCAAAATAAAAAATTTGTTTTAAAAATTGAAGAATGTCACCCTGTCAAATCACACGGCTTTGATAATGTTGTTACTTGTGTGAACTGACAAGGTTTCAGGTGGATTTGAGACCTAGCATTCCACTCTCCCCTTCTCCATAGCCTATGTTTAGATACCGAGCAGATAGTAGGTTTCTAACCAGGAAAACAAAGCCAATCAGCAAAGCAATAAAATTAAAAAAAAAATGTGGTAGACATTCCTAAGAGGTGATGTCTGCTTTGTTTAACCAAATTCTTATAACTTGATCAGCATCTTCAGTAGAGAACTGGCTCCCTGTGGGTTCTACCTCCTTATACAAGGTACCATTCAAAAGAAACACACAAACAAAACTCAGCCTCAAAATGAAGCTCATGGCCCATATGTATAGGACCACTTGGAATTTATTTACTTGTCATCTCTCTCTCCATCTAGATTGTGCATCCTTCTCAAACAGGATCAGGAATCACCCATGAACCCCACACTTTGCCTGACACAGTGGATGCTCAAACACTATTTTATAATGGGTGAGTTAATAAATTAACTAGCTGAGGCTGGTCCAGTGGCATAGTGATTGGGTTCACGTACTCTGCTTCAGCGGCCTGGGGTTCACGGGTTTGGATCCTGGGCATGGACCTAAACACCACTCATCCAGTCATGCTGTGGCGGCATCCCATATACAAAACAGAGGAAGATTGGCAACAGATGTTAGCTCAGTGACAATCTCCCTCAAGCAAAAAGAGGAAGATTGGCAACAGATGTTAACTCATGGCCAATCTTCCTCACCAAAAACATAAATAAATTAATAAATAAACTAATTAACTAGCTGGTATTTATATGAGAGGAGTCTTGCAGGATGTAAAGAAAGGATTGGATAACTCTGGATATGCAGTGAAAATAGAGTTCTTGTGCCCACGTGTATATTTTTCAATCAATTTGGGGATAAATTTCCCAGTGGCCTGAGTCATGAATGGGAATTCAGAGCTGAATGAGCCCTTGAAGCACAATGAATATGAGGAATAACTCTCCCCTTAGGAAAACAAAGTAGGTAAACAATTCAAACCAGTCCCCAATACAATGAGAGCAAAGAACATGACTGCCACATTGAGAAGAACCACATATTTTCCACTGTGGGAGGGCTCAAAGTCATTCACTCACTCATCAGGCAAACATTTTTTGAGACCCAGGGATTCAGTAGTCGGTGAATAAGAGAGACAGGATGCGTGACTCCTGAGGCCTTGCACTTAACCCCTGCACCCCACTTCTTCAACTCCATCACATGTTGGCCAACACAAATAACAAGTGTTACGGTCCAATTCCTGAGTCGGCCATCATATTGGCAGCTTTGGTCACGGTGACCCTGGTTCTCAGGCACATACCAGAAATGAGCCTCAGCCTTTGAAATTAGCAAAGGCAAACAAGCCTGCCACTTAATTTCCCTTTTCTCCTCCATATTAGGAATTACTGTCAGTGTGAACACACAATTTCCCAGAAATTGACAGTTCAACTAGCTTGGCATTTGAAAATTACCATTATTAGTTTTAGCATGTGAGCAATTTCTTCCAGCCTCGTGGTTTGCAAAGTTTTTTCTCTATCTTTTAACTAATCGTGGGGTGACATATTTTATTCATTTCAAAATTCCTCACATTCTATTAATAGTAAGACACCTGAATTTTAAAAATTGTTACTGAGAATAATAAACTCTTGGTTTAATCTTCCTACATCTCTACTCCCTCTGTTTGGATGCTACAAGGCTGGTTGTGAAGATAAAAGAAAGATTAAGTCAATATTCTTTTCTCTTATAGTTTAAAAAATTGGTGTTCTGAAGAATCTGGCAGGTAAGTCAGGCTGAGTGCTAATTTCTGTTTAACTCTTGGCTGATTATTATCCTTGTCATGTGGAGATGAAAAATGAATGTTAATTTGTGTAGCATTACATGCGGCTGATGCACAAAGATGTTAGTAAATAACAATACTGATAACCACCAGAATCATCGTCTTCATTATCATAGCAAAGGCTTATACCAAGTGCCAGGCAGCACTCTCAACACTAGACACATTAATGCTTTTTTATTGTGGCAAAACATACATAACATAAAACTGGCCATCTCAACTATTTTGAAGTGTACAGTTCTGTGGCATGAAGTACATTCACATTGTTGGGCAATGGTCACCACCCTCCATCTCCAGAAGTTTCTCATTTTCCCAAACCGAAACTCTGTACTCATTAAACACTAACTCCCCATCCTCCCTCCCCGCCCCTAGCAACCACTGTTCTACTTTCTGTCTCTATGAAGTTGGCTACACTAGGAACCTCATAGTAGAGGAATCGTACAGTATCTGTCCTTTTGTGACTAGCTTATTTCAACTTAGTATAGTGTCCTCAAGGTTCACCCATGTTATAGCATCTGTCAAAATGCCCCTACTTTTCGAGGCTGATAACACTCTATTGTATGTACAGACCACACTTTGTTTACCCGTTCATCTGTCGATGGACACTTTCATTGCTTTTACCTTTTGGCTGTTGTGAATAATGCTGCTATGAACACAGGCATAAAAATCTTTCTTCAAATTCCTGACTTCAATTCTTTTGAGGCTGTACCCAGAAGCAGAATTGCTGGATCATATAATACTTCTACATGTAACTTTTTTAGAAACCACCATACTGTTCACCACAGAGGCTGCGCCATTGTACATTCCCACCAATGGTGCAGCAGGGTTGCAATTTCTCCATATCCTCACCAAGACTTATTTTCTGTTTTTTTATAACAGCCGTTTTAGTGAGTGTGGGGTGTGAGAGGTTATTTTTATCTCTATTTTGTAAGTGAGGAAACTGAGGCACAGAGAGATTAAAATAACCCGCCCAAGGTCACATATTTGTTATGTGACAGTAGAAACAGGATTGCCCCCCAGGTTGTGGAGCTCTGGAGTCCCAACTGTTCTCCACTGACCTTTTAAAACTAAGAGCAGATACCATTTAATGAGCACTGATGATGTGCCAGGCACTGCTCTAAGCATTTTACATGAATTATTTCATCTAATCCTCGCAACAAACCTGCAAGATGGTTCTTATCATTGTCCCTACTTTTCTAACAAGGAATACAGAAAAAAGTTAAGTATATTGTCCCGGCTTCTTTAGCTAGTAAATAACAGAGCTTGTATTCGAGTCCAGGTCTCCAAATCCAGGGGTCGAGCAATTAAGCTCTATCCCATATTTCGTTTTAGACAAATGATCATCCCATTAAATTCTTTATCTTTCTGTGCACCCTCAGCAGAGATATTTTCCCCTCTCTGTAGCTAATCAAGGTCCTTCAAATTGGATTTCATGGTGATACGGATCTGTTCCCTGGCTCAGGGAGGCTTGTGCTGGCATTTGAATGCAATTCCTCAAGGCTTTCCAATGAGCTAAGCAAGTTGAAACATGCACACCTAAAGTAACATTTCTTCCCAGATAGAGTAAGTTGGCAGAACTCAACCGTTCATGGAAGGGCTATGACTCTCAGAAGAGGCTCTCATTTACCACTTATTCCTTCCCACTTACATCGTTGTTGTTCTAAAGATATTTTCTTCCAATTGGTACGTGAAAACCAAAATTTCCTCCCAGTGTCTCTTGCTAACTCTGTCCCCAACCTATTAGCATGTCTTTGGAGCTGACAAGCAAATTTTGCCTTCACTCTTTGGTGTGCCCCAAAGACCAATGTCTTGGTGTCCTTCGGAATCTCTGCTAAATCTTCCCAACTATGTGTGACTCGGCTTTGTCAAATATAAGTCCCCAAAGAATTGGGAAATGCCATTCAGAATAATGGTGAGTAAGCAAGCTGAGTGGTTACGAGCACAGACTTTGACATTCACTTAGCCTGGGTGAATCCACTCAACCACTTAACAGATGTTTTACTTTGGGTGAGCTATTTTAACTGCACTGAACATCATTTGCTCAATCTGTAAAGCATGGATTAAAAAGTTTTTGAGTCATGGGGGTTTAAGAGGATAAATGAGATCAGATTCATAAAAATATCAGCATAGTATTTGGCATATAATAATCTTTCTATAAATGTTAGCTGTTCTATTAAATCTCACCAACTAGAGGGTGGCATTCCAAGGGTAGAGATTAATTCTTACTGACACATCTAGCATAGAGCCTTACACATAAGAAGTGATCAAGAAATCTTTTTGGAGGATGACTGCTCATTTTTTTGATGGGATCGCCAAGATGCTTTCAACGTCATGACTATACACTCCAAATCACAGGTTTCAAGACTAAGGAACAGGAAGGACAGGGATAAGGAGGGCAAAGAGGCTAGGGGGAGCAGGCATGGGAGACAGGCGCACACAGGAATTTCAGAAGTCATCATCCTGTGAGAGCCAGCCTCAAAGAGTGCGCACACTTCACGCCAAAAGAAGTTGGCTAGAGTCTCTGTGTGAAGAGATGGATTGTTGAGCAAGGATCTGCATGTCTAAACGATTCCAGCATCTTGCCCACCTGAGGAGATGTCCTGACTCTTCTCATCAGTAATTATTCTGCTTTTCCACATGCACACATTAGGAAATGTCTCCTCTCCAGGACGTCCTTGGCCAAAGCATCTCCATTTGTACTTTTGAATGCAGTCAGGCCTGGAAGCATTTTGCTTGTTATTGGAATGTTGTAGGTTGTACTAGAAACCCTGCCCAACGCTTACATCACTGTTGGAATTTGAACTTTATTCACTTACTTATTGTTCTAGAACTGAGCTGCCCAATATAGTAGCCACTGTACCCAGGCATCTATTAAATTTTAAGTAATTGAAATTAAATAAAATTTAAAATTCAGTCTTATCAGCCACATTGCAAGTGCTCAATAGCCACATGTGGCTACTGGCTACCATATTGGACAGCGCAGATATGGAACATTTAGAACATCATGGAAAGATCTGCTGGACAGTGTTAATCTAAGTTCAAGCATCATGGAACAAATAATTCATATGACAAATCGTGTCATGGCAAAATGAGAAGCATGGGGAGCTATGATTCCTCATGTACACTACAGTGGTTTTAAAACAGGTCACAAGTTCTTTGACATACCATCTATCAAAATGTGGAATCTCATTCCCCTTTTCTTGAACATGAGCCAACCTTAGTGATTTGCTTCTAATGAATTGAATGAGATGGAAGTGAAGCTGTGGAATTTCTAAGGCTATGTTAGAAAAGACAACAGAGCTTCTGCATGGCTCTCTCTCTTACAATGCTCACTTTTGGAATCCACCACCACGCTATGAGGAAGCACAGGCTATATGAAGAGGTCATGTGTAGGTGCTCTGGCCAACAGCTCTCACCACAGCCCCAGCCGACACCCAACATTAAACTCTAGACAAGGGAGCCTTCTGAGGACTGCAGCTCCCAGCCTTTGAGTCACCTCAGCTACTGGGTGAAGCAGAGACAAGATGTTCCCAGCCTGAATTACAGATTTGTGAGCCAACTGATGTTGTTTTAATCCACTACATCTGGAGTGCTTCATTATACATAAACAGATAGCTGGAGTATACGCATTCTCAAAAAGTAGCACGTTTGTGATGAAACATCTTTAGTGAAGTATCTTTAATGAAGTTCAGAACATGATGAAAAGATGTTAGAGGAGGCATAAGGGTCATTCTCTTCAGTACCTAATTGAAATGTCAATGGTGAGAACATGAGACAAATAGAAAGAGTAGGAAAATCATAATTTGCTTTTAAAAATGGTAACTCCCTCCAACATCCAACTGCATAAACTCCACCTTCCCCCACCCTCACTCTCAATGGCTAAAGTGATGGCAACACTTTTGGTACTTGCTCCCCCAGACTCAGAACTTCCGATTCAGTGGCAGCTCCACAGGTCTATGTAGGGCTACAGTCTGGTTAGAAGAGTGCTTGTCTTCGTACTCTATCTGCTTAGAACACTTGATGCTTTCAGTAATATTATATGTGACAGTTAAAACAAAATGGCAGAGATTCCTAAGATGCTTTTATTCTTAATTTATATAAAATTGAGAAAATATTAATTGTCCATATAAAGTTATTTTTCTTAAGCAGCTTTGATTTTGATTAGTTTTAGATTTCCCCAAGAGCAAGACCCTAAGAAAAAGACTATGTGCAAGAGGCTTATTTGGGAGTGTCAGATAGAGAGATAAACACAGGGAATGAGTGAGACCCAACACAAAGATGCATTATCAAGTTGTCAACTGCTAGGGGAGTGTGCATCCTTAATCCCATGGGACTTTCAGAGAAGCTAAATGAAATGCTTCTTGGGTCCATTCACCCCAGAGGAATGAAGGAGGAAGCATTTATCCATTAGCTCCTATTGTCTAGGGATCAACTGTTGCCCCATGGACTGTGTCTGCGTGAGTGCCAAATGGATTCCTAAGGGGATCCCACACCACAGCATGAAAGAAATCTTACAGCAGAAAGCAGAATACATGCAGTGGAAGCCCGAGGTAAAGCACTGTCAGATTGTACCTACATAGAGCTGGTTGAAGCATGAATGGAGCCGGTTACCTCAGATTGGCTAAAATAAGAGGTGAGGATAAGAACAGATAAGAGGCTCTGAGGTGGTACACAGGATGTATCTGATACAGTCTACCCTTTGAACCACTCAGCCATGCTTTTGCTCTCTCAGTCCAAACAATTACACAGTCTCCTTCAAAGTCACAGCCACCACAATCTCTACAAAGACCATACAAAGGGGTTAGTGAACCAGGCGACATGGGTGCTGCAGCCAGTCCTGAGGCTCTAATTGATGTTCCACCAACCATTCTAGACGCCCTTCTCCCTTGGCTGGCACTTCAGCTGGGATGTTTGCTAGGTAACGATTCAAATATTCGCCTTCAGAAGGGCTGAGCCCTTAGTTTCCTTGCCGTATGGGACTGCGGGTGTTGCACTTCCCTATCCATCTTTATCAGCAGGCATGGAAACAGCGAGAAACACCCCTAATGAATGCCCTGGGTTTCAGGCTTACTTCTCACCATCTTTATTGTGCAGCAGCACCTCTAGCTTCTCAGAGTGATGACAGTCAATTACACTCATTGTCACAGTCAGGCTTTCTTTTGCCTTCTGGCCTACCATCATGAGAAATTGCAAGTAACCCACACCTCAGTTAGACAACTGAGTTGTTTGGACACGCTACGACTAACTGATCTTTCCAATAACTGTACTCCTTTGCACACTTAATTTGCAGGGGAAGCATGAGACATAAATGTACACAAGGATATAACTGAGGTGACAGGATTTGGGAAAAATGGATATTCAGAGATGACCTGCTAATTTCTCCATGTTCATACAAGGAATCAGCTCATTCCCTGTGTTGTACTGCCTGTGGAGGTTTCAGAATTTGCATCTAGGAGTAGCCAGCTGAGTGGAAGTGAACAGCCAAAGAAATGGTTTTGAAGCTACAGACCATAGCAAGCACACTGGTTTCACTTAGTATGTTTCTTTGAGGTGGCCTTCAGCATAGTGAGGAGACATAAATAGCACCCCTTGCACTATCCAGGTATACTGCTCAGGTGGGAAAGTGGACTGATGTATTTTAGAACAGTTTTCCCCACTTAGGATGGCAATAGGAACCCATCACAGCAGATACCTTTTTGTGCTCCGCATCTTATCAGCTTGGCCTGTTTCCTGTTCCACACACAGCTACAGTGGACAGTTCCACCCACCTTGTGCTGGCAAGCGACACTCACCTCAAGCACATGCCGGCACCTTACATCCTTGCTCAGCACCTTCTGGGGCACTGCTAGAGTCTATTGGACCCAGAGCAGCCTAGCCCCTACGCATGGGAAAGTTAATATCTCCAGGGACCACCCTCATCCCAAGGGAGGTGGGAGCTAGTAAATAAATGTGCTAGCCTCCTGTCTTTGGGGTGGATAGTTCTGGGAGGCATTCCACATGCTTCTCAGCTGTCCCCCCATAATCCAGCCCCCATTTCCCAAAGTGACAGCCTCAAAAACTACTATTGGCTTTTTTATATATAGTTTTTATTTCTTTGTTAATTTTAGATTTATTAATATTAGGTGGTTTTACTATTATCCATAACTGGTTTTTTTATTTATTTTATTGAGGTCATAATAGTTTATAACATTGTGAAATTTCCATTGTACATTATTATTTGTCAGTCACCATATAAATGTGCCCCTTTACACCTTATGCCCACCCTCCAACTCCCATCCCCTCTGGTAACCACTACTCTGTTCTCTGTATCCATGTGTTAGTTTATCTTCCTCATATGAGTGAAATCATACAGTGTTTGTCTTTCTCCGTCTGGCTTATTTTGCCTAACATAATGCCCTCAGGGTCCATCCATATTGTTGCAAATGGGATGATTTTGCCTTTTTTTATACCTGAGCAATATTCCATTGTATATATATACCACATCTTCTTTGTCCAATCATCAGTTGATGGACACTTAGGTTGCTTTCATGTATTGTCTGTTGTGAACAATGCTGCAATGAGCATAGGGGTCCATAAGTCTCTTTGTATTGTTGATTTCAAGTTCTTTGGATAAATATCCAGTAGTGGGCTAACTGGGTCGTATGGTATTTCTATTTTTAATTTTTTGAGGAATTTCCATAGTGTTTTCCATAGTGGCTATACCAGTTTGCATTCCCACCAGCAGTGTATGAGGGTTCACTTTTCTCCCCATCCTCTCCAACATTTGTTGTTTTTTGTCTTGGTGATTATAGCCATTCTAACAGGTGTAAGGTGATATCTTCATGTAGTTTTGATTTGCATTTCCCTGATAATCAGTGATGGTGAGCATCTTTTCATGTGCCTACATGTGTGTATATCTTCTTTTGAAAAATGTCTGTTCATATCCTCTGCCCATTTTTTGATCGGGTTGTTTGGTTTTTTGTTGTTAAGTTGTGTGAGTTCTTTATATGTTTTGGAGATTAACCTCTTGTCAGATATAAGATTTGCAATTATTTTCTGCCAGTTGGTAGTTGCCTTTTTGTTTTGTTCCTGGTTTCCTTTGCCTTGCAGAAGCTCCTTAGTCTGATGAAGTCCCACTTGTTAATTTTTTCTTTTGTTTCCCTTGCCTGAGTAGACATGGTATTCAAAAAGATGCTTCTAAGACCAATATCAAAGAGTGTACTGCCTATATTTTCTTCTAGGAGTTTTATGGTTTCAGGTCTTCAAGTCTTGGATCCATTTTCAGTTAATTTTTGTGTATGGCGAAAGATAATGGTCTACTTTCATTCTCTTGCATGTGACTGTCCAGTTTTCTCAATAGCATTCATTGAAGAGAATTTCCTTCCTCCATTGTATGTTCTTGGCTACTTTGTTGAAGACAAGCTGTCCATAGATGTGTGGTTTTATTTCTGGGCTTTCAATTCTGTTCCATTGATCTGTCTGTGTTTTTGTACCAGTACCATGCTGTTTTGAGTACTAAAGCTTTGTGGTATATTTTGAAGACAGGGATTGTGATGTCTCTAGCTTTGTTCTTTTTTCTTGGGATTGCTTTAGCTATTCAGGGCCTTTTGTTGCCCCATATGAATTTTGGGATTCTTTGTTCTGTTTCCATGAAGAATGTCATTGGGATTCTGATTGGGATTGCACTGAACATGTAGATTGTTTTAGGTAATATGGACATTTTAACTATACTTATTCTTCCAATCTCTGTGCATGGAATATCTTTCCATTTCTTTATGTCATCACCGATTTCTTTCAATAACGTCTTATAGTTTTCATTGTATAAGTCTTTCACCTCCTTGGTTAAATTTATTCCTAGTTATTTTATTCTTTTTGTTGTGATTGTAAAGGGGATTATATTCTTGAGCTCTCTTTCTCTTAGTTCATTATTACATTATAGAAATGCACCGGTTTTTGTAAGTTGATTTTGTACCCTGCAACTTTGCTGTAGTTGTTGATTATTTCTAATAGTTTTCTGATGGATTCTTTAGGGTTTTCAATATATAAAATCATGTCATCTGCAAACAGTGAGAGTTTCACTTCCTGCTTGTCGATTTGGATATCTTTCATTTCTTTTTCTTGCCTAATTTCTATGACCAAAACCTCCAGTACTATGTTGAATGAGAGTGGCAAGACCGAGCACTCTTGTCTTCTTCCTGTTCTCAGAGGGATGGCTTTCCGTTTTTCCCCGTTGAGTATGATGTTGGCTGTGGGTTTGTCATATATGGCCTTTGTTATGTTGAGGTACTTTCCTTCTATACTCATTTTATCAAGAGTTTTTATCATAAATGGATGTTGGATCTTGTCAAATGCTTTCTCTGCGTCTATTGAGATGATCATGGATTTTTTACCCTCATTTCGTTAATGTGGTGTATCACATTGATTGATTTGCAGATGTTGAACCATCCCTGCATCCCTGATATAAATCCCACTTGATCATGGGGTATGATCTTTTTAATGTATTGCTGTATTCAGTTTGCTAATATTTTGTTGAGGATTTTCACATCTGTGTTCATCAGTGATATTGGCCTATAATTGTCCTTCTTTGTGTTGTCCTTGTCTGGCTTTGGGATGAGAGTGATGTTGACCTCATAAAATGTGTTAGGACTTATTCCATCTTCCTCAACTTTTTGGAACTGTTTGAGAAGGATAGGTATTAACTCTTCCTTGAATGTGTGATAGAATTCTCCAGAAAGCCATCTGGTCCTGGACTTTTATTTTTGGGGAGGTTTTTGATTACTGTTTCAATCTCTTTACTTGTGATTGGTCTATTCAGATTCTCTGTTTCTTCTTCATTCAGTTTTTGGAGGTTGTATGAGTCTAAGAATTTATTCATTTCTTCTAGATTGTCCAATTTGTTGGCATATAGTTTTTCATAGTATTCTCTTATAATCTTTTGTGTTTCTGTGGTATCCATTGTAATTTCTCCTCTTTCATTTCTAATTTTATTTATTTGAGCCTTCTCTCTTTTTTTCTTAGTGAATCTGGCTAAGAGTTTATCAATTTTGTTTATCTTCTCAAAGAATCAGTTCTTTGTTTCATTGATCCTTTCTGTTGTTGTCTTAGTTTCAGTTTCACTTATTTCTACTCTAACTTTTGTTATTTTCCTCCACAGCTGACTTGATGCTTGGTTTGTTCTTCTTTTTCTAAGTCCGCTAGGTGTAGTTTAAAATTGCTTTTTTGAGGGGCTGACCCAGTGGTGCAGCAGTTAAGTTCACATGTTCTGCTTCAGCAGCCTAGGGTTCACCAGTTTGGATCGCAGGTGCGGATATGGCACCACTTGGCAAGCGATGCTGTGGTAGGTGTCCCACATATAAAGTAGAGGAAGATGGGCACAGATGTTAGGTCAGGGCCAGTCTTCCTCAGCAAAAAGAGGAGGAATGGCAGCAGTTAGGTCAGGGCTAATCTTCCACAAATAGTTAATTAATTAGTTAGTTAATTAATTAAGATGTTAAAAAAATATTGCTTATTTGAGATTTTTCTTGTTTGTTAAGGTGGGCCTGTATTGCTATGAATTTCCATCTTAGGACTGCTTTTGCTGCATCGCATATGAGTTGATATGGTACAGTTTCATTTTCATTTGTCTCCAGACATTTTTTATTTCTTCTTTAATTTCTTCAATGATCCATTGGTTGTTCCATAGCATGTTGTTTAGTCTCCACATATTTGTGATTTTCCCAGCTTTTTTCTTATAATTTATTTCTAGTTTCATAGCATTATGGTCAGAAAAGATGCTTGACATGATTTCAATCTTCTTAAATTTATTGAGGGTTGCCTTGTTTCCCAAAGTATGGTCTCTCCTTAAGAATGTTCCATGTGCACTTGAGAAAAATATATGTTCTGCTGGTTTTGGATGGAGTGTTCTATAGATATCTATTAAGTCCATCAGGTCTAGTTTCTTGTTTAAATCCACTATTTCCTTGTTGACTTTCTGTCTGGATGATCTATCCATTGATGCAAGTGGGGTGTTGAGGTCCCCTACTATTGTTGTATTGTTGTTGACATTTCCTTTTAGGTTTGTTAATTGTTGCTTTATGTAGTTTGGTGCTCCAGTGTTAGGTGCATATACATTCATAAGTGTTATGTCTTCTTGGTGGAGTGTCCCTTTTATCATTATATACTGCACCTCTTTGTCTCTCATTGCCTGTTTTATCTTGAAGTCTACTTTGCCTGATATAAGTGTGGCAACATCTGCTGTCTTTTATTTGCCATTAACTCAGACTATTGTCTTCTACCCCTCACTCTGAGCCTGTGTTTGTCTTTGGATCAGAGATGTGTTTCCTGGAGGCAGCATACTGCTGAGTCTTGTTTTTTAACCCATCCCACCATTCTGTGTCTTTTGATTGAAGGAGTCAATCCATTTACCTTTAGAGTGATTATTGCTATATGATGGCTTAATGCTGCCATTTTATTACTTGTTTTCTGGTTGTTCTGTATTTCCCCTGTTTCTCATTCTGTGTACTTCACACTACCAATTCAGTTTGGTAGTTCTCTATGATGGTTTTCTCACTTTTCTCTTTATAATTTTTGTCTCTGTTCTGATTATTTGTTTAGTGGTTATCATGAGGTTTACATAAAAAACCTCATAGATGAGATAGTCCAATATCCGATAGCCTTTTATCTCCACAGACTAAGCTGATTCCATCCCTTTCCTCTTCCCCTGTAAGTCAGTGTTGTCATAACTTATTCCATCTTGTGTTGTGAATTTGTGGTTAAAATTATGAGATTATATTTATTTTTTATGTTTTCCTTCCCTTTATCTTTAATTTTATAATTAAGTGTTTGCTAACCTGTTCAGATCAAGAGCAGCAATTTTCTGATTTTGTCTGCCTATTTATTTCCTTGCTCAAGGCTTTGTAAACCTTTCCTCTTTTTTTGGGATATGAGGGCATTTTTGAGCATTTTTGTATGGGAGTCTTGTGGTGATGAACTCCCTTACCTTTTGTTTACCTGGGAAAGTTTTTATTTCATTGACTTTTGCCAGTCTTACTACTATATGCCTTGGAGAAGTCTTTTTACATAATTAGGAGTTCTATGAGCTTCTTTTACTTGTATTTCCAGCTGCTTCCCCATGTTTGGGAAGTTCTTAGTTATTACTTCTTTGAACAAACTTTCTGCTCCATTCTCCTTCTCTTCTCCCTCTGGAAAGCCTGTAATTGTTATGTTGCATTTCCTAATAGAGTAAGATATTTCTCAGAGTTTCTTCATTTCTTTCTAGTCTTAGTTCTCTCTCCTCCTCCATCTGAAGTATTTCTATATTTCTGTCCTCCAGACTGCTAATTCTGTCCTCCATAATATCAGCTCTGTTATTCAGGGAGTCCAGATTTTTCTTTACCTCATCCATTGTGTTTTCCCATCTCCAACATTTCTCATTGGTTTTCCTTTATAGTTTCAATCTCTTTTGTGAAGAATTCCCGCTGCTCATTAATTTTCTTCCTGATACCATTGAACTATCTATCTGTATTTTCTTGTAACTCATTGAGGTTTTTTTATGATAGCCATTTTGAATTCTCTGTCATTTAGATTTAGATTATAAATTTCTGTACCTTTAGGATTGATTTCCGGGTGCTTGTCATTTTCCTTTTGGTCTGGAGAATTAACATATTTCTGCATACTGTTTGATGGCAAGGATTTGTGCCTTAGCATAGTGATAGTATCTAGTTGCAGCTTCCACCTGCCAACACTGGGGGGACTGTCAAGAGTTGTATACTCTGAGCCTGCCCCAGCACCTGGCATCTGTGCTTGTCCTTTGGAATCTATGCTGACAGGTCCCATCTGTGATTGCCAGTTTGTTCACTCACAGCAGCTGCTTTTCTAACCTACGCATGGGCACTCTGGCCAACCAGCTGAGCTGGAGCACCAGGTCGGGGGAGGGGCACTTTCTTTCACCTGCATGATCCTGGGGGCATTTTCATTCTGCCCTCACTATCTGCTCTCCTGGGGTGCTGGCTTCATGAAGCCACCCCCGCAATAACTTAGCCACCTCTGTATGGGGCTTTCCCATGGGCTGTGAGGGGACTTGGAGAGTGAAGACGTTCCTGTGGAGAGTCACCCCTTCATTCTCTTTTCTCAGAGCCACAGGCAGTCACACACCCTGAAAAACTACCATTGGCTTTCGCTCCTTCCTTATTGTACCCTCTTCACTCCCTTACCCTTGATTCTTGGGACCACTTCCCACATAAAAAATATGAAGATGACTTAAGAAAAGGAAAATGATCAAGGATAAATAGGGGCATTTCATAAAGAGATCAATTCTCTAAGAAGACAAAAGAGTCCTGAACATGTGTGCACCTAAAAACAGCGTCAAGCGTGTGAGGCAAAAATTGATAGAACTGCAAAGAGAAATAGACAAGTCCACTATTATTACTGGAGACTTCGATACCCCTCTTTCAGTAACTGATAAATCAAGCAGGCAGAAAATTTAAGATATAGTTAACATGATGAGCACTATCAATCAACTTGATCAAATTGACACCTACAGAATACTCCACCCAACATTATCAGAATACACATTCTTCTCAAGCTTGCATGGAGCAATCACCAAAGGAGACCACATTCTGGGCCATAAAACCGTATCTTAACAAATTTAAAAGAATATAAATTATGCAAACTATGTTCTCAGAGCACAATGGAATTAAACTAGAGATCATTAATAAAATCTCCAAATACTTGGAAATTCAACAACATAGTTCCAAATAGCACATGGTCAAAGAAGAAGTCTCAGGAGAAATTTCAAGATATTTTTAACTAAGGGAAAATGAAAATATAACTAGTCAAAATTTCTGGCATACAGTGAAAGCAGTGTTTAGAGGGAAATTCATGGCATTAAATTCATATATTAGAAAAGTAGAATAACCTAAAATCAATAATTTAAGCTTTCATTTTAGGAAACTGAGATAGATGAGCAGTTTAAGCCAAAATGAAGAAGAAAAAAAAGAAATAACAAAAATTAGAGCAGATGGGGCCAGCCCAGTGGTACAGTAGTTAAGCTTGCACATTCTGCTTCAGTGGCCTGGGGTTTGCTTGTTCAGATCCTGGGTGCAGACTTGGCACCACTTGTCAAGTCATGCCATGGCAGGCGTCCCACATAGAAAGTGGAGGAAGATGGGCACAGATGTTAGCTCAGGGCCAGTCTTCCTCAGCAAAAAAGAAGAGGATTGGTGGTAGGTGTTAGCTCAGGGTTAATCTTCCTCAAAAAAAAAAAAATTACAGCAGAAATCTTTGAAATTGAAAACAGGAAAACAATAGAGAGAATCCATGAAACCAAAAGCTAATGTTTTAAAAAGTTCAATCAAATTGACAATATTCTAGCCTGGCTAACCAAGAGAAAAAGAAAGAAGCTACAGATTACTAATATTGTAAATGAAAGAGAGGACATTGCTAGTGATCCCACAGACATTAAAAATATAACCAAGGAATACCATGAACAACTCTATGCTCACAAATTTGACTGCTTACTTGAATTGAACCAATTCCTTGAAAGACACAAACTACAAAAACTCACATGAAGAGTAATAGATAATCCGAATAGCCTATGTTTATTACAGTAATTAAATTAATAATTAATAACCTTCAGGAACAAAAAGAACCAAACCCAAGTGATTTCACTGATAAAATTCTACTAAATATATAAGGAAAAAATGATACCAATTCTCCACAATCTCTTCAGAAAATAGAAGTGGAAAGGATACTCTCTAACTCATTTTATGAGGCCAATATCATTCTAACACCAAAAAAAGATAAAGACAACACAACAAAGGAAAATTATAGACCAATATCCTCAAAAAATATTGCAAATGAAATCCAACATATAAAATTATATACAATGAGCACATGAAATTTATTCCCAGTATGCAAGGTTGGTCCAATATTCTAAAATCAATCAGTGTAATCCACTGCATATATAGACCAAAGAAGAAAAATCCTGTGATTATATCAACTGATGCAGAAAAAAGCATTTGACAAAATCCGACACTCCCTCATGCTATTCTCAGCTAACAAGCACAAGAGGGGAATCTCCTCAACTAGATAAAGAACATCTACAAAAAAAAAACCCTGCAGTTAACGTCATCCTTAATGGTGAGAAATTCATGCTTTCTCTCTAAGATTAGGAACATGGCAAGGATGTCCCTTCTCACTACTCTTATTCACATCATACTAGAAATGCTAGCTAGTGAAATAAGATAAGAGAGGGAAATAAAAGATATACAGGTTGGGAAGGAAGAAATAAAACTGTTTTTTTCACAGATGATATGAATACCTATGTAGAAAATCCCAAAGAATTGAAACAAACAAACAAATAAAAAACAAATAAAACAAACAAATAAAAAACACCAAAAACTCTCCTGGAACAATAAGAAAGCATAGCAAGTTTGCAGGATACAAGGCTAATATACCAAAGTCAATTGTTTTCTTATATACCAGCAATGAACAATTAATATGAATTTTTTTAAATACCGCTTATAGTAGCATCAAAAAAATAAAATACTTAGGTACAAATCTAACAAAGTATGTACAGGATCTATGTGCAGAAAACTACAAAACTCTGACAAAAAATCGAAGAGAATATAAATAAATGAAGAAATATTCTTTGTTCTTTGAGTTGGAAAACTCAACATTGTTAAGATAGCAGTTCATCCCAACTTGATGTAGGGATTGAACAAAACCTCAGTTAAAATCCCAGCATGCTACTTTGTAGATATTAACAAACTGATACTAAAGTATGTATGTATGCATACATATATGTATACATACGTACATATGTAAAGGCAAAAGACCTAGAATACCCAACACAGTACTGAAGAATAAAAACAACTTTGTAAAACAGATCACCAAATTTCAAGAGTTACTACAAAGCTATAGTGATCAAAAAGCATGGTATTGAGGAGAGAATAGACATATAGATCAATGGAACAGAATAGAGAGTCAAGAAATACATTCACACAAATATAGTAATTGATCTTTGACAGAGGAGCAGAGGTAATTCAATGGAGAAAGGGTAGTCTTTTCAACAAATACCGATGGAACACTTGGACATCCATATGCCAAAAAAAAAAAAGACAGAAAAAGAATCTAGACACAGATTTTATGCCTTTCACAAAAATTAATTCAAAATGGATCATAGACCTAAATTTAAATGCAAAACTATAAAATTTCTAAATGAAAATATAGGGAAAAATAACTAGTGACGTTGGGTTTGACAATGAGTTTTTAGATACAACACCAAAAGCATGATGTGTGAAAAAAATTTTATAAGTTGAACTTTATAAAAATTAAGAACTTCTGCTCTGTGAAAGATGCTCTTAAGAGAATCAAATGACAAGCCACAGACTGGGAGAAAATATTTTCAAAACTCATATCTGATCCAGGACTTGTATCAAAAATATAAAAGGCTCTTAACACTCAGCAATAAGAAACCAAACAACCCAAATTAAAAAGGTCAAAAGACCTGAACAGACACCTCACAAAAAAACATGTACATGACAACTAAGATATATATAACAAATGAGCATATGACAAGATGATCAGTGTCATTTTTCATTAGGGAATTGCAAACTAAAACAGTGATGAGATATCACTACACACCTGTTAGATAGGCTAATTTTTTTTTAATTACAACACCAAATGCTAAGAATGGGAAACAACAGGAACTCTCTTTCGCTGCTGGTGGAAACACCAAATAGTACAGCCACTTTAGAAAATAGTTTGGCAGTTCCTTAGAAAGCTAAACATAGTCTTACCATAAAATTCTGCAGTCATGCTCCTAGATATTTACCCAACTGATTTGAAAACTTATGTCCACACGAAAACTGCATGTAAATGTTTATAGCAGCTTTATTCATAATCACCAAAAACTGTAATCAACCAAAATGTCCTTTAGTGGGTAACGCACAACAAACTGTGGTACAGCCCTACAATGGAATATTAGCATTAAATGCATATATTTGAAATATGCATATATTTTGAAAAATGCATATAGTTGAGCTCTCAAGCCACCAAAAAGAAAGGATGAATCTTAAATTCACATTGCTAAGTGAAAGAAGTCAGTCTGTAAAGGCTACATCCTGTATGACTCCAATTATATGATATTTTGGCAAAGGCAAAACTACAGCAATAGTAAAAAGATCAGCGGTTGCCAGAGGCTTGCTCGGAGGAGTAGGGTTGAAAGGGTGAAGCACAGGGGAGTTGTAGGATTGTGAAACTATTCTATATGATTCTGTAACGATGAATACACAACTCTGCATTTGTTAAAACCCATAAAACTTTACAGCACAAAGAGCAAATCATAATATACAAAATTTTTTTTAAAATCCTTTAGAAGGTGGGAGATCCCAGGATGAATGTCAAATGTGGTAGAATAATCTACCTGTATCACAAATGTATGAGACAAGGAGGTCTCTAAGGAGGTTGAAAAAAAAAAGCTGCTGATTTTAGTAACTTCGGAAATGTACAGAATCTGTAAGATAATGATAAAGAAGGTAAAAGAAACTGTACATAGCACTGTACTCTAGTGACAAAGTTGTTAAACACAGGAGCATAGGGTAACAAGTCAGATATAGCCATACACGTATACTGGGATTGAATATAGTTAAGTAAGGGGATGGGGGATACTGAGAGCCAGCTTTCTTACTGTTGAATTGGAACTTTACAGACATGTAAAGAAAGGAGGCCAGAATTATCCATGTGATGATGGATTAGAGTTGGAGACATTAGTATGAACTCATGCTCACCTTACTATAAATACAGAAAGTTGATTATAGAAATATTTATAGATATGCATATGCTCAGAGGTCAGTAAACACACATATATTTCCATGCTCTGTCAGTTGGGACAGCACAGAAGCAACAACACCCCAGTAGCAATGAGCACATCTAGGGCCCAGATATTGGTTTCCAATATCCTTCTCCCATAAAAGGAAGCAGAACTCCTTGGAGAAATGGCTGCTTCTAGGATTGGGACAGAAAATACACAGGATGAGTTTAGAGAATCTCGCAGTGCCAGAAAGTAAGGAAGCACTAAACAAAACAAAAAACCAGAAAAACCTCCCATTGGTGAAAGGATGTCAAATGAACAAGAGCCAACTAAAAGAGCTCTCAATGGCCAAAGCTGAAACAATTTGAGCAACAAAATAAGAAACAGTGTTGGATTATAACCCAAAGTATGAAATAAGAATCCATGAATCCATACTGATATAAATAAATGATTGAATAAATAAATGGAGGCAAAAAGAAATTTCCTGTGCAGAATTTCAAACACTTCCCGTAGATATCCCCTGACAAGCCCGTGGAGTATAACCCCCCACTTCTGAAGTGCGGGCTGCACATAGTGACTTCCTGCCTGCACATAGCTCCCATCTTTTCCAGCATGGAAAGGGGAGAAAAGAGTGAGAAGCCTGGCAAATCTGCCCTCAGCCCTGTGATCAGAGTCAACACCAACAGTGATTCACCATGTCGATAGTATGTATCTTTAATGTAATGTGTAGAAATGGCACTGGACCTCTGTGGTCTTCTTCTCAAAAAACCGCAACCCCAGTCTAATCACGAGAAAAATATGAGAAAAATCCCAATTGAGGGACATTCTACAGAATACCTAACCAGTACTCCTCAAAACTGTCAAGGTCATCAAAAAAAGGAAAGATGGAAACATTGACTCAGCCAAGAGGAGCCTAAGGAGACAGGATGACTAAATATGGTGTCCAGTATGGGATCCTGGAACAGAAAAGAACATTAGGTTAAAAAAAAAAAAAGGGAAATCTGAATAAAGTATGAACTTCTGTAGTAAGTAATCATTTATCAATACTGGTTGTATCAAATATACCATAATAATGTAAGATGTTAATAATAGCAGAAACTGAGTGTGAGGTATACGGGAATTCTCTGTACTATCTTCACAATTTTTTTTTATAAATCAGAAACTATGCTTAAAAAATAAAGTTTGTTGGGGCTGGTCCCGTGGCCAAGGGATTAAAGTTCCGTGCACTTCTCTACAGTGGCCGGGATTCGTGGGTTCGAATCCCCATGCGAATCCACTCCACTTGTCAGCCATGTTGTGGAGGTGGCCCGCATACAAAACAGAGGACAATTGGCACAGATGTTGGCTCAGGGCAAATATTCCTCAAACAAAAAAGGAAAAAAAAAAAAAGAAGAAGATTGGCAATGGATGTTAGCTCAGGGCAAATCTTCCTCACCAAAAAAAATAATAATAAAAAAGAAATAAATAAAATTTGTTTTAAAAAAAGCCCATTTCTTAAAGAAAAGTGAGGGTGACAAACTGAGCAGCAGGCAGCACAGTATAGGGTAGGGGTAGGGGAGAAGTCTGGGCATCCCAGGGCTGGGCTGTCCTTTGAGCCCTTTTACAAATTGGCTGCATGACTCAACTTCTTAGAATCTCTGTTTTCCTCATTTATTATAATAATGGTAGTTAACATTTTAGTAAAATTCATGAGATCAGGAACCCTGTCTTGTTTATGACTGTATCCTCGGTGCTGAGAACAGTATAGGCATGAAATAATTATTCGATAATTGTTTGTCTAGTGAATGAATGATGGAAGGAAGGGAGGGAGAAAATAAGAAAATAGCGAGGGAGGAAGAGAGGGAAAGAAGAAGGAAGGGAGGGAGGGAGAGAGGAGGGAAGGAGAGAGGTGGGCAGATGGCAGACTGGCTCTTACTCTGTCAGGCACAGTGTTCTGTGCCTTCCATCTATTACTTTAGGAAATACACTCAGTAATCCCTGATATACGGACTACTGTTCTTCTCCATTTGACAGCTGGGGCGGCATGGCTTAAAGGAGTTATATTTCTTGCCCATACACAACCAAAAAGTGACACAGGCAAGATTCAGACCGAACTATCTGACCCCAAACCACACACACTTAACCTATGACCTCCTGAGTCCTTAAATTCCTAATGTAACGATATGGAAGAAATTTCCTCTTTCCCAAATCTCCCATGCGGCACTGCTTCTGTGCCCTGATGGAGTCACACTAGACCATGTCTAGGGTTCCTTCTATGGTGCCAACTACAGGACTCGATAGAACAGAATCTCCTCCCTCAAGACTCTCCCTAGCTCCGTTCTGTGTCTATTTGCTCCCCACCCCAACCTATTTTCTCCATCTGAGCTTTGCTTGGATAAAAACGCCTCATCCATAATTTGTCTTTCTCTGGATCCTGCAAGGGAGACAAAGAGATAAATGCATGACCTCCACATTCATTCTTACGATAACGATATCTTGTCCTGACACACACAGGCCTGGGACTACTCAGCAGGTTCAACTGCAAAGAATAATAAGGTGGAGGGCGGGGGTGGAAGGCAATAGAACAGAGACCTTTCCCTTTAAACATGAGGACGATAAAAAGCAGCTGAATCCAGATAGCATCAGACAACTACAGCCCAAGAAAGGTCTCTGTGTTGGAGTTCCTGGTTTGTGTTGTTATTTTACCTCTAAGTTCAGACCTAATTGTAAGATAATGACTTCAGAGTAAGATAAAACACAAGGCGAATGTCAGATTGTGGAGGAGAAAGCTTTTATTCAAATTAAACATCTTTGATGGTAGGAAAAAAAAAAACAGGGCAGATGTCAATTGCTATTTTACAGCAATCATCTAATTGCTAAATTCCTCCTTAAGCATTGTGCACTTTTTTGGGGGGAAGAGAAAAGAGCAAAGATGAGTTCTTTTCAGCAAAGATTCCAAGCCAGTTATCTAGTGTGGTTTGAAAGGAGTTGACATTTTAGTAAAAAATTGGGCTTTCAATATAGTACTCAAGATAAAAGCTTGCATCCTGCATAGTCTGTGAGTGCAGTTTGAATTTTTTTTTTAATGCTTTTACAGTTTTTAGAGCAGTTGTGAGCTCCACACATTTTTTCCTGAGTAATAAAACCGGGGGAGACGTTTGTAAGTCATAATGTTCCATAAATGGCTCCAAATTTATGGTTGCACTATAAACTGTATTAGGTGATCCAAAAGCTAGTTTGTTGCTTTCACCAGTGCTTTCAGAGTCTATAAATTAGAGTTAAGTCGTGTAAACAGCAAATGAACAGTCATGAGATCACCCTGGGACAAGATGCACACGTCGACTTTTCAGAACATTTGTCTCTTCGCTTCCAGGCATTTCTAAATAAATCATCAGTGGAACGGAGTCAAGACTCCTCACCCCTAAAGGCACCCGGCAGGCGAATCGACTCTGATGCCATATTCCAACCAACTGGAAGAGGATGACTAAGGCGATCCATATGGTGGAGAAGCTTTATCATGTGACAACTACATCGTCCTCAACAGAAAACTCTGCCTTTCCATCAGAACACTTCTTTTCACAAGGCCTAAGGCTGCCTTGCAGAAATTGCTATGGAATAATAAAAGATGATATTATTCCTATTATTATTATTTATTAAAATCTTACAAGGTCCAGGCACTGTACTAAGCACAATAGATGAATTGCTCATGGTATTCTCACCACCCTGTGAGGGTTGTTATACAGGGAAACTGAGGCTCGGAGAGGTTAACTACTGAGATTACCTGGTCCCAAATGAAACAGCTTAGTCTTTCTGCACCCAAAGCCAAGCAAGCTATTAGCCCAAGCAGACAATAAAATATCTTGAGTCAGCCTTGTGTGCATTTTACCACTCACTATGAATCCAATTTAGCCAAAATAAGAGCAATAATGACAAGGAGGAGGACGAATTATCACTCTTATTGAGTGATTACTATGTGCAAAGCACTCTGATAGATTCGGTGCATGCGGGATGTCATGTGGTTCTTATTATAGCCCTCTGAAGGAGACTCCATTAGCACTCCCACTTTGCAGATGAAAACTCTGAGGCTTCAGTGGTAAAGAAACCCTTCCTGAGTCACATGGCTAGGACGTGGCAGGACTATGACTTGAAACCATATCAGACTGACTGTGAGACGCACATTTCAGTGCAGCCGCTCTATTCCGAACCACTGTTTCTTTCTGACAGCTGCCATAGCCTCTTGACTGCCTTCTTTGCTCTCTCTCTTGCCTCCTAGAATCACTCCTCCACCCAGAAGGCAAAATGATCTTTGAAAAATGCAAATCAGCTTATTTCTCTCTTGCTTCTGACCCATTTACTTTCCACCACATAGCCAGAATAAAATCCAAAGTCCTTAACTTGGTCTACGTAAACCTATGAGGCCCGCCTGCTTCTCTTCCTGACCTCATCTCCTGCTGGTGCCCATGCCCCGCACACATCCTCTCCCCCAGACTTTCAGAGCTCTTAGTCCTTGAATGGGCCAAGCTCATTCCTGCCTTGGGGCCTTTGCTCTTACTCTTCCCTCTTCCTGGAAATCAACTCCCCACTTACTCATGTGACTGACTCCCTGCCTCCCTTTCTTTAGGCCTTTCTTCAGATGTTGCCTCATCACAGAGGAGTTTCTTGTCCACACTATTAAAATAGCGCCCCCAGAGCTCCCCCTACAAACCTAACCATTCCCCATCCCCAGCCTTACCTCCATTCACCATTCTCGATGGCACATATTACCTGTTTATTTTTAAGATCTATTTACCTGTTTCCCTCACTAGAATGCAAGCTCCGTGAGGGCAGACAGTTGCTTTTTCTCCCCCCTGTATCACTCATGCCTCCTTATAGCAGAACTCGATAAGCATGCATTGAATTAATTAACAACCAAGTGCCAGCTTCAGCCACAGCAGCCTCAGTGCCCCCATTTTCACCCCTTTCTCCTGTGCCTTTGGGAAAACACACCCTTTTCTTGGAATTTCCCCAGAGATAGATGTGTTAATCTTAGTTAAAGAGGGAAATGATTAGGGCTCACATTTTGTGAGCATCATTACACGGCAAGTATTAATGCTAAGCCCTTGACCCACAGATCTCATGAATTCTCAGAACGATGCTATGAGGAAGTGAATTATAATTGTCCCCATTTCAGTGATGAGGAAACTAAGATTTAAAGAGAAGTGCCTCGTCCAAGGCCTGGATGTGGAAGAGTCAGAACTGAAACCAAGGGTTCTGACATCAAAGTCACACTCCTCCCTTTCTACATCCCTCCTTTATCCCCAGGGTGCTGAACAAGCTTCTAGAGTTGGAAAGAAAAAACCAAAAGCATGTAATATATATATACAATGGAATACTACTCAGCCATAAAAAAGACAAAATCGTGCTATTTGTAACATGCATGGGCCTTGAGGGTATTATGCTAAGCGAGTTAATTCAGATAGAGAAAGGCAAATACTGTATGATTTCACTCATATGTGGAAGATAAACAAACACATAGATAGGAGGACAGACTGGTGGTTACCAGAGGGGAGGGGGGTTGAGAGAGGGCAAAAGGAGTAAAGGGGCACATATGTCTGCTGACAGATGAAAACTAGACTTTTGGTGGTGAACACAACGCAGTCTATACAGAAGCTGAAATATAACGTACACGTGAAATTTACATGTTATAAACCAATGTGAGCTCAATAAAATAACTTTTTAAAAAGCAGCCTATTTCTTATTTTTTCTAAGTTGTTGATATGTTTTGTTGTATCTTGTTTTTGATGAAAACATACCAAAAGAAGGTGAAAAAAAATGTGGAAGAGTTTAAATGTGTTCACTGAGCAAACTTACACCTCTAACATACAACACACACAGAAACCACAATGAGCTGTAACAGTACTATTTACAAGGCGATAATAGGATTATTAAAAAGAAGGTGCTAATTCACAGTGAACTGCAGGTGAGGAGATGGAGCTGCAAGATTGCATTGAAAAAATGGCATCTTCTTTTGATCCCGACACTACAGCTCTGGGACCGTCTGCACGTTCTCATTTGGCGGTAATAATCTGAGGCTCCTTATTGCTGGAGGCTGAGGCTAAACAGCTCTCCTTCAGCTGCCCTCCACCTTGTGAGAGGCCCTGACAGTGCTGAGGAGAGCTTACCCAAGAAGTCCACAGCACCTGGGGGCCCAGAGGCAAAGCCAAACCTTCATCATTGAGTTCCGAATCCCCATCCAGAGGCCTCTGCATTAGTGCAATTATGCAAATCCAACATGGGACGTGTGTACCATTTTGATTGAGTTTCAGGACAAAGGGAATTTATTCTTCTGAGTTCTCACCTGCTTAGCCATAGAGCCAAGCCCTGATGACCGAAGCTGATTCAGACTGTGGTCACACCCAATTCTTTTCCATTCAGGAAAGGGCTCGGAGAAGGAATGTTTTAAGATTTACCTTCATGATGACTCATGCATTTCAGAATTTTCTCTTGCTTTTCATTTTACGCTTTCCTTAGAGCTGCATTAGGAGTCAAGACTAGGTGCCATCCATGAGTGTGCAGGTAGCACATTGCACACCTCCGGGGGTCACCATTCATGAAGATCATTGCTTAGGAGGCTTTGGTGCCCTTTAAGCTCTCTGAAGCCTTTGCTATAAATGGCTCAGTTGCTTTATCCATAGAGCAGAGGTTGTAAGACTGTTCTCCAACTATTTCATAGGAATGTTTATTCAGACCACAAACTAATCTAAAGAATTGAAATTCTTATTCCACCACATCAAAAAACATAAGCCAGGGGCCAGCCCAGTGGCATAGTGGTTAAGTTTGCACACTCGGCTTTGGCAGCCCAGGGTTCAGGGTTCAGATCCTGAATGCAAACCTACACACCACTCACCAAGCCATGCTGTGGCAGTGTCCCACATACAACATAGAGACAGGTTGGCATAGATGTTAGCTCAGAGACAATCTTCCTCAAGCAAAAAGAGGAAGATTGGCAACAGATGTTAGTTCAGGGCCAAACTTCCTCACTAAAAAAAAAAAAAATTATATATATATATATATATATATGCTAGATAAAATAAAACAAAATAGCATAAGCTTGTTTTCTTAGTAGGTGCTATTTAAGCATTATGTTAAAAGGCAAACTGAACCCCGTGGTGATCCTTGAGCAGGTAAGCCCATATCCACATAAACTGACTCTAAAATTGTAATCAAGGAGATGTCTCTTTCAATCAGATTTTTACAGTAAAATAAATGTTGGTTTCAGAATACATTTGATGAAATGGATATACTAATCAGGAGAAAAGTGAAATAGGCAAGCAAATCAGACATTCCATCTTAGCCCAAGCAAGACCAGCCCAGAAGCAACAATAAAATCCTGCCAGCAGACCTGATGTTATCACTAGGAAAATAGGAATTTCTTGAGCCATGTTTTGACTTTCCTTATGGAAGAAAGAACAGTGTGCTGGACCCAGGAAATGATTCCGATACAAGGCTTGGGCCATCTGCGTGATCTGTGAAAATTAAACTACTCTAAAATTACATGGAGACAATCACAGTCTGGATTGCCTTCATTTAGTATTTTCAATTAATGAAAGAGTAGACAATTTTAGCTGCTTAGAGTTCTCTGCTCAATAAAAGCAATTCACAGTTACATTATTTTTTTAATTGATCTTCATTCATTAGCGCCAAATGAGAGAAATAATTGGGCTCTAATTACCCTGGCATCTGAGTAAGTCGTAGTATAATTTTCTATTTGGCTCCAAAGTATTCTCAATAATTATGTCATGTCTCTCTTGCTATCTAATTTAAGAAGCTGAAAGAAATGAAAGAGTGGGGGAAAAAAACAAAAGCAACAATATTTAATCGCAACCCTTATCGATATGCGACTTTTTTCAGATCTGCAGCTTCATTTTGGTTTTAATCAGAGCTGAGGCCTCATGCCAAGTTCAGGGGAAATGGGAGCAAATAGCAAACTACATACGAGAAGAAGCCTCCTCCATTGTTTATTTGAGATGGAAATGCAACACTTGCAAATGTTTATTGCTAAGATGGACAGCAAAACAGATACCATCCCACGACAAGCTGTGTTTCTGCTTTGATTAACATCAAGTTGATTGCTATCCAATCTCCTCAGAAACCTAGATAAAGATGTAACACTAATAATTATGATAGTTATTAACTTGTGTTTATATAACCCTTTATAGTTTTCAAAACACTTTAAAGTTCATTATCTCATAGGAACCAGAGAGAAAGTATAGCTTCCTGCCTAAGATGTCAGCCCTGGGATGGGACTGCCTGGGTTCCAATCTGGACCCCACCGTTTCCCAGCTTAGTACAACCTTGTGCAAAATTAGTTCATCTCTCTGTGGCTTGTTTTCTTCACATCTAAAATTGAGATGATAAAAGCACCTCCCTTGTAGGGTGGCTATGCAGATTACATTAGTTAATATATGTAAAACATTGAGAACATTGGTGTATAGTATGCTCACCATAAATGGTAGCTAATGGGTGAGGCCCTGAGAAAAATTATAAACCCAAAGTCAAATAATGTGATATAGAACAGGAGTTGGCAAACTATGACCCGGGGTCCTAACATGGCCCACTGCCTACTTTCGTATGGCTCACATGCTAAGAGTAGTTTTACATTTCTTAAAAAGTGAAAAAAATAATAACTAGTGGTGTGAAAATTATATAAAATTCCAATTTTGGCATCTAAAATAAGGTTTTATTGAAACAGCCACACCCATCATTTACGTATTGTCTATGGCCACACTAAATGTGGCATTGTCTATGCCATTGTCTCTGGCAGAGCTAAATAGTTGTGACAAAGACTGTACATCCTGCAAAGCCAACAATATTTACTGTCCAGCCCTTTACAGAAAAGGTTTGCTAACCTCTGGTATAGATGTTAAAGTCAATTGTACGATGAGGAAACCCAAATCAGTACAACTAAGGAAGAAGGGAACAGGAATCAATTCCCCGTAATAGGAAGAAGGAATTAGAGTAACACTTTGGAGCCAAACAGACCTGGTTGGAACCCTAGCTCCAAACATTTTCATCTGCGTAACTTTGGATGAGTCCTTTAAACCCACGGTGTCCAGCCTCCTCACTGGAAGTCGATTATAAGAATAATACTACCCTCCTCACAAGATTGTTTTAAGGACTCTATTAGATGAAATATAAAACACTGAATGTCCAGTAAGTATTCAAAGGTCAAGGATGACATAGAACTAAAAAATATGAAATCTAGTTCAGGAAATCAGGTCTGAGAATCAGAGAAAAAAGTCAAAGTTCAGGTGAGAAAGAGGTCAGAGTTAGGAAGGACGGGAAAGGCATGTCCTCAAGATCATAAACTGGACCAGGCTAAGGACAGGGAGACAGAATTCACCTGGATGTTCCTGACAGAGTGGCCTCCACCCAAGCCTGCAGCTGTTTCCCCACTGGGTGTGACATGTGCTGTGGTTTCAGCTGTTTCGATGATCCATGTTTATCTCCAAGGGTGTAGTCAGGATGAAGAGCATAAGGAAAGAGGTGGAGGAAGTTGATGTGTCCTGTTGGGTTTGAAGCACCAGTGGGACATTCAGGTATACCTGAGCAGCAGACAACTGGAAAAGAGAAATTGAGACAGAGCTATAGCCTGCAAGCCACTGGGGGAATAGTGGCAGTTAAAGTCCTCAAGGATGAGATCAAGAAGAAGAATGCATAGGGAAAGAAGATTAGGAAGCACAGAACAGAACTGGGATGGATATGGCTGTCTACATAAAAGCCGTTCCCAACATCTTGTTCCATTGCTTCCTCCCACCATAGAATCTGTAGAAGCCAAATGCTCATCTAGCTGACTTAGTCAAAAAACTCCAAGTTTTGGGGGTTTCTGGGTAACAGAAACTCACTCAAATTAGTTTCAGTTAAAAAAGAGGATAGACCATAAGGACACAAGGTCATTTCAGAGAATTCAAGGGTAAAAAGGAGTCGGATCTTAAAATGGACTCTATTGGGAGGTTGATGGGCTCCAATAAATAGAACTCCTCTTCATTTCCTGAATTCTGAATCAATTGAGAATTAAGGCCAAAGAGTCAACAAATGAGACCAACACTCATCATTTGTTCATTCCAATATCCTGGAGCCTAAGACAGTACCCAACACAAGACAGGTGCTGAGTACATATTCATTGAATTTGACTAAATGAATGAAGGATATTTTTGCTATTTCAGGCAAGAAGTACTTTTTTTTTTTTTAAAGATTTTATTTTTTCATTTTTCTCCCCAAAGCCCCCCGGTACATAGTTGTGTATTCTTCGTTGTGGGTTCTTCTAGTTGTGGCATGTGGGACGCTGCCTCAGCGCGGTCTGACGAGCAGTGCCATGTCCGCACCCAGGATCCAAACTAACGAAACACTGGGCCGCCTGCAGCGGAGCGCGCGAACTTAACCACTCAGCCACAGGGCCAGTCCCAAGAAGTACTTTTTAATGTAAAAGAATAAGGCCCAAATGATTGAATTCCAAGAATCAGTGGCAAGTGATGAGCACAATAAAACTCATTGACCACTCTGCCATGCTTTCCTCTCCTAGCATGTATCAGAGGTTTTAATAATATAGCGATTATTTGATTAATTTGTCTCATGAGATAGTAAACTTCATAAGGGTAGTGGTTATGTCTGTTTTGATCATTATCTAGCACAGGGTCAACAAATATTTTCTATAAATGACAACAGAGTAAATATTTCCATTGTTGCAGGACATATGGTGTCTGTCCCAACTACTCAATATTGCTGTTGTAACACAAAAGCAGCCACAGACCATATGTAATGAATAGGCCTGGCTGTGTTCCAATAAAACTTTACTGACAATGACAGGAGCAGGACATATTTGGTCCATGGACCGCAATTCGCTGACCCCTGATCTAGCATATAGTTGGAGTTCAGTAAATACTGAATGAATGAATATTCTTTCTGCATCAACGTATCACAGTGATCTCATGCTGTCTGTGCCCTACAGACATCAGTACAGATGACGTCATTCCCTTCCCCCTCTGCTACAAATTCCATTTGGTTTTGTTCACTGGCTTTGGTGGTCATTTAAGAGCTAGACAGAATAGAGTAGGACAGGCAAGATGAAAAGGACAATTTTTTTAAAAGAAAAGAGGAGTTAGGGGTTCTAGTTTAAATCTAGAGCTAAAGCAAGACTAATCTGTCTGAACTTTGGTGGCCCAAACATGAGAGAGTCATCAGTGATTTTATGAGAAGACCACTTGAACTTGGAAACCCAAAAGGCCTGAATTTCAGTCTCTTCTGTCGCTCCCTAGCTGTGTGATGTTGAGTAAGTGACTTCTTACAACTAAGCTTCAGTTTCCCAATATCCTAAATGGAGATAAGGAGACGTTTCTTGCAGCGTGGTCGTAAGGATTAGATAATGTGTGTAAATGCTTAGATTTGTCTACGATAAAAAAAAGACACGCTCAGCAAATATCATCTTTGTTAGTGCTTATTCTATTATTGCTTTTACTCAGTTCTGAAACCCCTTCAAAAAATGACTTGTTGTTCTCCCGAAGATTTGCAAAATGCCATTTGGCACCAACAACTTCCATGAAAAATTCAAGACCTTTTTACAACGTACACATTTCCTTTGACATCACTACACAATGCAGAACATGTGTGTAGTTACAAAGGAGAAAAGGCTTTGCGGCAGAAATTATTGATATGTTTTGGAGCATATGCAAAATGAGACATGGGGGAGGGAAATAAAGTGAATAAAGAGATGAATTTGAAAGAAACTCAATTTACAGGCACAATTAAATCCCTATGAAATAATCCTGGCCAAATAACAGTAATTTAAACAGGCTGACTATAAATTAGAAAGAATCGAGTTTACTAAACTTGTTTATTGTCAAGGGTGATGGCGGTTATTCTAAAGCCATATACTTCATGTTACCCACAGCAAATAACTGGGCTTATCTTTAACGTGAAAATAACATTGATGTAATTCAGCCTGTCTTATTGGAGAACAGAAAGACTATTCGCCTTTTGGGTGTTTCGTAGAAGCAAGCCAAATAACATATTCTAAGAAAATAAACCATCATTTGGTTAATGCCCCTCTTATGCATACATGGAAAGGCACGTGCACACGTGTGCACACACTCTCACACCCACACACACATTTTACCATTGTGATTAACACGTTATGTTGTTTCCCTTGAGTGTTTCTAGCTAGTTTCTCATTAACATTGGTTCCTGTGACGAGTATGCTGTGTAATCCTTACAAGCATCCTCGTGTTCTCTCGCTTCCCTTTCCATTGTACATTTCATCTATCCTTAGAAACAAATTTCAAACTTGAGCCATAGAAATTGTTTCTCCCTAAGTAGACATTTCTCCAAGTTAAGAACAGGTGAATTTGACCAAAAGAAATGGATTTCCAAATAAATACAGAATTACTAGTCTTGGCAAATGTAGAATATCATTCATCCTAGTTTTGTTTTCAAGTTTGTTGTCTAATTCCCATTATTCTTCGAATCTGAGTGACAATATGGTGAGAGATTCCTATAATTTCTTAACCTGAAATTATGAGAAATAGAATTGCTTCAAAAGCGACGGGGTGTATGAGAAACTGGCAGAAAAGAACAAAACCAAGTCTCTGTCTCTTTCCTTAATCCTAACTGCTCAGAACTCATGTACAGACAGCACGTCTCACAACTATCCTGATGCATATCAAGTTCCACACTCACTTAAAAAAATTTTGGACGTATCGTCAATCTGCAGACTTCCTATGTACACACGTTCTTGCCTATGGAACTGATTGCCTTTCATTTTACTATTTGTTAATGAGACTGTCTTGCCCATGGCAGTAGGACCTTAAACTCGATTGCCAATGGGGGGCCAACAGAGTATAAATTAATGAAACAGATATTTCCACATTAGACACATACAAGTATTCTTTACTTCTACAAAGAAATATGCTCTTCCCATCTTTCTTGAAAGATGTGGTCATCCGTACTTTGTTTTCACATTTCTGAGTCATGGATACAGGGAAATATTTCTTCACTCTGCATAAAGCGCTTGCGCAAGCTCAATGACAAATGGCAGCTTGCGCTGTGGTGTGGGAAAGACAATGGTGAGTGGCAGGCTCTGTGGTGAGCCAGAGAATGGATTGGCCTCGCCCAGAGAAGACACAGGCTGCTCAGCAGCATGGTAAATAAGGAAACAGGGAGGTTTGTTCCTTAGTTAGAACAGTACCTGGCATCAACCAATCAGTCAACAAATATTAGCTGTCATTATCATTATTATTGTTATCATTGTCATTGGCTCAAAACGGGTGGAGTTGGAGATGAGAATTAGTGCTGAGTTGGGTCAGTTGTCAGTGACTGAGTTGGATCAAAGAAACAATTTACTCATTTTTTCCATTCATGCCCCAAGCTTTTTGTCCTGGGTTCCTTCTCCTAATTTCCTCTCTCAAGAATATGTCTCTCCCCTCCACCCCGGGGTCCAGAGGCTAAATCCTACATATACTTTCAGGCTCCTCTTGATTTATCCCTCCCTCAATTAGAATCCAAATTTTTATAGCCCTTTACTCAGCCACGTGCTCGAGCAGACTTGTACCAGCTTGAGACTAGCAATTGTTAAATTTTCAGGAATTTTCTAAGCCAGTTGCTAAACAGAGCCATTATTAAAAATCAACTTATTTAAACTTAGAATTCAATGAATTATATTAAAAACAAAGATAATACTCTTTATTTTACTACATTTTATTAACATCTATGTTCTTGAGGTCGTCTAAGTGTATCCTATCTGGATGATGGACATACTATATAATGGTGGGCTACTACACATCTCTTCCTAACTCTGTATTCAGTGATTTCAGATTGGTAGGTTGAAATTGGCCATAACAAGAATACTTGCATTATGGAAATCAGCAATCACTGCAAATCAAGGCTCCTGCCAAATCCACAACCCAGAGCCAGGTGTTAAACATTTACAAGCACAACATTGATTTTATCCTTCTTTTGAATGCTTATAAATTTTTATAAAAATCTTTACCTCTCTTAGGACACTATTTCTCTATCGTATTACAATCATTTGTTGTAAGTCCTGAAACTCCTTCTAGACCGCCTATTCCTTGAGAGCAGGATAGATACCTTGTACGTATTTATATTCCACAAAGTATCTCAAACACTGTATGTTTAATATTTACTTATCAAATGGAATTAATTAGAACTCACACTCAGCTCTCAGAAGTGGAAAACAAGCATCACATTTAAGTAAAATAATATACTCTTCTTGTGCGTAGACCAAATCAGAAGACAGAGTTGGCTGCAAGGAGCCCAGCCAGGAGCTTACTACCAGAGAAGGAATCTGTACAACAGGGTGAAGGGTGGTACATCAGCAGTGATATGGATAGAAATGGCAGAAGGGGGAGATCAAATTCAGACATAATTAGTTTGACGGGCGCTGATAATATTAATGTCCTTGTTTTCTTCTATTATATCAGGATAAATAATTCTCCTTTGCAGGGGCTGGCCCCATGGCTGAGTGGTTAAGTTCGCACGCTCTGCTGCAGGCAGCCCAGTGTTTCATTGGTTCAAATCCTGGGTGCGGACACGGCACTGCTTATCAAACCATACTGAGGCAATGTCCCACATGCCGCAACTAGAAGGACCCACAATGAAGAATATACAACTATGTACTGGGGAGCTTTAGGGAGAAAAAGGAATAAAAGAAGATCTTTAAAAAATGATAATAATAATTCTCCTTTGCTAATAATCACTCTGCTTCTTCAGAAAGTTCTTCTAAATCTTTTGAGTGATTTGGTCTACAGTATGTCAGAATAGGAGCAACAGCAGTATTCTATGCCAGTCAATAATGTTGGTAATAAGTTTCTTCTCAAAAGTGAAAAAAGAATTAATGAAATTAGTCATCTGAAATCCCAATTAAATGTCCAATAAGCAAATTTAAAATATTTTTAAACAGGATCTGGGCTTGTAATTTTGGTCAGCTATAAACGTCTTAGATTCTTGCTCAAAAATGAAAAGTATTTTAAAGACAGAGACATGGTAAAAGAAATTAATCCCATTATAAAAATTGTGCTAGAAAATCATGAGGAATGACAAAAAATATATAAAAAGTGAAAGATCTTCAGTGAAACCAGAAAACAATTGACAATAGAATGAAAAACTTTTCTAACAGTATCGAAGATCAAATGACTCAAAGTAGGAAGACATAGCAAATGCTTTTCTGTAGCTTTTAGTGAGCTGTATGATATATATAAGATATACAGCCCACTTAGTACTCTGGATATGTTTTGTCTTAAAGAACTTCCAAATTTACTAAGAAATGTCAGATAAAACCAAAAAACAATCAACCTTGTATAGGTATTTTTCAACTTTTTATATCAAAGAAAAATTTCAGCTAGACATGAAAAATTAGTTTCTATCGAGATGTACAGTATTCCAGGTATGTTAGGCTAAAAATCCAAAGTTAATGAAATTTTAAAACAAAAGACAAATGATTTCTTTATTGCTTTACTGTACTGTAAGATTCATACTGAAACTATGCTCAGTTTTCTAAAGCAGACTCTATGAAAAGTATCATGGGTACAGTTGTTAAAAATCATTCAATATATGTACAGATGCTAGAAATCATTACCAGTTTATAGAATTGCTGACAAGAATAGAAGACAATGATTTTAACTTTACGTACTTTGTCAATGCACACTAGTTGAGGCATGGAAGAGTTTTAAAAGATTTAACTCCAACCCAAGATTTTCTTGAAACAAAATGAATGCTTGCCAAATATTCAATAATCAAAACCAAAAAATGACAGAATTATTTGTTTTTCACTACTATCATGCTACATATGAACAAGCTAAATCAGAAACTTCAAAAGCTTATTTGTATAAACCTGACATAATTGACATCTGTAGACTATTTCATCCAACAACAGCAGAATACACATTTTTCTCAAGCTCGCATGAAACATTCACCAAGATAGATCACATTCTGGGTCTTAACTCACACCTTAACAAATTCAAAAGAATAGAAATCATACCACAATGGAATTAAACCACAAATCAACAACAGAAAGATAACTAGAAAATCCCCAAATATGTGGAGATTAAACAACACACTTTTAAGTAAGACATGGGTCAAAGAAGAAATCTCAAGAGAAATTTAAGAATATTTTCAACTAAACGAAAATGAAAACACAATTTATCAAAATTTGTGGGATGCAGCAAAATCAGTGCTCAGAGGGAAATTTATAGCATTGAATGTATTAGAAAAGAAGAAAGATCTAAAATCAATCATGTAAGTTTCTACCTTAGGAAACTGAAAAAAGAAGAGCAAATTAAGCTCAATGTAAGCAGAAAAAAAGAATTAGACCAGAAATCAGTAAAATTGAAAATAGGAGATTAAAAGAGACATTCAACAAAACCAAAAGCTGGTCCTTTGGAAAGATCAATAAAGCCCCTAGCCAGACTAAGTAAGGAAAAGAGAGAGAGGATACAAATTACTAATGTTGGAAATGAAAAAAGGGACATCACTGAGGGTTACGTTAGAATAATCTACAAGGGACTAGAGGAAATCATTCCTGAGAGCTGTGATAACTGTAAAACATGTAGCTCACTGGGCCTTTCATAATCGCCTCTTAATGGTTGGAATATGCGTGTGCTGGCTTGATAGAGGAGAGTAGCATTACTTAGTCAAAAAGTGAAATTAAGATGAGCAGATGTTGCCATTATATTACATCCATCAGCATCCTCTGCTAGGAAGGAAGATGATGGATTAGATTAGATCTAAGTTTACATAATGTATATGTAGGCTGTGGTCTGTTCACATTTCTTCACCTTTTTATTTTTTCCAAGAGAAAAGTCAGATATTTTTAAATACATCAACAACCAACTCATTCCGTGATTATATGTTTTCTTGACTCTACAATAATTGTGTACATTATCTGTGCCTGTAAACACTTAAATACAAGTTTGCGTGTTTATAAACAACCAAAAAACGAAAGGACAATGGACCAATGTGAGGAAAATCAATAAACCCCTAATTAAATCCCTCTGGACAGACATCTTGCCTTGGAGGTTAACCAGAGGGTAAAAGAAATTTGTTTTGAAACAGGGGAGAAGGTGAGATGATATGGGAAAAATACTTAACTGTTTCAAATTAGTGCAAAAAAAAATCCCATTAACTTACGGAAAATGAAATAAGAAATGGTGGAATGGTAGAAGTGAAAGAAGAAAAGGAAGTGTCTCCTAGTAGTGACGAATTATAGAACTAGAAGAAAACTTAGTATTCACATCACAATTTGATATTTCATAGTTGAAGCCGAGGCTGGGGGGAAGGTATATGGGACCCACCCAAGGTCATAGCTGGTGATAGAGTGGGGCCCCAAGCCAGTGGAATTGTATTTTCCCTCTATCCCACATTGTACCCAGCCCACATCTGGTCAGGCAAAACAAACAGAGCTTTCATTTATTTTTTCCTTCATCAATGCAGGAAGTATCTGCATTTCCAAGGAAAATATTTACGTGTTTTTAAAGTGGATTCTAAGACCAAATGAGTACACAAATTAAAACAAACGAATATATTTGCCTGCTGGCCAATGCCTTTCTAAGGCCCCAGTTTTGCTCTACACATGAAAAGAGGCTAAAAGCTTTAATTCTGATGAAAGCCAGTTTCGTTTGATTCTGGTATCTTGTTTTTGAAGGAATTTATGCCCCTCCCTTCCTTTTACACACATTTCATCAAATGGTGATACTGCATTAGCAAAAACCCAACACAATAAAACAAAGCACAAGGCAGAAGTGATTTGAAAACCTTAAAGTTGTATTTCAGTTATTTTTGAAGGAAAATGGATGGGTGGGTAGTAAGCATTTTCATGCTTACTCCATTTTCATGTCAACACAGGATTGCAGATTTGTTAACCCAAAGTTTTGGAATAAATTGGGAGAATTATTTTTCATTTAAGAATAGCCAACCTAGCTTTCGTTTTCCATTTTAACGGAGTAAGCACAAAAGCCTGTTATGGGGCCACTACAAAAGGAGCTCATTATCTCAAGACCATGTGCCAGCCTCAGCTCCATAACCAGAATAAGCTAAAGAAATTAAAGAAAAGTCATGGTAGCTAGCTCAGCGCACTTTATGCACATGATTAAAGTCAATGTAGGTGGGGATAAAATAAGCTTGGATCTCTGAGGTTTCTAAATTTGGATGGACTGTTGACTTTGTGGCTATGAGAACATGCAGCCCTGTATCTTCCCCATAGTCATGTTGATTAATTGCTAATGTAAATTCTAAGGAGTCTCATTAGTTAGATTAAAGAAATAGCAGTAGGTCATGTTGAGTTTAAAATTAATTACGGAATTTAATCATCAGTAACAACCATGAAATTCATCACTGTAATATTTTCCGAAGGCCAAATAAAATAAAATGTAATAAACAAGAACCACTATAAATGTTTAAATGCTGCATCTCTAGTCTTGACGATCTTGAAGCTCTAAAAAGAACCGTTTGACTAGTGTTTGGGTAGTTTTCTTCTGCTGTTTTCCCTTAACAAGCTTGTACTCAGTCATCCAGTCCAATGAAAGCCTCTTTATTCTACTTATATTCATTGTCATCTGACTGCCACCGAGTCAGGACAAAGGACAGCCATCAATAATTGCTGTCATTGGTGGCTTTGGGCCACAGCTGCAAGTTAGGCTCTTCCTTTGACCCCATCCACAAGGTTCGCTGCTGGATGACCTTGATCAGCCTGAAACCTGCTCTGCAGAGCTCTCAGTTGGCTTGGTCATTAGACTCCAGGCCTGAAAGCTGTCAGGGTCAGCACCAAAAATCTTGTGTACAACTTACTGCTCCCACTAGTGTGCTTCCTTGAGCATTCCCTTGGCTTCACAAGAAACCATCTTGCTGATAAGAGAAGTTTATGATATCAACAGGTGTTTTCAGTGTCGAACTTTAGTCTTGTTGGCTCTGCCACCAAAAATATATCTCAACTCTATTCCTTCTGGGACCTAGAGTCTTCAGTTTCCACAGTCTATCTCAATCCACTATCCTCTCTTATCTAGATACTAAAATGACCTCCTCTCTTACTGATCTTTTTGCTTCCACTATTCTTCCCATTCACCCATGATCTATTCTTACCCAGCAAGAAAAAAAAATGATCTCTTCAGAGTATAAATCAGAGCACACCTTTATTTAAAACCCTCTGATGGTTCCCCTAACAATAAGTTACAATGTTGCTCATAATATCCCATCCTCCTCTACATCCAGGACAAAGCATGGGGCCCAGTGCAAAATGAAAATGCAGTGTTTTTGTTCAAAATTATTAAAAATTTCGAAATGGCAACAGAAGAGTATTAAAACAAGTGTGGCACCCTTCTAAGCATGGGGCCCTGTGCAACTTCATGGGTGACATAAGCATGAAACTAGCCCTGTGTCCACCCCACCATCACCAACCTTCTGACATATTACAGTCATGCACCACATAACAATGTCTTGGTCAATGACATACCGCATACATGAGTGGTCCCATAAGATGAGTACCATATAGCCTAGGTGTGTAGTAGGCTATACCATCTAGGTTTGTGTAAGTACACTCTGTGACGTTTTCACAAAGACAAAATGGCCTAATGATGCATTTCTGAGAACGTATCCCCATCGTTAAGCAACACATGACATATATCCTTTTTGCAACCAGTACATTGGAGCGCTGAATCCTGATTTGGAAATGGGGCTATGCATATACACAGCTCCCATCACTGTAGAGTAGCTGGGTTTCAGAACACATCTTCCCAGCCTTTTTCCCATTCTGTAGTCACTGTCTTTAAGTACCACTTTGGAATATCAGAGCAGTCCCAGTGATATCGCCTTATATGGGCATGGGAAAATAAAGAAAAATAGGAATATCTCACTCCATATTTTTACTGGTCTTTCCACAAGGAAATATAATTTATGGTAACAAAGTAGTTTTCATGATGTTTAGCTTTAAATAAAAAAAGGGCAAAATGCTACAGAGAATGAAAACAAGGAAGCTGCAAATACAGCAGGATGGACTGGCCAACACAAGCGGTTGATAGTTTGTACATAGTCTATCTCTCAGCCATCTAAAGCACTCTTCTTGGCCTGGCCCCATTCTCTGCTTTGCAGGCATGTGTCTAGTCTTTAACTCACTTCAGCACTTTCTTGAACATGATGGTAAAAAATAACGGTAGTAATAAGAATAATGGTGGTGATTTATTGAGCTCCTATCACTCACGCAGCAGTGCACTAGGTGTTTTTCTGACACCAATACACACTTCGGGGTTGGGGGAGCATTATACTGATTTTATAGATGAGCAAAATAAAACTTAAAGAAGTTAAGGAACTTGACCAATAAGCAACACTCTGGCCAAACTCATGCAGCGGCCATGTCTGAGTTCTTCCCTACACCGCGCAGCACTTTCCAAGCAGGTATTTTTGAAAGTATGGTCAAGGGACTACATGCCTCCAAATCTCTTGGGAGCCTGTTAAAAATACAGGGAGCCTCACCAAAAATGTCGAGAATCAGATTCTCCATGGTTAAGGCCTAGGATGTTATGTGTGTGTGCGTGTGCACATGTGTGTTAGCAAGTCCCAGGTGAATCTTATGCACAGTAATTTGAGAATTGCTGCTCCAAGTATTTGCCTTTTTCACCCATTTGTCCCCTTGAGGAATCCTCCTCCTCATCTGGAGGCACTTGAGTGCCCTAGTCATTTTCCCACCTTAGCTAAATGATGTGATAGAACTTAGCATGGCGTAGCATGTTGTAAATGGCAGTTATCTCTGCAATTCAACCACACACAGTAAACAAAATTAAATAATCTCATACAACAAAACCTAAAGCAGATCACTTTCCCACACATGACATGAAACAAGATATACAAAGCAGGGTCCTTAGTGCTATGACATGCACTTTGCATCTGCCGCCATGCATGGAAGGTCATTTGTTACAGCACATGTGACATTCCGCAGTGCAGCCTAGGGCTCTGAAGATCATCAGCTGCATGGAAGAATGAACCAGAGAGGATGATACAAAACAGACCCAGAGATAAGAGCCATCTCTGACCTAAGGGCCTTTCACAAGATTGCATGATCAGCACCAAATTCCATAAGTTATCCTGAGCTTAAATGCATTTTGAAATCCTGCCACTAAAAAAGATTGCGAAGTCTTACTATGTAACCTCTCAGTCTATATTTTTCTTCACCTCATTCATACTTTGTCATTAAATTCCAGCCTATATTTACTTTCCAAATACCAAGTCATGATGTCATGTTATTGAAACTGCATTGTGTTTTAATTAATCATACCATTTCACATATATATTTATATATAAGTTCACTTGGGTCTCGTCTTCTAGAGAAACTTAAGCAGGTTTTGATCCCCTCTTACTAGTAAAAAAATGGAAAGGAGAGAGGAGACCAGTTTACGAGAATAATCATTTGCCTTGCGAAGTCAGAAGAGAAAGATGAGATAATGGAATCCAGCCCCAGGATGTTTAAAAAGTAGTACGGAGGAAAAAATAAAAATATTGCCCATACAAAGAATCTTACACCAAAGCTTAGAAGCTCGCCTTGTGAGATCAGAATTCATCCAAGTACAAATAATAAATAGACAAGAGAGAAGGATTATCAGGTTTACATTTTCCAATTAGCATTCAGAACGTAGAAGCTCTGGAAAGACGTGGAACCCCTCCCATGCCTGAGGAACAGGGACCAAGGTGAAATGTCATCATGTCTCTCCACAGGGGGACAGCCTCACTTTCAAACGCCTTTGTCTAGAATCCTTTTGTCACAACTCAACAAACCTCACTACCCTCCCTGGCCCTTTGCTGTAACATACACGCCCCATCCTGAAAATGCCTCTTGTCACAATGGAGCATTTCTTATCTGGAGGAGGATTGAAACCAGAGCGCCCTCAAAGGGCCCAGGGACTGTTTCAGAGAAGCAGAAATTTAGCTCCGTCAGACCTACAGCATGGGGAATTCTCAAAGCAAGAAGAAAGGATCTGCTAATGGTCGGCATTGACCCTAAGCTCTCGCTCATGCATTCAGCTGTGCATTCTGCCTTATCCCATGAAAGCTCAGTTATGGCTATAATCATTTTTCTTTGAGGACCAAGGCCTTGTTTGGGGGACAAAGGCCTTTAATCAATTCTCTAAGGTCTTGTAAAGTGCCTGCATTTGGAAGGCCAGAAAAGTATAACCTAATGAGTTTGATAACTGACGATAATGTTCATTTTTGAACAGAACAAAAAAGCCATTTACTTTGTTCAGATATATAAACGATAAATGTCAATATGAAAGATTAATGGAAAATGCATGAACATTTATAGTGGCATTGGAAATAGAAATAAAAAACGATACTGCCAGTATCAGACAACACATTAGGCACCTAGGCGTACCAATCATGGCTTAAAGCACATAAATACATAATATCTTTGTACACTAAGACGTCTGTATTTTGTTTAATATGGTGAAGTGAATTTAATTCTGGTTAAAAGAACAGTAGTGCTAAGGAGTTTTGTTTGGCATCTAAGTAAATTTGTAAAAAGGTGAAGGACAAGCAGCCAGCAGGCATACATCATTAATATATTCTTCATAGAATATCAGTGCTCTGCATGGTTTCCACAGAAGAAGCTGAAGTTATGTAAATAACATTACCCTAAATCCCTAACCAGAGCTATGCACATAAAGTCTTTATTGTAACTATCTCCATGGCCATGACCGTGTAGAATAGAGAGATTGCGTTGTTGACAATCAGATAATGTAAATTACATTTACTCTGAAATAGCCCTGGTTGTTGCTTTTGAAGCCAGCCAAGGTCAAACTTACAAGATGGAGAACATATGCCCATATGGCTTAAGAACTAGATTGCTGTCTGTTTAAAATCTAAATTCCTTGAAGCTATCAGAAGACTGATGCTAGGGAAAACCCCACATATTCTTGCTTGGAACATACTTAAATTCCCTTACTCTGGGAGGGCATACAGCATTATTTTACCTAGTAGAACTGAAACTAGAAGAAAAAATGGGCATATGCCAGGAAAATGGAGGCTATGCTAAGTAGTTTGCATCCATCACCACTTGGGAAGACACAAATGATAACTAAAATAATACCTCGAATTTGTGTTATGCTGCATATTTGCAAAAGATTTCGTATACAATTTCTCTTATGATCTCAGTTAATCTGGTAATAAATGTGCAGGTGACACAAAGCTAAAAGGTCTTATTAGAAGATAGAATCCAGATTTCAGAATTATGGAGGAGACGGGAGTGATGGGTCATTATCTAACAAAGTTAAGTGTCATGGGGTAAGTGTAAGAACCAGACAATCAGCTGTGTTAGTGAGGAGGGGGACCCAAGAGCTGATGGGAGCATCAGTGGAAACAACCCAGGGGTCTTGGTTAACAAGCTGAATTAGAGTCAGCCACTACTGTGGCTGGTGAAAATGTGCATTCCACTCTAGCCACTGTCACTAGGTCTGAAATTTGGAAAAGGGCATCTGACTCTACCACACCTAGAATTGAATTCCATTCTGGGTCCCCTACTTGCTGTAGGCTTACTGTGATTACTGTGTGCCAGGCACTATGTTAAACCCTTTGTATATATGATCCTGTTTAAGCCTTGGACAACCAATGAGAAAGTCAGTGTTATCCCCCTTTCACAACTTAGGAAACAGAAAGTTAGAGAGTGGAATGGGCATCTGCCCATTGGCCTGCCCAATATCCATTCCACTCTCTTTCTTTGGGTAACTACCTCTCCACCATTATGTACAGTCTTGATTGTACATCAGTCAAAATCCAGGCCAAAGGGTAGAAATGTGAATCACACCAAACATAGCATTACTTCTTCCAGGTATTGGAATCAAAAATGGAGTATAACAAAGGACAGAAAATAGTGAAGCTGATAGGACCGCAACATCAGTGCTCTGAAGAACTAGCCCTTTGGTCCCCAAGCCTTTATTATTTCTGACTTTTCCAGCTCTGATTTTTTTCATCAGATCTCTCAACCAGTCCATATACTTCTGATCAATTCATGTTTTTATTGTTTAATTTAGCCACTTACTATCGCTTATTACTAAAGAACATCAAGTGACTTGCGTCAAGGTAAACAAGTCATTAGTAGTAAGATAAACAAGTCATTCAAACTTTTCAGGCTGACTCCAGAAGCCACACACTTAATTGCTACACTGGTCCAGCACCAGCGCCTGTGAGAGGAGAGCTGGCAGACTAAACGGAGGAGAGAAAAAGGAGACCAGGAGAGAAGAGGATTGGAAACCAGGTGTAGACCAGTGAGGGAATGGGATTGTTTATTCTGGAGAAAGATTGACATGGAGATAAGTAATTATCTTCAAATGACTGAAGGACAGTTGTTTGGAAGAAAGATTAAAGATGATCTATAGTCATTTATTCATTTACTCTTTTCATAACAATTTTATTGAAATGTGTCAGGTTACAGAAATGGATAAACACAAAATCCGTGCCCTCATGGGGCTTGTAATCTGGTGAGGGGTTACAGACAATAAACACGTTTTAGAAACAAATACGTCAAATGTCAAGAGATGATAAAAACTGTGAAGATAATCAAAGCAGGTATCTATGAAGATAATCAAAGCTGAAGATAAAGAGTGGTGGTGATATCTGAGACTGACTGGTCAGAGAAGACCTCTCTGCGCTGGGAACACTTGAGCAGAAACTAGTATGAAGTGAAGGAGCCAAACACAGAGCTGCCCAAAGGAAGAGCATTCCAGGCAGAGGAAAGAGCAGATGCAAAGGCTTGGTTTTTTTCAAGGGAGGTCCGGAAGTGGGTAGAGAGCAGTGAGTGAGAAGGAAAGAGGCGGGAGAATAGGTTAGAAAAAGAGAGATCAGAACCCTTTGAGTCTTGGATGACTACAGTTTGGCTAAGTTGGAAAGCTGTCAGCAAGTTTTGACCACGGGAGTGACATGATAGAATGTATTTTTAAAAAGCATCCCCACTGGGTGCCATATAGACAACAGGTAAAGGCAGGCAAATATAAGAACATGGAAACCGGTTAGGGAATTATTGCAGTAGTCCAGGCTAGAGAACAATGGGGCTAATACCAGCGGGGTAGAAGCGGAGATGAAAAGTAACAATGCTTGGTATAATTTGGAGTGTAGATCTGATGCTGTTTGCTCACGGATCGGAAGCGAGTATGAGAGAAAAAAAGAGTAAGGAGTGACTCTCAGATTTTTGACCTGAGCAACTGGGTGAGTGAAGATTCCATTTACTGCATGGCCTTATGAGGTAGAAATAGGACTGATGGTAGATGGACTGGGATGCTATATAAATAAAGACTTTCCAGTCCTCGTACCCAGAGGAAAGAATGAAGTGTCTTTAAAGATGATAAGTTATCTACACAGGAGGTTGGCAGAGGTAAGCCAGACAATCCTGTTGTGGGGACTTCGTAAAGGGATTCAAATGCCTCTCAGGGGTGGAACTAAGAGATCTGAAAGAGTCCTTCCAATCACGAAATTCTGCCAACTGTGAGGTCTACAAAAATGATAAGTAATCACTGTCTATTACTGTTCACGCCTGTAGAAGGGAATAAAAACATACAGTCAAATTGTCTTTTACTTGTTTCAAACTTGGGGAGAGCGAATGTTGGTATATCCATCCCGTGACACACTGTTTATTACGTCAGTGTAAGACAATCCCTTTTCAAAGTCAGAACATCCTGGCAAAACAACAGGGTGTGGTTTGTTATTGTTTCTCTTTCCTTTTCTTCTCTCACTTTAAAGCTGGAAAGTTCTATGCATCTATGGAGTCTGGTAAGGTAGCAGACTATTCAAGCAACAGCTGGGATCCAGTTACGCTTCATTCCTTGCGTGTGCCGTCCTTGGAACTGATAGGGATTATAAAGGGAATCCCAGACAAACCAAAGGGAAAAAATAAGAGCCAGGCTTGCTGACTTTTTGTTTTTTCCAAGATAAATAACTCTTATAATTCAGCAAAAGGGCACCTAGGCTTCTTTAAGGCACGTCGAGAGTTGATTCCACATATCCGGGGAGTGGAAAGTTTCCAAATTCTTTATTTCCCCTTGATTTAATCAGTTTTCCCAAGTCTACAGTTCCCTCTCCAGACACGCCACATGTCCCACTCCCGGCGGAAGAGGCCTGGGACAAATCTCAAAGTAGAAAATGCTCCCCAGTCCCGTCCCATTCATATCTAGGTACAGCAGAAGTCAAGGGGAAAACATGCACCTAGATTTATTTAATTTTTTATCTTGGCTGTCCCTGTCTTCCTTCGCTTGTTTCTGAGAAAAAACATTCCCTTTTCCTCACCCAGACTAACCTGAGAGTCTGTATTTGTCTGTGCTTGACTCCTATGGGAACTTGCCACCCCTATCACCAGCTCTTTCGGTCTCCTTCTCATTCCATTTGCGCTGTTATTAAACACCTCTGAGTGCCTGTTCGTGTCTAACACTGTGCTAATCATGTAAGAGGAAAGACACGTGGTTCCAGCCCAGCACTCCCTGTTCTGGGCAGTAGAGAAGGGATCCCCGCTTGAGTGTCTGATCTCTTCATGTAAAGCTCCTTCCTGTTCTTTGTAGTGCTAAGGCTGGACACCCAGTGTCGACAGTCCTTTGAGTAACAGAGCACCGCCAAGACATTTTGGAAATGCAAAGGAAAGTCCAGATATGACTTACAAGTCAGCGGAGAGGAGCTCACCTGCTCGTCATGAAAAACTCACCAGGATTTGTGAGGAGCTGGGTGTGTTGGGGAGGAGGTGTCATTATGACCTGCATGAAAATTCCCTGGAGTGAGGAGTGGTCAATAAGATGTCGGAAGAGGGATGTCAAACACTGGATCTGGAATCATATCTGCCTATGGTCTGTGATTACCCAAAAATTCAGTATATTTCTGTTTAAAGTGCTTTGGGGGAAGGAAGAAAAAGATAACCCAGTCTGGGAGAGAGGTGGTGACAGAGGATTACCATGCCAAAAGACAAGACCAGAGACTACACAGAGACAACGCAGCAAGAGAGACCATACTGGGGCTGAGCCAGCAGCCGCTGTGAGCACCAATGCAATCCCCCCTTTTCCATAAATATGCTTTAAAAGAGGGATTTGAAAGTGGGAGGAGGATCACTTTATATGGGGGATACAAAAAGTAATAAGATGTTGGTCCTGACCTCCCTAAACAGACTGGTATCCTCCCTGTCTTGTGCACCGGCCCGAATTTATCTTCTCCCTCCGTGAATGACACCTATCCCCTGGTGCAGCATTTACACCTGCACATATTTGCCTATGCCATTATATCACGAGAAGGGGATTATTCACTTATTCAACAAACAGTTATAAACGCCTGCTATATACTAGGCACAGAGATAGGCTCTGGTCATGAAAGATGCATAAGAGACAGACTATGTATTTGTTCTCGAAGAGCTCTCGATCTGGAAAAACAAAAGTACAAAGGGAAAATGTTTTCAAGTCTTTATGTGCCCAGAAGAAGGTGGGCTCACAATAAATACTTGTTAAGCAAATGTCTATGCTGAAAAGGGACATAAATTAGGCTACAAATACACCCAGTAGGAGAAACCATTGGAAAGAAAGAAACCTAAGTTACTGGATGACGCTCGAATTCACTTGCATCTATTCTTTGCAATTAAATAGAGTGGAGACTACTTTGTGTGAGGGAGTTGATCTGTGTGTGTTTTACGTTTTCTTGACTGTGCTTCAATATTTCATGAGACAAGAGTTTATCCTCATTTCTTCTCCAAATACCACCCCCAAGAACCCAAAAGGATATGCTTTCTGTGTGCAACTTAAAAAATCCAAGACGATAAGGAAAATTAAAAGTTAAAAACCATGCATGGAATAGATGACACAATGCTACCAAGTCACTGAAAATTCAATAAAGAAAATGGGACCGAATTCTTTCCTGATATTGTTCCTTGGCTTTGTCTAAAGAAGTTTGACTTACATTTTTAATAAAAGTTTTTCTCCCTCCTGCTGATTTATTCCTAGGCTTCCAACATTTTTGAATTTTGTAAACCAGATGAATGCTGTATGGGCAGAAAGGAATGTGGTTTGCAAGAAAAGCATGACAAATAGCAGAAAATTATTAATGTGGCAACAATGATTATAAAAAGTAAGACAGCTGGAGTAGAAATGTAGGTCATTGCGCTCCTCAGGGAGCCTCCCAGTAGAGATTCTGGTTCCGTGGTGGGAGAGCCACCAGGCTGGCTTAAATATAATTGTGGATTATCACCTGCGGTCCAGTTCCCCAACTGGTGCACTAGTCAGGGTTTTGGTTACAAACAATGGAAGCATCTCTGGTTACTTTATTCAGAGAAGAAATTTATTGGAACAGTATCAGATAGCTCACAGGATCAAAGAAGGCAGAGACCTGGTTCAGGCAGGAACCAGGGCAGGCGGTGCAAAGCCAAGGCTAGCCACAGAATGATCCTCTTATGTGCTCCACCAGAGCCATTGTCACTACCACTGGAGCCATCGCTGGTGATGGCTCCCTGCATGGCCCTGGGCTCTCAGTGCTACAGCAAACACTCTCTATCTGGTCCTGTGCCTTTGTGTCACTCCACCGAGATTCAGAGACCTAGGCTTCCATACCTGATGGACTGTGCTGCCAGGGAGCAGGAGACGGAGTACCCGTCCCACCCTCTTAGCTTTTGTAGTGAGAGATGGGCTTTGCTTTCCTCTTATCTTGAGGTCCCCCAAAAGAGAATATTTAAATGTTGTGCAGCCAAAGTGTCAGAGAGCCACTCCCTCTGGCCAGCAGGCTGGGTCCAGGGACAGGATCATATCTGAGAGAGGGCAGAAGGTGAGCCAAAGAAGCTTCTGCATGATGGGGGTTGAAGTGGCATTGACAGCAGCTGAGCACTGGGCGCAGGAGTGGCTTACAGTCAGGCCAAATAACCAAGACAGACGTGCTCAGGGACCCATGGGTCACGACAGGCCACGGTCAGAGACAGGTAGCCGTTGTCATGCATAGTGCTTCTCCTGTTCGCAGACATGTTTGGGTAGATCTCGATGATTAAAAGAGCAGAGACAAGCTATTGCCTGTTCCCCTTTGCCTTCCAAAATTTCTGCCGTCCATCTCTCAGCAGGTCGGGGTTCCCAAATTGTAGTACATGTACCACTGGGGCATGAGAAGGACTTTTAGGCAGTTGTTGAGTGAACTCTTTTTTTCATAATTATACATTCATTTTAATGGTGTTCAGAGATATGGTTTGGAAAGTAACATTTACTTACTCCGAGCTACACATTGTTCTAAGTCCTGTTACACACATTCAAACTCATTTAATCCTCACAAAAATCCAAGGAGATCATCATTATTATTGTTACCTATATTTTACAGATGGTAAAACTGAGGCCCAGAGATGCTAAGGAACATGCACAAGGTCACACGGCTAGTGAGTGAAGATGCCCAGATTTATACTTGGGCAGGCACCTCTAGAGTCCTTGCTTTCTGGACAACATTGTGAAGGTCCTTACTGTGAGATGAGCAGCTATTTGAGGCATTTTGAACAAAGACCATGACTTTGCCTTTCTTCTTTTTAATAAACATGAATGTTTCTCCTCGCCACAACCCTGTGAGAGCAGCAATAGATAATGTTACCCAGCACTTAATACATGTCAGGTTCTGTTCCAAGTGATGCACATGTTATGCACTCATTGCCACGAGGCAGAGGCTCAGCCCGTCCCCATTTCACAGACACAGAAACTGAGGCTCTGAGAGACTAAGTTGCTTCCCCAAAGTTACCCAGTTAGTAGGTGGCAGACCCAGGATCTGAATCCTGATTGTCTGGTCTCGGAGTTTCTGCTCTTGCCCACATATTATTATACATCCTTAAGCTGCCCGCCTGGGAGGTAGGTACCATTATTATTGCATTTTACAAATGAGAAAAGTGACACTCAGAGAAGCGAGTTGTCCTGGCTCAGGAGTCAACGACCTTTTTCTGTAAAGGGCTAGATAGTAAATATGTTTGGTTTTGGGGGCCTTAAGTCTCTGTGGCAACTATGCAACTCTGCTATTGCAGTCACAGACAAAACATAAACAAATGGGCGTGGCTGTGTTCCAGTGAAACCTTATGTATAGACACCAAAACGTGAATTTCATATAATTTTCATATGACATGGATTACAACTCTTCTTTTGACTTCTTTTCAACCATTTAAACATGTCAAATTTATTCTCAGCTCACAGGTCACCCCAAAACAGGTGGCAGGCAGGATTTGTCCACAGGCTATAGCTGGCCAACCCTTGGCCTAGGTCGCATGACTGAATCATGTCTGCATACAAACCGGGTCTCCTTCCACTGAACCGTGAAGCTCCCACACAGAGAAAGGGAAAAGAGAAGGGCATTGCCATGCTGGGGACCAGCCAGAGGCTAACACAATGACAGCTCCCTCCTGGCCTGTGGCACCCCTGTGGGTCAGCTGTTGACAATCAGTAAAGTTGGAGCATTCTGGTGGATGGGAAGAAAAAGAGACAAACCTTACCAATCCTCCGAAGAAGGCTGTGTGTTTCCAGAAAGAGCTGACTGTGAAAAGCAACACTTAAAACCCAAACGTAATACTTTTAGAGCATGTTTTACGAAACATCCTCTCTGTCACAAAAATACTGCAATTTTTTTTCAGGATCACGATGAAATGAATGGTTTTGAACCACAGCTTGCATTTTCCCCTTTACCCCAAATAAAATCAAACTGTAAAAGCATGAATTTCCCCGAGAGGGCTCTTTGCCCATTCAGCCATATCTTCTAAGGGGTTTGACTTATTGAAAAATAGAAACCACTCGTGGTTGTAAAACCAATGAACCTCTTTCCTTTATTTAACCTATTGCCCTTGAAAATGTACTTTTTTATGGTTCGCACGTGATCCAACCAAGCCTGCTCTCAGCTCTCCTTTCGCATGAGTTATATGGAGAAGCACTTCAAAGAGAGAAGAGAAATGCTGCATGAATAAAGGTAGTAGTGTACTCAAATCTAATCTTAACTCAAGGGAACCCTATTGCCAAGTACAATAGTCTGCGATGGAGACGGGAACTTCCTGGTTACGCTCTGTGGGGTTCCTCTCCCTTTAATCCCTTTACCATTGCTGCGCACACTAGCTCTTGGAATGCTATCACACACCACAGCCAGCACTTGTGGTTCACTGTCAGAGAGCTGCCCTCGGGCTATTGGAGCCGCTTTGCCTACTTAAGTAGAAGTACCTGGGAATCCAGCACCTACACCCTGGGGGCAGCTCTGAACCAATGAACCAATGACTGATGGGTGTGGGGCTATTAACACTCCTGCTCCTTCTCCCCTGACTGGGACAACTCTGAGGCATGAACCTTGCTGTGTCCCGACCTCCCCTTTGGGACTGAGTCACCTTCAACAAGACAGTGCATAACGGCATCATTGTGGTACCTCCTTCTCTTTCCTGTTTCATGTTCCCACTCCTCCACTCATTTTTCCTGAGAATACTTCCGAATAAATCCCTTTCACACAAATCATCACCTAGGGCTCTGCTTCTGGGAACTCCCTAAACCATGGGGTTACAACAAGCATCTTTTTTTTTTTTTAATTTTATTTTCTCCCCAAAGCCCCCCGGTACACAGTTGTATATTCTTCGTTGTGGGTCCTTCTAGTTGTGGCATGTGGGATTCTGCCTCAGCGTGGTTTGATGAGGAGTGCCATGTCCGCACCCAGGATTCGAACCAACGAAACACTGGGCCGCCTACAGCAGAGTGCGCGAACTTAACCACTCGGCCACGGGGCCAGCCCCTACAAAAAGCATCTTAAAGTTCTGTCTTCGGATATACAGTGTATTGAAATTGAAACCCATTATTTTGCACAGCTCTAAAGAGTTTGCCAAATGTTTCTAGAGCGTTATCTGCATAATCTTCCCAACTAATATTATAACCTCCATTATACAGGTGAGGAAACTGAGGCTCAGAGCGGGTAACCACTTGCCCCAGGCCACACTGATAGGGACTAACAGAGTTGGGTGCTCCTGCACCTGTGGTAGTAGCGCTGGAGTGACCAGCCACCAAAGTATTATTGATGGAGGTGTGATGGTTATTCAACATTAATTGTAATAAGATATTTTCTCAGACGGAAGTATGCTCCCTCTCTTAAGGCAAAGGGAAGGAAATGTATTGGAATCATTTACTCATACCGCAAATATTTCTTGAGCACCTACTACGTTTCAGGTGCTGGGATAAAGGCTACAGACATGACTGTGAGCTCCTGGAGCTTAACCAGCAGTGGGAGGATGAACAGGGGAAAAGGAACTCACGATAATGCCGTAACTGCTCTGAATAAAATCAACAAGGAACTCAGAGGGGGTCCTCTTCAGATGAGAGAAGGCCTGCTGAGGAGGGGACAGGGAAACTGAGAACTTAGGATGAGCAGCAGCAGAGAAACACAGAGCTGAGAAAATGTGCTCCAGGAAAGAGAACCCTCTGTTTAAAAGGCAGAACGCAGAAATTTGGTTTTATTGTTGGCTATAGGCTCAAACACCTTTGTAAGCAGAGCAGGTGCTGAGAGTTGAGGTAGAATTTCAGGGCTGTCCATAGGTGCTTAGACAGAAGTATCTACCACTTACTGGCCTGGCCCTTGGACAGAAATAGCCAGCATTTGTTCTGTTCTTGAAGGATTCCCCGGAGCGGCTCAGTCGGTTTACTTTGGCTCCCCGTCCACTGTTAACTGGGAAAGGAAACGCGTTTATTAGCTAAGGTTCAGCAGCAGTCGGCCTGTCAGAATAACTCTTGACAAACGCCCTCTGCAATGGGAGTTTTGTGGACGGCCCAGAGACAACCATCAGAGAGGCAGCAGTGGGAGGGGCGGGGGGCGGGATGGGAGACCTGGGGTGACTCCCTGATGTGACATCTAGTCCCTGTGCGACCTGGGGCAACTCATCTCTCTGAATCTCTGTTTCCTCCTCTGTTAATCATGAGAAAAACAAATACACTTGCAGGCTGCTTGTGAGGATCAGAACTAATGTGTGTAAAGAGAACCTGGCTCAGTACGTGGAACTCTGGAGATCAGAGTTAGGGTTGTGGCAGTAGTAACAAGAATTGTAGAGTGAGAGTAGTTGTGATGGCAATAGTCGTCGTAGTACTAATGGTCCCATCAGTGAGCATTGATATTATTATTATCACGGTCTCTGTCTATGCCTCAATCATTCTGGCAACAAATTGGGCCCTAAAGGGTGAACGGTAATCTCACATCCATCTAAAATACCAGTTGTCGCCTATTGCTATTAGGAAGTGACTTGAGCTTTGGAATGTGTCCAGAACAGAACAGCACTGTCCAATTGAAATGCAAGCCACATATGTAAGTTGAAATTTTCTAGTAGTCACAGTTTTAAAAGTAAAAATAGGTGAAATTAATTTTAAAAATATTTTTCTTTAACCTAATATATCCAAAATATTATCATTTTGACATGTCATCAATCTAAAGGAAATTATTGCTGAGATATTTTGCTTTTTTTCCACACTAAGTCTTCAAAATGCAGTGTGTACTTTACACTTACGGTACATCTAATTTTGGACTAGACACATTTCAAGTGCTTAATACCCATATGTGGCTAGTGATCACCATTTTGGATAAGCACAGAGGTAGATGATAACAGTATATTCTGTGTGACCAAAATACAGTGTCAAGGCAATTCACAGGACAGGGTTTACACGTTCCCAACTCTACAGAGGAAAAAATTGCAATAATTAGAAACATAATGTAATGATCGAAAGAACACAAAATCAGCTGTGTAAATTGTGAACATAGGAAGCAACTCTGTCCTTTCTCCAGCAGTGGAAAATTTGTCTTTCCATCCTCCATCACGATAGATAAACAAACCAACCAACAAATAACAACTCTGAGTCTTTGATATAACCTGGCTGAAATGTACCCTTTCATCTCACTTCTTCACTTCACTCAAGTCTCCTCTCCACGCCACCTTCTCAGAGAGGTAACCCCTGCACGGCTGCAGAACCGTGCATGGCTTCGAACACAAATCTCTTCCTCTTGCTCAGTTTCAGTGGTGTGGCTTCTTGGTAACTGTTAACACCGCAAGATGCCATCAATACAAATGTGTCTCTTTTTCCTTTCTGGCAATCTCTCAGAAGTAACATCTTTGAATGTATTCTTCTACCACATTTTGTTGGTAGCATTTTTTAGCAAACCCAGTTATGCATAAGTTGTATCTCCTTTGTCTATTTTCCATACCTATCATCTTTTCTGCAACCATTTTTATATCTTTATTATTTTTCATTTTATTTTGCAGGATCTTTTTGTGCCTATCATCAGTTTGGAGTCATGATTTTTTTGTTTTGTTTCATCTAATATGAATTTCACTGTGCTTTTTTTTCTCTTCCATTTCTTTCCCAAACTTTGCCAACCCATTTGTCATCTTCTGTTGTCTTATAGCCTCTTCTATGAATCTTTGTATCTCTTCTTTGAGATATTTTCTCAGTGAGATTATATTGTATATAATTCCTTTGAGATTGTTTCTGTCGTATTTTGCATATTTCTTACCTTTAGAGAGAAAAACATATAGATAACATATATAATTTTTCTTGCTTATATTAATTTGCTTACTTTTCCAGTTTTTATGCATAAGCTCCATGTTGATCCTTTTCTCATTATCAACTTTGAATAAGTCACACAACCTGTTGAAGGCAGTGAGCAGTGGTATAATGATTAGTGTTGAAACAACCTGCAGCTTCCATTCAGGTTATGGTCTGTTATCCTTTCTCACCAAGCCTATAATTTTTTGTTTCCTGAGGGCACATCTCCCTCATTTTTGGCAATCCCCAAATTAGAATTTGTCGTCATGAAGGCCCTAATGAGGACCAATTTTTAACCTTAAAAGAGGGCTCAGGGAGTACAAGGGGATAGGCATGTACAAATTACCAGGGCCTGGTGGTCAGGAGGTAGAACAGGGGAAAATCTGATGTAAAGAAACCCTGGGTTAAGAATATATCTAAAGGGGCTGGCCCCATGGCCTAGTGGTTAAGCTCGGCACACTCCACTTTGGAGGCCTGGGTTTGATTCCCGGGCGTGGACCTGCACCACTTGTTGGTGGCCATGCTGTGGCAGCAACCCACATATAAAAAATAGAGGAAGATTGGCACAGATGTTGGCTAGGGGCCAATCTTCCTCAGCAAAAGAAAGAAAGAAAGAAAGAAAGAAAGAGAATATATCTAAAGACAAAAAGCCAATATAAATTCACTAGCATTGTAAATGAACTTCTATTTTGTACACACAATAGCATCTGCAAACATTTGACAAAGAGCCCATGTATGTGCCACACATGTTATTTATTCTGTCTGTAGAAAATGCCTTGTCTGCTCATGGATTCACAGAACTCCTTTTCATTCAATTATATTTATCAGGTGCTCACCACATGGCCTCATGGAGTTGCTCAAGTGGCAAGACAGATAGCAAATAGGTAAATCAATAAAGAAGTAGTTTCGAAAGTGGAAGTATGTGAAGGAAATAAAGGAAATGGAGAATGACTTGCACACAGAATGGCCTTATCTTCAAGCTGGGACCTGAAGGACAAAAAGGTCAAAGTCATGTGAAGAGCTGGAGGGGAAGGGTGGCACGCTCAGAAGAGGGAAGAACTCCAGGAGCTTACCCCAAAGGGGCCTGTATATGTCCTAGAAAGCAAGACAAACCTCGTGGGGTTGGCGCTGCGGTAAATGAGTTGGTACAGTAATGACCTGGGGAATGACACTAGAAATGCAGATGGGGTCAGAGCACACAAAGCCCCTTTAGCCACAGTGAGAAGCTAATTCTCCATCTAATGTGAAGCAAAGTGTTTTAGGCAGGGGTGTGCCATGATACAATCAAAGCCATTTTTAATGGCTATTGTCTAGAGAATGGATTTGAAAGTGACTGTAAAAGAATCAGAAAATAGACTTAGGCTGCTTTTAATCCTGGAGAGAGTGGTGATCCTTGGACTAGAGTGGAGGCAGCAGAGATGGAGAGAAGTCTGCCAATTTGAGATATATCTAGGAGGTAGAACAGACAGGACATTTTTTTTTTTTTCTGCTTTATCTCCCCAAACCCCCCTGTACACAGCTGTATATCTTAGTTGCAGGTCCTTCTAGTTGTGGGATGTGGGACGCCGCTTCAACGTGGTCTGATGAGTGGTGCCATGTCCCCGCCCGGGATCCAAACCCTGGGCCGCCGAAGCGGAGCGCGCGAACTTAACCACTAGGCCAGGGAGCCGGCCCCCAGACAGGATATTCTGATGGTTTGAATGTGGAAAGTGAAGGAGAGGGGGGCCTCAAAGCCGTCTCTCCAGTTTCTGGCTTGGATAATGGAATAGACGGCGATGACCCTTACTGCTGTGGGAATGACCAAGGAAAGAATGTGTTTGGGAGGAGAAAGCAAGGGTTCCATTTCGGAAATGTAACATTTGAGATGTTTCTGCGCATCGTGGTAAACAGATTAGGAAACAATTTAGAAAGATTTGGGCATGGAGGAGAAATCCTGGCAGCATGTATACATTTTGGAGTCATCACGGTACAAAAGATATTTAAAATCATGTGAGTGACTGAGGCAACATAGAAAGACTAAAGAAAGGAGTCTAATGAACCTCAGCAGCTTTAAGTCTCTCTACAGCCCACGTGTTGAAAATAATTGAATATAGCTACATTGGCCTTATTTTAATTAACTCCTTTCGTCACCCGTGACAGCAATCCCAATTAAGTTATATTAAGCAAAAAGAGAATTATTGGTTCAAACAGTGGTAAGGCCAAGAGTCAATATGCCTTCAGGCATAGATGAATCCAGGAGATCATATGTGTCATCAGGACACAGTCATTCATTATTTCTTGGCCCTCTTTTCCTTTGTGTTGTCTTCATTCCAGGCCAGCTCTCTCTCCTTGGTGCCCCACAGGGCCAGAGTTACATTCTTCTAATAGCAAACCCAATGTTAAAGAGAGCTTCTCCATTCCAACAGTTCTAGAAAAATTCATGCATTTCTTCTGATTGTACTACCTTGGTGTTTGGGCCTATTTGGGCTACTACAACAAAATGCCACAGACTGGATGGCTTATAAATAACAAACATTCATTTCTCACAGTTCTGGAGGCTGGGAAGTCCAAGATCGTGGCACCAGCAGATTTGGTGTCTGATGAGGGCCTACTTCTTGCCTGGCCATCCTTTTGCTATAACCTCATATGGTGGAAGGGGCAAGGGGACTCTGTGGGGCCTCCTTTATAAGGGCACTAATCCCATTCGAAGGGCTCTGCCCCTATGACCTAATCACCTCCCAAAGGCCCCACCTCCTAATGCTATCATTTGGGCATTAGGATTTAACATATGAATTTTGGGAGGGACACTAACATTTAGTCTATGACACCTTATACTAATCACTGTGCCCAGAATTGGCCAGGCTGGGTGTCATGCCCATCCCTAAATCCAAGAGATGTGGACAACGACTTGGCCTAAAAACAGGGTGTACAATACCTCAAAGGAAAAATCAGAGTGCCACTTTCAGAAGAAGAAGATGTCGGTGCTGGGCCACGAAAGGCAACAGCCGTGCTTAAAGATCACTTTTGTGTCTCAGATACACTGACTACACATAGGTGTCTGAAATTTCCATCTGTCCCATCAGGCAATTCACATAAAAGTCACCTTATCTTTTAGTGGGTGGACATTAGGTGCCAAACCCTGGAGGCAACGCTGGGTGGGGATGGGAGTGCGCTGTTGCAGGATGACTCCAAAATTAAGAAGTCAGTATACTGAGGTCCAATCCCTACCCTCACAAGTAAGGATACAAGTGGACAGATGTAGCGGAAGTCAGAGAAACAAGGATGGCTGTTTATGGAAGTGGCCCTTCTCAGGATTCTAACAGGAGTGGTGACATTATGTTAGGTAGAATCACTGTTACAGCTTTTCCTTGCCGCAAGGCCAACAGCTGAGAAGTCTATCAGGGACAAGAGCCTGGGCCCAACTAAGAAAGCTTTGAATGTGAGTACGTAAGGGGTAAGTTTACAAGACAAAGGTTACAGACCCACTTCTAACCTTGGCAGGAAAGGGCTTTGAGCTAGGTGAAATATTTGTAGCTTTTAAAAATGGAGCCTGACCGACATTTCCGCGTGGGCGTGATAGCTTGGAAACTGCAATGGTGGTAATGAGTCTTAGCTGTGCTCTCCACCTTCTATTCAAAGACGCTAAATCAAACCCAGGAACTGCAGCTTGTGAGTGGCACACACAGAGTAATTAGGCTCATGTACTAGCTATTGTCTCTGTTCTGAGCCTGTCAAATAAAAGCACAAAGCCAGAACCACAGGGGGCTGTCACTGAGTGCCACGCCAGCATTCTAATTCCATGCACTTTCCCCGTCTCCACCGAAGTACCAAGTACAGAGCAGGAAAAACAGCAGAGAGTTTGTCTGCAGTTGTCTGGGAATACACAACAGGCACCACCTTCAGCAAAGGTAGCTCTTTACCTTTATGCTTTCAGGGTTTGGCAGATAAAATATGAATTTCCAAACATTTAAAATGAAATGGTTTAGGAATGGTAAGTAGGGAAGTTAAATGTTAAGGTTGCAGGAGGTTTTTATGCTTGTTTCCCGAGAAAACGACCTCATTTCTGTTTGGTGGTGTGCATGGAGGTGGGGGGTGGGGGTGTAGGTAGATGAGGTGAGTCTAGAGGTGAGGAGAGGAGGCCGAGGCTCCACAGCTCTGTGTGACCTTGCAGAAGTCACTTAATTACTCTGGGTTTCAAACCACCTGGAAAATTCATAAAAGACAAGCTGGCCCAGAAAGCCAGGCACTCAACTAAATAAAGTGTGACTGAAGAAAATGAGGAAAAACAATCCCAAGCCAAAGGAAAAAGATGTTAATAAGTTTTTAAAAATAGATACTTCATTCTCTTGTTATTAATTTGACATAATTTAATAGTCAGAACACCTTTTAGAGTTTGAAATATTATTGGCACTGTCTGCTGTCTTTTCACATTTTCTCTACCAAATAGCTCTCTTGCTTTATTTGAAGGCAAGGGGATAGGGTAAAAACAGTTTTAAATAATAGCCACATCTAATAACTCATGATTGAACTAATTTTGCCTCCAAATTACAGAGAAGTTTATTTTACGGAGCTGTGATTCCTTTTCCATTTACTCACGCTGTCTGGGGGCTGCTTTTTAGCTGGTTAGACCAGTAAGGGGCAATTTTTATTCCTTAGAGCAAAGAAAGAAGTTGAATTAGTTAGGATAGTCTGATGGCTGTAACAAAGAAGGCCTAAAAATTATGATGATGTAATCACAATAAAAGTTCATTTCTTACTCATGGAATCAGCTTCACTCGCTTCCACACAGTGATTCAGAGACCCAGCTTCCTTCGACCTCCAAGTTCAGCCATCCTTTAGTGGTTGGTTGCCTCGTGAATCCAGCTAGTGGAAGAAGAAAAAGAACATGGAGGAGGCATGCCTGCCTCTTAAAAATGTTGGCTCCCAAGTGGCACAGATCACTGCCAGTCACACTCCATTAGTAAACTTGAGTGACATGGTACACTTCAATGCAAGGAGCATCAGAAGTGTTGTGCCTGGCTGGGCAGCCACGTCACTGCAGTATCACCATGCCATAGATGGGGAGAATGGATGTGGAGTGGCCACTAGCATCCTCCACCACAGAAATCTTCAGCCTTCCCACTGTGTAGAGTCCACTGTGTATCATAGTGAGTTCAGGGTCTGGTATCAAACCCCCAGGAGTTAGAAATTCTGCTTGGTCTCACAGGTCAGCAGGAAGTCTAGGGCAAGCAGGAGCCTCATTTTCCTCATCTGTCAAAAGGAAGTAATAATATCTATCACATTAGAGTTGTTGTGAGGATTAAATGACGTAATTTGTATCTTCTTTGCTAAGCTTTTGTCATAGAGTAAGTGGAAGGAAAATCGTTATTATTATCATTACCCAGCTAAGGACAAAACTCCTGGATGCTTAGTCCTGCTCAGCAAATCTACCGTTTGAGATACCTTGACGCTTTGTTTTTATTCCTGTCGTCCTAGCCCAACTCCACTCTCATGTGACACCACAATCTGTCTACCTTAAGTCATTATGGGCTTTAAACAACTTTAGAAGAGAGAAGCAAGCCTGTGAACCTGGGCAAAGCATCTCCAGCTTCTTCAAAAACTGACGTGGCTTAGCCTAGAGCTCTACACAGAAAAGTCACAAGGTAAAGATTTTTTGAGTAGGAATCCAAGGTTCTGGGGATGTGTATGCAGGTGGTATTTCTGTGTGTACACAAGCATGGGCACAAGTTTGCACACATGTACTCATGGGTGCACACATGCAGAGAGAGGGAAGCTCTATAAAAGTGCAAGTGTCAGGACACGAGGTTACTGCTTACCTCATGGAAATTAGAGTTAGAATAAGAAAGATATTCTGTCCCTTACAACATCTGCCAGGGGCTACCTCAAAAGGTTGGGTCAAGGTAAAGTGATGAAGTCCCACGTGGTCTGGTCAGCAGAGCACAATCGCTGTTTGTCCCATGCACAAGTTGGTCATCTCAGGAAGGTCTGTGAACTGTCTCAGAGGTTCTAGGAAAGACAGGGTGAATTGGCCATAGAAATAGCTAACAGTCTTCAAATGCCTGCTATGTGCAAGGTGCTGTGTTATTCAGTCCACGCAAGGTCTCCTTGAGGTAAGCAGTACCGGTCCCGTTTGAAAGATGAGGAAACTAAGGCTCGGAGAGATTATGTATTTGCTGATAGTCATCCTAGCATCCTAATAACTGGTGGAACTAAGTCTTAAAACCAGATCTGATTGCAAAATATGTGCTGTTGGTATGTTGGTGAAATATCTCTTGCAACCATTACACACATGTGCATACTCACATGCACATACCTAGAGCATGAGGAGGGTGCCTGTATTACAAACAGTATATGGGTTCACTTGCAGAATGCTAGGGATCTTGAGAAAGAGATTCTGGCTTTGAAGGCACGGAAGTCTAAAGAGAAGGACTGAGACAGCAGATAAATTCTAACTAAACAGAGAGAAAAAATATAAAGGAAGTAAGTAGACCACACATGTCTCTCTTTACGGCCTTGTGCTAGGAAGCATCTAGACCTGTCTGAATGTTTAGGCTCTTAGCTTGGATGGTGGGAGGGGCTGGAGAACATAGGTCGCACGTATTTATCTGCATCTGAATCTAACATGTGATTGTAGGGACTGTTTTTAACTTCACTTAAAGGAGGGTGGTGCAAGGTTAATAAATCATATCACATACAACTTAACCTGAAAAGTACGGGGTTAAAATGCAAATAATTTCAAAACCAAAGGCCAAGTACAAATCCATATGTTGCTCTGAAATACAGAAATGCACTAACTTTCACAGATGTTTTGGCTGCTGCAGAAGGAAGCCAAGTCTCTTTGTTTAGAGGAATTCTGGGGCTGAGAACTAAGGAAACCCCATTTCTCTCTGGCTGCTTCTCCCTCATTCTGGAATCAGCAACATGAGCCACTCCACCCCAAATCAAGACCATGGTGAGACTCATGTTTGCTTCCCCCGCCATCACTAGTCTCTTGCTTTCCCCCCAAAATTACGTCACTTCAGTAAGCCAGTCAATAATCATTTATTGGGTGGCCTTAGGTGTGTCTGTGGATGGTGAACAATATAGCAAGAATCAAAATACTGTTACATCGGACAACTACAGGTGACTCTCAGAGCCTTTATTTGGTGGGAGGATCAGTGGAGGCTTCCCTGAGGAAGTGATGTGGAAGCTGACACACGACCCTTAAGTAGGAGATAACTAAATGGGGAAGGATAAGAGTATTCACACCAGACGGAAGGGCAAGCAGGAGTCCGTAGGGATGGAGGAGAGGATCCGGCATGTTCAAGCAGAGAGAGATGTTTAGCAGAGCTGGTTAAGTTGTTCTCACACAGTGGTTCTCAACCAGGAGTGATTGTATCCCCTAAGGGACATTTGGCAATGTCTAGAGACATTTTTAGTTGTCACAACTTGGGGTGGGGGGGGGTGAGTATTACCGGCATCTAGCGGCTAGATGTCAGAGATGTTGCTTAACATCCTACAATGCACAGCACAGCCCCCTGAAACAAAGAATTGACCCAAAATGTCAATAATGCTGAGACGGAGGAACTCTTCAATAGAAGGCCCAAATACAGAGGCTTAAACAAGGTAGGTTTATTTTTTATATTTAATAGCCCAAATGGACTTATTTGGCTGATATGGCCAGCTCTAAGTGCCAGGAACCTAGGCTCCTTCTATTTTGTTGCTCTGCATCCTGTAGAGCAGGAGTTGGCAAACTTTTCCATAACGGACCAGATTGACAATATGTTGGCTTTGCAGGTCATATGGTCTCTGTCACAACTTTTCAAGTGTGGTACTGTAGTGTGAAAGCAGCCAGAGACTATGCCTAAGTGTATGGATGTGACCATGTTCTAACCAAACTTCATCTACATAAATGGGTGGTGGACTGAGTTTGGCCTGTGGGATATAGTTTGGACCCCCACCCGGTCACATGTGTCTGGTCTGCATGCTAACCAGTAAGAGGGGAAGCAATGGATATGGAGGGCAGGCTGATTTCCTTTTGAGAGACAACACCGCTTCTGCTCGTGTCGTATCGTCCGGAACTCAGAAAGGCTGGAAATGTAATTCTTGGCTAGGCAGTTGTGGGCCCAGGGGAAATTCAGCTTTTTTTTTTTTTTTAAATACAAAGGAGAATGGATATTGGGGGACAATTGGCAATGTCTTCAACATCTGGAATATAGAGCTAGGAGAGAAACACAAAATGAGGCTGGCAAGAGAGGCAGGATGAGATCACACCCACCCTCGGAGGTGAAATGAAGTAGAGGGTTATAGTTTTCCTCAAGAGAAATGGGAAGTTATTGAATGGTTTTAAGCAGCAGTGGTTCAGAGCCATTTTTCCATTTTAAAAAGATCACTCTGGCAGCAGTGTGGAATTGGAAGGGGCATGTAGGCATGTGGGGAGAAAACTTTGGAAAATATTGCCATCATCCAGGTAACAGCGGCGGTAGCTTGAATGTGGATGGAGGCGGAGACGTGAAGTAAAGGGATGGGAGAGAGATGCAGAGGGGAGAATCCAGAGCACGCTCCAGATTAAAGTCCCCTTTTAGGAACTGAGGAAAAGCAGCTTTATGATTAAGCATTTTTTTAAAAAATTAAAAGAGCACTCAATCACCATTGTCCACATTGGGCATCTCATCCAGGCCCAGCTGGTTCTTGTCTGCCACCTTCCTCTTTTTCCTCCAGGATCCAAACGCCCATCGTTCATCATCTTCTCTGGGGAACAGCCACCCTTGTTCTCCCAAGCATGAGACTCTGGGCTGAAGTGACTCAGGATGTGGACAGAGAGTTCACAAGTCTCAAATGTAATGAGTGGGCAACCCCAGCACTTGACATAAGCAAAGCATGTGTTTTGAGACTCACTGGCACCAAACGAGACAAGAGCCTACAGTATAATTATGCCAAGCATATAATATGATGCAGTTACTGTCTCCAATATGCCCTGCAGTGCAATGCAAGGGCTTTGAATAGTAGAACGCTCCAGACCTGTGTGTCTCAGCCACTGGAAGCCTGAGAAAGCCACGGCACCTTCTCTTTTTTCAGTCAACAATGCTGTGGGCATTTGTGGAACATCTACTGTATGCCAAGGACCGTGCTCAATCTTGGGGACATAGAGGTGAATAAGACATGACCTATGACTTCCTCAGTCAAACAGCTCTCCAGTTTCTGCCTCTGGGCCCTGTAAACAAAGGATGAACAAATGTTTCCCTGATTTGTTTAAAATGGGCTTCCCGTAATGAGGCCTCTTAACTGGCAATCTCACTCATAGGGCTTCTGCACAGATATTTTGGTTTTAACACTTAGTATGGTGGATGAATTTCACCTTGAGAGACAATGCTATCTAGTAATTCACTTTCAAGCAATTGGCCAAAGGACTATTGGCATCATTTTTTCTAAAGAGAGAGGACATCACATTCTTCGTATCTTCCTTTGTTTTTTGGGTTGTCAAAATTGTTATAGTGACTAACTGGCTAATTCAACAGAATAACAAATAACTCCAAGAGGGAGATGACTAATATGTAGTTCTGATATAGCCTCTTCTTCCTCTAATTCCTTTCTGGTGAAGTTTGCCAGCAAATTGCTTTTCAGTATCACTCCATCTGTTGCTCCATATCCATAGTCTGTTTTCACACGCATTAGGATCCTTGAATTCCAAGGCTCTAGGGAAGAGAATCTGGGCCTCGTTTGCAGGCGATCACTTCAGGAAGCATAGCAATGCCAGGCCACTAGAATGCTTGCCCTCTTTACAGCCATTAATTCAGTCTTGAGGTTATTCAGCTCAGTATGTGCCCAGCACTTTCCATGGGTGTCCTAATTTAAATACGATCCCATTTAATCTACATCAACTCTGTGAAAGAGGCACTAACGGCATCTCCCTTTTACAAATGAGGAAACTGAGGTAAAACGAGGGACTCGCAAAGGTCGTACAGCCAATATATAGCAGAACCAGGATTGGAACGTAGGTTTTTCTGACTCCCGAGTTCATAATGCTCTACTATGCCCTTTGTTCAAAGTGTTATCATTTATGGAGCATCTATTTATTATGCAGCCCATATCACTCTGTCTCATTATGATGGTCTTAATGGGTTCAAGTTTAGTTGATTTCGTCTCTCCCAAAAGGCAGTGTGTTCATGTATGACAGGGGTTGGCAAACTAAGGCCCGTGGCCAAAATCCAGCTCTTTTGCAAACAAAGTTTTATTGAAACACAGCCACAGCCATTCGTTTACGTATCGCCTATGGCGGCTTTTGTGCTACAACATTAGAACGGAGTAGTTATGACAGAGACAACGGGGCCTGCAACGTCAGAAATATTTACTATCTGGTTCTTTACAGACAAAGTTTGCCAAACCCCAATATAAAGCACGATTATATGTATTGTTTCTTTGATGAACTTCTTTTTAATGAATAGACTAGTGTTATTCAATGACATAGGGTCAGTGTAACTCTTAAATTTATATGTATACATTATTTGTTCAATTCAATAAATTTTTATCAACTACTCCAAAATGAAAAGGTCAGGAGTCCCCTCTTCTCTGGGCAGAAGGGAGGATTTCTACACAGAGAAGAAAATGCACCGTTCCCAATTAAAGTGTGAAATGGGGAACTTCTTTTGACGTTTCCTCAAAGGCACCCCTAAGATTTTGCTACTGTCTGGAGTTGTGTGCAATTCTTGGACCGTCACTCCACCAACTCCATTTACAAGCTGGGTAGTCCCCACCCTGGCTAGTCGGTTACTGCCCTTCCGGAAAAAGCAAAACAAAACACCTATTAGAAATACACTTTCACTTATCTCCTACAATTTAAAGAACCATCAGAAACTTTGTAGTTCTGGAATAGGAAGAAAACCAGTATGAGCTCTCCGATTCCAGCTTTATCTTCATCTTTAAGCTTACACAACCCACAGATAAATTATAAGTTACTACAAAGATTCCCACCAATGACAAACTGACTCACTGTCCTCAAAATCCTTTCATCTTTCTGGATTCCACTTCTAAGGCTCTTTATATTCTGTCAAGATGGAGTGTGCTATTTGCCAAAATTACAGAGAGTAAGCCAGCATTTGGACATATTTTCCATTTTACCTGTGCAGAAAAATGTTACCATTGCTGAAGTTTTTTCCATGATTGCTTTTTGCCCCCGTGAAAAGAAGCTCATGGCCAGCTTTGTGAAATGTTTCATGTCTGTTCCTGTACAGTGATGAAAATAGAATGAAAGTTTAAAGTGACTTTTGTTTGTTAAAATATAACAAACGATTATCCTAGAAACACCATACCATTGTCGGACTATTTTCGTTAATGTTTTGTTTTGCCTTTTTCATTGCCAAGTGCTCGCTTGATCTGGGTACCAAAACCACAGTTTCAGGACAAGATTTCAAAGAACGGTGATGTCACATTTCCCTTGGTTGGCTGACATCTCAAAAATGTTTTGCCTGAAGCCCTCCCAGAAGAAAAGAAGATATTCTTTGATTGTAGAAATGATAAAAAGGCAAGAAAGAAACCCCAAACAATGGGCGAGCCTCTTTTTTAATACAATCAAATGCTATTTAAATGAAAGCAATTATATGTTATATATTATAGGGGAGAGGGGACACTCTGGAAATCACTAGTCTGAGAGCCCCAACTCTCCATCATTTGAGCTCAGACCCCGGCCTGTTGATGCCAGTGCCAAAGTGCTGTATATTTTGCTGTACAGAGGCCTCCATGGGTGAAACGTGGACCCCAGTTCTGGCTACTTGAGGCCCGAGGTGACAAGAGAAAGGGATATCATGCTGCAGGGTTTTGCCTGTCAAATCAATCTGCAATGGATAATACACAGAAGCAGTTTATAATCTTGCACCCCAGTGGAGCGGACAGCATTGAGGCGTGAGCCATCACACCTGCAAACAGAAAGTTGTATCTTCCCCACCAGCCTAAAAGAAGACTATTTAGCTCCTGAGTAAAGTCTTCAGGGGTTTCTACATATAAAAATTAGTTAATTAGCAATTATTACTGTATGTTAGGTAAGCATGGATTATTATTATCATAATTTTACGGAGTAAATGAGAGTGAAGGAGAAGGTGCCAAGAGAAAAATTAAAATTAATGAGTTCCTAGATCATAGGCCTGAGCTGCAAGGGTTTAAAGAGCTTGCTGACTTTAAAGAACATGCCAGAAAGTGAAGCTTATATATTGGAAAAGCAGCTCTTCCAAATTAAAAATGTCCCATTTATGAATGAAATCGGTGCTGAGATTCTGTTTTTTATTTACGAATATTTCTTTTTATGATTTTATAATTTTATCCCTTGCCATAATCTGTAATGATGGAGCCATCTTCTTTCTGATGGGGATTCCATGTGATCACAGGTCTCGCTCTTCAAATTGCATTCCTTGCTTTTTTTCTTCTTAGGAATAATCAAGGGTCTCTGAGGTTTTAGAAACCTGAAAAATGTGTCTGGAGCAGTAAATATTTGGGTAAGTTACACAACCAATCAACATGTTCAATGAGTGTCCACTGCCCTAGGTCCTGGGGGTCCAGCAGTGACCAACATGACAGGTATCTTTTAAACTTTAAAAGTTTAAATTCAACTTTAGAAACTGTACCTTCATGTGATTTAGCTGAAGGAAGAGGGCTTATTGTTGCACCAAAGTCATTTTGAATGTATTTATTAAAAAGAGCATTATATTGCGTTGTTACTTGTGTCTGTTTTTCCTTCACAGATGATTGCTTCAAGTCAAGGTATAACTGATAATGGTGAGGGAGGGTGACGAGCATTTTTGCAGTTTATTCCAAGACAATTGGAATACATATATTTTACCCGTAATGCGTCTTTCCCCTTTAGGATTAGCGATGCCTTCTGCAATAAGACTGTAGGCGGCGTATATTTTTTCCCTATCTGGCATCTCTTTGGGAAACCACTCCCTCTCCAACCTTTCTTGAGGTCTGAGTGAAGTTGTCCTCAGTCCCTGGTTCAGGAATGGGCAGATGACCAAAGGCCGGCCAAGAATCATGCCTTGGATGTGTATTAGAACTCTTAGGAAAAGGATGCTCTTTCTGCTGGGGTTGACAAGCTTGTGAGATGCAAATGTGGACTGTAGGGTCTGTCTGTGTCACCATCTGGGGAGAGCCTGCCTGAGAAGGAAACCAAGCCAGAGGAAAGCAGAGCAGATTCTTAATGTGTTCATGTGCGCACCTGGATTCAGCCATGCCTGAAGTCATTGTTACCTCCCAAACTTTTCAAGGATATGGCCTAGTCCTCTTTTTTTTTTTTAATGCCTGAGTCACTTTGAATTGAGTGTCAGAAACTTGCAGGCAAAAAGAGTTTTAATGCAATTCAAGTCAATAATTTTTTAATAATATAGCCTTTGGCAAGAACGAGAAAATAAACCCCAGTGTTATAGACATAATTTTGGAAAAAAAGCTTATGCACATATATGGACACATGCAGAGTGCCACCTGTGTATCTAACATGTCTCATTCCCTTCATCCTTATTAACAGAAACCTACTAATATTCTTGTGTTTTTATAACAGCTTTATTGAGATATAATTCACATACCATGAAACTCACCCTTTAAAGTGTACCATTCAGTAGCTTTTTACTATATTCAGAGGTATACAACCATCAGCACGATTAATTTTAGAACATTTTCACCACCTCAGAAAGAAATCCCATATCCATTAGCAGTTACTCCCTACTTCCCCCAGTCTAATTTCTGTCTGCAAAGATTCCAGATAAACCAAATCATACAATATGTGGCATTCTGTGTTTGGCTTCTTTCACTCAGGATAATTTTTTCAATGTCAACCCATGTTATAGTAGGAATCCGTACTCTGTTCCTTTTTATGGTGAATGAGATTCTACCGCACGGATATACCACATTTTGTTTATACGTTCATCAGTCGATGGATGTTTGGGCGGTTTAAACTTTTTGGTTATCATGAATAATGTTGCTGTGAACAGTCATGTACAAGCTTTTGTGTGGACATATGTTTTCAGTTCTCTTGGGTATACATGACTGGAATTGCTGGGTCATATGGTTACCCAATGTTTAACATTCTGAGGAACTGTTTTCCAAAGTGGCTGTCCCACTTTACAATCCTGCCAGCAATGAATGAGGGTTCCAATTTCACCACATCCTCGTCAACCCTTGTTATCGTCTGTCTTTTTGACATTAGCCATCCTGATGGATACGACGTGATATCTCATGGTAGAACCTTTTAATATTCCAGGAAGCAATGTGCCTCCATAAAAGACTATATTTCACAAATCCTCTTCCTTGCATGTACGGGTTGCTGTTGAGATAAGAGAAAATAGTTGAATAGGCTTCCATGAAAGCTCCTAAAGAAGGTAGACTACGGTAGGGGCAGTAATTTTTGGCCTTTCCCTCCTTCCTCCATTTTTCTGCCTGGAATGGTTGGCTCTGCAGTGAACATCTCGGTCCATGAAGTGAGCATAGAGGCCAGTTCCGATAGACAACAGAGCAGTAAGATAAAAGAATCCTGAGTCCTTGAGGACTTGGAAGCCACTATACCAGTGGTGATACGATCAGTGTGGCCCTGTGACTGAGTTATAGCCAGTAGAACATGAATGAAAGTACCGAACGCCCTTCCCAGGCCTGGTTCACAAACACCTTCCGCGGGCAATCTTCCGTTCTTTTCCCCCCTCCACTGACGGAATGGAGAGGACCCTGAAGAGCGGACTTACAGCAGGGTAGAGCCATGAGACAGAAGGACCACATGGACGTCTACAGCAGGACAAGAGTGATCAAAAAAATTCTTCAGGATTAGGTCTAAGAGAATTTGAGGCCTGCCTGCACTAATCACATTGCATACACACACACACAATCATATTTATATAAAATCACTCAGTGAACAGTGTAATGCAGATCTCCTGACACTTAGTCCAATCCTTTCTCCACTGTACTAGGCTGCAGGGGTATCTGAGTGTCCACAACTACACTATGTTTCATCATACGTATTTAGAAATTCTTCTAGCTTCTTTGAGCTTTCATTTCCTCATCTGACAATGAGTCATTTGGACTGGATAAGATACTTAACACATTTGTTTTTATATTAGGACTATTTTTATATTAGGACTATTTTTAATTAGGACTAATTGGCAACCTTGGGACCCTGTAAGCTCTCGAAAGGTAAGAGCTAGCCTAGGTCCTGTGTCTTTTTTCACATTCTTACCTTCTACTTTCCTTAGATGATAGTGGTTCAGTACGTATTTGTGGAATGAAAGAGAACTTCTCTTCTAGCTCCAAATGTCTACAATGTCACAGGTCTTTAGAATCATACTTGCCACACACACAAACATTTTTCTGTACAAGGCCTGCCAATTCACAACCAGACAGTGATCCAGCTATTCCTATGGGAGTGGGCTGCCCAGAATTCAGAATAGATTGTGTTACGGGAACAAAGTTCTAAACGATGACATATACTCTAGATAGACCACACAGCCATATTTATTTAACCCATACTGTGATACAGACACCTCCTGCTGGTAGCATCAACCTGAGCTTAGCAGCCTAGAAGCAGGAACTTAAATGGAGCAGGGAGAGGCAGCAGTTATACGCTTAACGTGTATTAAGTCTCTACTGAGTGTTAAATATGCGAGATTTAATGTGGTCAAGATGTCCCTACTGTGGAATAGATGCTGGGTGAGAACTAGACATTGATCAAGCTGTGCGCTTCGGCTGCCCAAAACCCTTGAGTACCATCCAGCACCCTTAAATCAGTTCAAACTCCTTACTAGGTATGCCCTGCAAGCCCCTGGATGTCTGGCTCCTGCCTACTTCTCTCCCCTTATTCGATTCTGTTTTCCCCTTTTCTCCCCGTTTCAAGTTCTAGGCATGCTCAGTCTAACTTAAATAAAGCTAGTGCTTGACTCCCTCTGGACCGCAACACTTTCTGTTGCTTCTGCCTGGAATGTCCTCCTGCCGACTATTGCTGGCTTGTTCTCATCCTTTAAGCAACAACTCATAATTCCTCTCCTCAGACTCCCCTGTTTGGAATGGGCCCCTCTAACTGCTCTCCAGCACGTCTGCTTGTTCCACAGTCTTTACAGCAGCGCTTCTCAAACTTTAAGTGCACACGAATCACTCGGGGATTGTGAAGATGCGGATTCTAACTCGGGAGGTTCAGGGTAAAGCCTGAGATGGTGCATTTCCAACAAGCTCTCATGTTATGCCCAACCTCCCTGGTCACACTTTGATGGCACTGCTTTAGAGAACTTGTCACATCCCCTCGTTATCTCACTACACCACCTGTTTACTGACACTCGCCTCTCCTCACCCTGGAATGAGGGCTCACTAAGGCAGCATTGCCCACCTGTTCAGCCCCGGAGCCCGAGGGCCAGAACGGCACCTTCCTAGCATGCGGTAGCTACTAAATAAATAATTACTGATTAAGACATTTCAGGTATGACAAATGTCACACAAGGGGACACAGACGGTGCTACGGAAGCTACTCCCACCTGGAGGGACAGGAAAGGAGGCCTCAGCAACGTGCAGCACCAGACTTTTGCACAAATTTGTAGGAAGCATTTTCCCAACTCTTCCTGTTCTCTGTGCAATGCCCCCACTGTGATGGCTCCTCCTGACTTAGCCAAGTCCTCCAAAGTCTCCAGGTTCAAAAATTACCTATTCTTCTCCCCACCCAAGCCCAAATGAACCTCCCGGCCCTCAGAATGGCTGACACTGGTGATGCTAGGAGGCAAGCGATCTGACTGAGATGTTTCACACTTGTTTGGGGGTGAATGATACAGTTTATTACTCTCTGGAAGTACTTCCATTTGTTTCTTTTTAAAAAGGTGCTTATTAATCTAATTCTATGGTTCTATTTCAGCCAGTGGAGTACAAATATTTAAGCCTGGGAAGCCACCAAAAAAGGGAAAAAACCTTGACTTTTTTCCTGTTTCTAGTATTATACCCACAAATTATCCAAAGCCAAGGGGAGGTTGAGGATTGATACAGGAGAAGGGAGATGAGTAAAGAAGGAGGAGGGGGTGATTATCTGCATCACTTGTAAGGAGATAACTCCTGAGTTAGGGGTCATGGAGGAGGCAGCACAATGCTCTCAGAGGTGGAGAGTGAGGGGTCTGGAATCCTGTCGACATTCTTGACCGCCATTTTGATAACTTACATAACCTCTGAAAACCTCAGTTTCTTCATCTGTAAGTTGAGGCTAACAATACATCTACCTCTTGATGCGCTGCAAAGATTAAGGAAATAATGAAGGTCAAGTGGTGAGCACAATGCTTGGCACCCAGGACCAGCTTAAAAGATGGCAAACATTGTCATCTTCTGATTAAACAGTCTGATGGAAAGGACAGTAAGAAGAACTTAAAATCAGAGTAATGGTGAATATAGCATTTCTGTTAGGCTAGGGACCACATTTTGGTTAGAAAGTGCAGAACTGGACTGACTGTAAAAGGAAAGGGTGATGGCAGAGGTGGTGGAAGCTCTAAGAATCATTTGCAATGTGACCGACCCACGTGTCCACAAGGAAGCATGTGTTTATAAACACTCAGAAGCTCTGAAATGGTTGAGTAATCGTATCTAATTCATGTCAGAAAAACCAGCTACTTTTCTCAGACGGCCTGCCATACCAAACAGTCACCTTCCTATGGTTTGGATTCATGTTTCTTAGTGTGGCGCCTCAGTTTTCAATTTAACACCCACTCTCACTGTGCTGCATTCTCCAGGTCATTCCACAGCCAGCAGAAGACGTAGGCTACTAGCATGGCCTGACTTTAGCAATGAACCAAAGGTTGCCCTAAACCCGTAGTTGTCAAAGTGGGGCAATTCTGTCCCCAAGGGATGTTGGAAATGTCTGGTTGTCACAACTAGGGTTGGCGGTTGCCACTGGCATATAGTGGGTAGCAACCAGAGATGCCGCTAAACATCCTACAATGAACAGGACAAGCCCCACTTCAAAGAATTATTTGGCTGAAAATGTCAGTAATGCCAAGGTTAAGAAACCTTGCTCTGAAAGGTTTCTTTTTTTTAAACTTTCTGGTTCTCATCTCCCCTATTAAATTCAGAAGGTCCCACAACTCTGACATTCTAGGAGGGTTTTTTTTTTTTCCCTGATCTCCAAGAATTTCAATAGTAAAATTAACCAACGAGGAGTGGCTCAGACAGACTTTCCTTTTGCCTAAAGAGGCTGATCCACAGTAGGCTCCAGCTTCTCGGAGGCCTCAGCTGTGGCACTTCATCAACAACCTCTCAGTCTACTACGGGGGTGGGACCGCTCTTAAGAGAAGTGTGCACCCAAAGTAAGCACTAATTTCCCACTTGCGGTGTATGACGAGCTTTCCCTGTTTTTCAAAACCAGTTTGAAGATTATCACCCTGTTGACACTAGCCCACCCTGTGAAATTAACAGGCCCACACACCTTTGTTGAAAGAATTTGTTTCTTACCCATTATCTGAGAACCTGTGAGCAGCTTAATAAATATACTGATGGAGGATTCCTGGCACATGCTTATCTGAACAAAGGCCAATTATATTCCACCCCACATACTATCAAAGAAATGCACTAATTGATTAAAGCAATTAAAAGAAAGTCTCTACCACAAATAGGCAACAAATGCCACCAATAGTGATTAAAGAACACTGTCCAATGACCTCAACAATGCACTGAAAAATCTCGTTAGTGTCAACCTTTTAAAGGTCAGTTCAAAACAAGTAATCCTTATGGACATCAAGGCAATCCTTTCACTCTGATGAAGCTGTTAAATAGTGAAGGTCACCGGGCTTAGCAGCTACAGAAGGGAGAGAAGTAAAAGCAATTAGACAAAATGGATGCTGTAATCCCACTTTCCAGGCCCCAGAGCCACACTAAACACAGAGATCCAACTTTTCCACTTCACGATTCAGAAATTGGCAGTGGGTTCCAAATGAGAATTCCATAGCTTGAGTTCCTTCTACCAACACTGCCAGCATGTTTCATAGTAAAGTCTACAGCCTTAGAACAACAACAAAAATCCATGGATGATGCTATGAATTTATCATGTAGGTTGGAATCCCAAATAATTCTTTCAACACTCAGGAGTGTTGCTGAAATCCCCTCAGTCAGGCTCACTATACTGCTTTGAAAAGCTACCCCAGAGTAGAAGAAAAAAGTCCAGATTTATGGGTGGCCACTTTCCAATCAAGTGGAAATCCACTGACCACCGGCAGCATTAGCATCACTTAGGAGCTCTTTCAACATGGAGATTCTCATGCCCCGCTCCCCCCACCCCCTACCCAGACCTACTGGATCAGAACCCGCATCCACATTAAAACTTAAGAAACACTGCTCTATGGGACCCTACAGGACAATGTTTTTTTTTTTGCCTTCTCCCAGCCTGAGTTTCCCCAATCTCAAAATAGAAATATAACAAAATACACAGATAGGAAAAAACACAACTGAAGGAAAGCGGTTCACATGATCGCGGAGGATTATGGGGAACTTCTCCACAAGTTCGATACTTGTGCAGTTTTTAACACGGTACGACCAGCGGTACTTCTGTAACGGGGAAAAAGTTTTTAAATGGAACTAACTCTCTCACAACATTGTACTGATGATTTTATAGGGACCGATTTAGAACACAACGCCTGCCACACTGCAAGGCAGACACTTCAGAGGCTTTAGGTGAAGTGGACGGAGCCAGCACGCCAGCCTCGCCCACCCCGACAGCAGGCGAGCAGCTCTCGTCCCCGCAAATAAGCCCCAGTAGATTCACCCTCCGGTCCTCGAAACCTCGGGCTGCCAAACCCTGGGGTCCGCAGAGCCTCTGGTCACACTGCAGTTGCAGGAGCGTCCCGCAGGCTCCGTGACTTTCCCTGGAATAAAATAAATAAATAAAGACCGTAAGTGCTGAGATAGCGCGGCCCAAGATATTTTTCACTCTCTGCAATCAGCCACCAAAAGAGGGAGCGGGAGGGGGAGTAAAAAGTCGCGATCTGTCCCGGAAGGCGCTCCAGGAGAACTCGTCTGGGCGACAGCAGCAGCCTCGGCTTCAACTCAGTGTGCTTTTCTTGGCTCGCGTTTTGTCTCCTATAGCGAAAATCTCAAAAGAGCAGAGGAGTCCCCGGAGAAGTGGGCTCAGGCTGGCGTCCTGGACGGGCTGGTCCCCTCGGCCAGCCTCCGGGTCTCCCCACTCGCCTCTGCCTCCCGGCCTCCTCCCTTTTGCAAGGGGTGGGCGGGAGGTCGCCGAGGCAGGATGTTCGTGCGCATGCGCTCGCGAAAATACGGCTGGAGGAGTCCTGTTCCTCGGGCATTTTCCGAGGAAGTCTGAAGCAATTAGGCTCAGTCCGGGGAGAGCAAGGGAGCGGACGGGCGGCGCAGCCGGCGCGTCTGGGCTGCCTCGCAGGAGGGAGGGAGGGGGCGGCCGGCCGCCCGGCGGCGACCCCGGGCCCCGGCCGCCACCATGGGCTTCGAGCTGGACCGCTTCGACGGCGACGTGGACCCGGACTTGAAGTGCGCGCTGTGCCACAAGGTCCTGGAGGACCCGCTGACCACGCCGTGCGGCCACGTCTTCTGCGCCGGCTGCGTGCTGCCCTGGGTGGTGCAGGAGGGCAGCTGCCCGGCGCGCTGCCGCGGTCGCCTGTCGGCCAAGGAGCTCAACCACGTCCTGCCGCTCAAGCGCCTCATCCTCAAGCTGGACATCAAGTGCGCGTACGCGGCGCGCGGCTGCGGCCGGGTGGTCAAGCTGCAGCAGCTGCCCGAGCACCTCGAGCGCTGCGACTTCGCGCCCGCGCGCTGCCGCCACGCGGGCTGCGGCCAGGTGCTGCTGCGGCGCGACGTGGAGGCGCACATGCGCGACGCGTGCGACGCGCGGCCCGTGGGCCACTGCCAGGAGGGCTGCGGGCTGCCCCTGACGCACGGCGAGCAGCGCGCGGGCGGCCACTGCTGCGCGCGGGCCCTGCGGGCGCACAACAGCGCGCTGCAGGCCCGCCTGAGCGCGCTGCACAAGGCGCTCAAGAAGGAGGCGCTGCGCGCCGGCAAGCGCGAGAAGTCGCTCGTGGCGCAGCTGGCCGCAGCGCAGCTGGAGCTGCAGATGACCGCTCTGCGCTACCAAAAGAAGTTCACCGAGTACAGCGCGCGCCTCGACTCGCTCAGCCGCTGCGTGGCCGCGCCGCCAGGCGGCAAGGTAGGCGCCTGCCGCCCGCCCCGACCCCCTGCCGGGACCCCTGGGTGCCCAGGGCGCCTCCCCGTCCCCTTGAGCGCTGGGATGCCAGGAGCTCCCCAGCAGCATCCCTGCCTCCCTCTTCGTCCACTGCTGGCCCGCTGTATCACCGTGAACAGGTCGCTGAGTCAGTCTAAGTTTGGAAACTGTGGCCCCTACAGATTAGATGCACAGTGTAAAATGTAGCTTCAGGGGTTCTGGAAAGACTAAAAGGAACCCACAACCAGCCTAGAGTAAGAATGAAGAGTGCGGCTTCAGCATCGGAACTGTGTTCAGAGGCGTTGCTGCTCAGCCCAGCTAGGTGATCTAGGGGGCAGTCTCTTAATCTCTCCTCAGGTTGGAAAACGTCCCTATACACGTGGCATCCAGGATGAGATCTTGACACGCAGGGCGAGCTATATCCCTGCATCCTCAGGAATTCCAGAAAGAATAAAAGGAACCCACAGCCAGAGTAGAATAAGAAAGATGCCAGAAGACAGGCCCCTGGAGTAAAAGCTGGATTCAGATGTGCGCTTTGCTGCCAGCTAGCTGGCTGACCTTGAGCAAGCTGTTTAACCTCTCTAAAGTTGGAAACTGTGGTCCCTAGAGATGTAACACATGGGATAAAACACAGCCAGGCACCCTCTGAGTTGTTCATCTGGGGATTCCAGAGAGAATTAAAGAAACCGTCACCACCAATAAAGTAATCATTGAGAGTGAGTCCTCTGGAGTTAGAACAGTTTTAGAATCTGAGCTGTCTGCTAATTAGTTGGGTCACCTTGTAGCTTAACTTCCAGGTGCCTCGGTTTTCCTAAATGTAAAACAGGTTGTTGCCAGCCCTCAGGGAGAGACTACATGAAAAGGACCTGGCGCTCTGCCTGGCGCAGAGTAAATGCCCAGCAAGTGTTGCGTGCGATTATCTTTCACTTCTTCCCCTGTGCCACCCCCTCGTCCCTGTCGCTGGTATGATTATACAGCCAGCGCTAGTGAAGGCTTGCTCTGCTCTAAGGCCTCTAGGCTATGTGCTTCTTGGTCGTTTGCCTTTCAGTCAAGTAAGGGGGGGTGTGACCTCATTTTGTAGATGAAACTGAAGCTCGGTCAGGGCAGTCACGCGTGGGTCTCGGCTTTTAGGAGCCAGAGTTAGGTTCTGAACCCATATATTCCCATGTCTCCAGGCCAAGCTCTTAACCACTACTGTGTTGCCTCTCTGTGTAACCACAAGTACCATTTATTGAGTGTTGACTACGTCCTGGCAACTGTGGCAAGCACTCTATATGCATTATTTAATCCTTTGAGATGAGGAAGCAGCCTCAGAGAGGTCATAGAATTTGTCTAAAGGCAAACAGCGACTCGGGACAGAGTGGGGATTCAGGTTCTGCCTCAGAGTTCTCAACCTTGGGACATACAGAAACTTTGGGGCCCGTGATTCTTTGTTGTAGGGCTGTCCTGTGCGTTGTAGGATATTTAGCAGCATCCTTTGCCTCTACCCACTAGATGCCAGTAGCATTCCCTCCACAAAAGTTGTGATAAGCAAAAATGTCTCCAGATATTGTCTACTGTTTTCTGTGGGGGGCAGAATCCTCTGTTGAGGACCAGGGTTTCCCTGATTGCAGAGGCCACATTTTCAACAACTGGGGAGGCATGTGGGCTGTGTGGCTGCTGCTCCATGGTTGCCTGCTCCATATGGCTCAGCAGAGAAGAACATATTTGCCTGGGGGCCCCCAGGGCCCTGCATCTGCTATGCCTCTCCCAACCCCCTCTTCCATACTTGCACACCAGGCCTGCAAGTTTTCCGACTCCCCCCTCCCCACCCCCACCCCTTCCTGGCCCCCAGCCTGTCTGTCAGCTGCAGCCTCAGCAGCTGGCGGCTCTGGGCGAAGGGCAAATATTTACAGCTCCGAGGCTCACCCGGACCGCACAGGCGTACAAAAGACTGGTGTGAGCCTGCGAATCACCAAAACAGAGGGCAAAGCTTGGTCTTCAAGCCGGCGCTGGGTTTGGGGGAAGGAGTTCCCAAGTGTCTCCTGTTTATGCTGTCATCTGGACTTCCTGCATAGTTTTAAGTGATGCTTATTTATAAATAAGCCATTCACTCCCCTGAGTTTATATATCATTCATTGTTAAGCTAGTTTATTATTTCTCCTTGCCTTTCTGTTTTCTTTCTGGAGTGTTTGGGTAAACTCTCAGAATCAAAAATATGATACTTGAATCAAAACTGTGGATGTTTGTAAAGCTCTGTTGGTGAGCGGGTAGGATAATCAAGGGATTAAGCTTAGGGACAAGTTGTTGCTTTTTTGAGCTTACAGAGAAAGTTTCCTTCTGGAGCTGGAGTGCCGCTCGGGACTTTTATGCACCTCAGTGCTTGCCTGAGGACAGCCAAGAACGGCCTGGCCTGAATGCCTGCTGGTTCCTTTTTCTGGCCTCAGACCCTGGCTGGCCTCAGCTGAGGCCTTAGGGAAGCTTGCTTTGCTTGCTCCGAAGTTAACCCTCAGTGGCCCTGGCTGAAAACTTTTGCTGTTCCTGCATCAGCCAGAAAAACCCCTCCCACTGCGAGCTGTTTTAAGAACTTGTTTATTTCATTGGGCTGACTCTCGGTTCCCGCTGGGTACTGTTTTTTCTCTTCCAAGAGGCAGAAGGATTTACATCGCTTGGAAACTCATGCACAACACTTTTATTTTTTTTATGAGTCCGATGTTTACATCTCTTTTACAAGCTGAAGTAGATAAACACTCGGAAGATTTCCGATACCAGCTCTTCAAGGCCTAGACCTTGTCCGTAAAATGATGTGGCGTTGTTGAAAGGATCTTAGGTTTTGGATTTTTGGCACCAGCTGAGCGTTTCAGATTTGTAAGTCTTGCCTAGATAGGCGTTGTTTCTCCTGTTCTAAAATGTGAGCTGGGTCAGGGCTTCTCAAACCTCCACGTGATCGGAATCAGCTGGAGACCCTGTTAAAACGCAGATTCCTGACTCTTAGCCCTAGAGATTCTGTCTGATCCATTAGGGCTGGCATTGGGCCTCAGATTCTGTGTTTCTAGCAAGGTCCCAGGTGATGCTGGCCCACCTATCACACTTGGAGTAGCTACTCAGCTAGACAAAGAGTTTAGGCTCAAGTACAGACACAGACAAACTTACGTTGGTTTCCTCCATATAGTTATGATTTTACTGACCATCATCTAAACATCCCTTCCTAAGCACTTTAAGAAAGACCAGGGCAAAGTTCTAAACCCAGCCCAGCAGTTGTGATAGGTAACTACAGCCTCAAAAGGCATGTTTAACCCACCTGAGGCCGCATCTGGGCTGCAGCAGACTTGGTGATGCTATGCTTGAGTAAGTTAAAGAGTTTGGCTCCCAGCCTCAGTTTCCCGGACTGACTGACCCAGTTGATTCTTGGAGCAAAAGCATTCCAGAGCAAAAACTTCTTTGGCTTTCTGAGAAAGGGAAGGTTCTGGGCGTAACTTCACTTGGAATTGTTGAGAAACTTGAGATTCATCCTTGATACCTTCTGCTTTTTTACCCCCACATCCAGTCTGTCGTTGAATCCTCTTGATTTTACCTTCTAAACACTTCTTGATTCTATTTACTGCTCTCCAGCCGCATCCAGTGATCGCCATGCTCCAAACTAGGATTTCCTGACCTCAGCACTCTTAACATTTTGGGTTGGATAATTCTCGGTTGTGTTGTGTTGAGGGGAGAGTGTTCTGTGCATCGTAGGATGTTTAGCAGCATCCCTGGCCTCTGCCTACGAAATGCCAGTAGCACTCTCCAAGTTGGGACAATCACACATATCTCTAGGCACTGCCAAATGTCCCCTGGAGGACAAAATCAGCCTTGGTCTCAGTCACCATCGTGTCTTGCCTGACCACAACTGCTCCCTCTACGTATCTTCTTGCTTCCCTTCAAGTTGTTCTGTACATAGGACCTGGAATGATCTCTAAGAAATGTAAATCTGATAGCACTCTTCCTTCTTAAACTCTGCTATGCCTACCAGTTTCTCTTGAGTGGCTATAAGGCCCAGTGGGCTCTGTATCCTGCCAGCTTCCACCTGCCTGCATTCTTCTCCCCTTTGTTCTCTTGTCCGAGTTTCACTGGTGTCTGGTAGTTTCTTGAATATGCCCCTTCGCTCCATCCTGCCCCTGGGCCTTTGCACTCTCTCTTTTCTCTACTTGGAATAGTCTTTCCAGCTACTCATCATTAGATAACCTGCAGGTTTTCCAGCTCTCTCCTCCTGCTCTCCACCTTTCTGTCAGCACTTAGGGTTTTCTCGTCACTAGATAGCCTTTCTATCCTTCTCATCCCAGCTCAAGCATCACTGCTTCCGGGAAGCCCTCTCTGACCTCACACACTAGGTCTGGTACCCTGAGACATTCACTCTGGTTTTCCTCGTGCATGTTGTTTATCACAGCTGTGACCGAATAACCAAGGAAGAGCTGTTGCTTGTCTGTTTCCCCGAGAGGGACCACATCTGTCCTCTTCACGGCTGTGTCCCTGGCACTAGGTTGATTGCCGTGTTCACTGTAGGCTCTTGATATGTGTCCATTTTCAGAGGATGCATTGAGATCAAAAGGCCTGTCTTGTCAGCCATCGAAACTTCAGATTGCTAACCAAGAGTGAGCTTGTTTTTAAAAAGAAGGAGTTTTTCTGTGACCCTTAAGTTAACAAAATTGTTTCCAGGTTTTTGGGAGACATTATTTTTGTTCCACGAGATCCACCCAGATCAAATTGTATAAAGCCCCAAATCCCAGAAACGATTTTGTCCACTTCGAAACTCCTGGAGATAAGTGAATTTAATAGACAATTGTATCACAAGGTGTTCCAGATGTCCAAACACTTTGAAATGTATCTATCAGTGTTCACCGTTCAGTATACTTTCTGTTTCTGAAAAGCTGCAGCAGCTAGCCATTCCCTAGTGCCTCTAACTAACAGCCCAGTTCAGCTGATTGTGGGCTGTCACATCCATTTCATTTCAATGATTTATTAAGAAAATTAGGATTTGGTTTACAAATATGTTACCCAGCTACACTGGATTAAATGATCATAACTAAAGAATTTTAATTGGGAATTCTGTTGACATTTATCTGTTATGTGGTTCTTTCTGTGCTTGCCTCTCTGTAAAAATATTTGATGAGAGAGAGTGTGTAAGGCAGTTACGTGTTGGACTATAGACTAAGGAGCTTAAAAGGAAAGGAAATACTATTTATTGAGTTTTACTGGGTGCCCTGCACTTAGGGTGCTTTATGTCTGTACATAGATTTTATGTCTGTACATAGGCAATGAAGACCTCCATTTTCATTGGGTAGACCTTTTTTTTTTTTTTGTAAAAGGGACAGATTATGAAAGAGCTACATGAAGGCCAGAAGTTACTCAGATTCTAAGTGTGGAACTGAGATTTGAACCCAGCACCTGACTCCGAGCTCATACTATTTGTTACCAAAATAGAAAAGTCTTTTCTCCCGAGGCAGTGTCTCCTCTGAACTCTCACACAGCCTTCCAAAGGACCGTTATTATATATATATTTACATGTTATATACGTAAGTATCTTATATATCCAGTCCACTCTGTGGGTTGGAGGTGTAGGTGCATCATTTCATTTCATCCTCAGAAAGACCCTGTGAGGTAGGTACCCACAACCCATTACCCTCCATGTTACAGATGGAAAAATGGACTCATAAAGTTAAATAACTTCCCCAGTGTCCTCCTTTGGCTTATTTTTGTTGGTCTGATGGCTCTGGTCGATGGCATTGAAGTGTGTTCATCACATGCCATCATTCCCACTTTCCTAGGTCTGGTGTAGAACACATGGAGTGTAAAACAAAACAGATCCTGGCTGGAAAAGAGATTTAGACAAAATAGATAAAAAGGAAACAAAGAGTTGGTGTCCTGCATGGAATAGTGGCTCATCTCTTTAATTTTTATCCTAGCACTTTAAAGAGTAGTTGACGGTAGGAATAAAATGAAATCCTTCCAAACATCCTGCGGTTGGTTCCCGACCTTCGTTTTTTTTTTTTTAAAGATTTTATTTTTTTCCTTTTTCTCCCCAAAGCCCCCCTGTACATAGTTGTATATTCTTTGTTGTGAGTCCTTCTAGTTGTGGCATGTGGGACGCTGCCTCAGCGTGGTTTGATGAGCAGTGCCATGTCCGCGCCCAGGATTCGAACCAATGAAACACTGGGCCGCCTGCAGCGGAGTGTGCGAACTTAACCACTCGGCCACGGGGCCAGCCCCAGTTCCCGACCTTCTTACATGCTGTGTCCCAGCGCTGTGATAGGCGACACTGGATACAGAGATAAACTTGAGCGGCTTTCACCCATGGAGTCAATCAGACACCCACTTGTGCCTTAGGAAACACAAGTCTTACTGTTCCTTGCTCACCGAAGCTTTTTAGCCTGGGTTAGCCTCTGCCCCCCTTGACTAATGGTGTTCTAATAAGCCTGTTCCAATAAGAACTGGAAGTGGTGTAACATAATGATGACTCTTGTAAAGAAAATAGCTAACAGATGACTCGAGCATCTATCTTTCTCACCCATTCCGTAGGTATATTTACAGGGAACCTGGTGGGCAGAGACCCCTTGTGAGTGGGCCCTGCAGCAGCTCCCTCTCTGGGAAGAGGGGTGGGAGATAGCTTTTTCCCTGGCGGTGAGCAATGGGCATGCAGAGATGAGTCCCGCGCAGAGAGGTCACCCCTAGAATTTTGCTGGAAGCTGTTTTCAGATGCCCTGTGTCTTTGCTGCACATGGATCAGGAGGGGGATGAAGGCCATTCAGGTTGCGGGTCAGGGCTGGATGTGGGCCTTGTGTCGGTGGGCAGGCTCCAGAGTACCCTGAATAGAGCTGGTATGTGGTTAGTATCAGACACTGGAATTGGTGCTATCGGGGTTCATGTGCTCCTCTGCCTCATTGTGGAGGGTCTTCTAACCTCCTCTAAGCCTTAATTGCCTATCTCTAAAATGAGATAATATCCCTGCTGATAAGGTTGGCAGTAGGATTAAATGAGATGATGCACATAAAATGCAGAGTGAGGTTTACCAAGCATTTATTGAACACTGGTACCTGTAGGTTTTTAGATCTTTTTCGAATAAATCACTGAAGAAACATTAGAAATTTGGAATGGTTTAATGGAGAAGAAGGAAAGAGATTTGTACTCACAGGGTCCAAGTTTCATTGTGAACCTCGTGCTGCCCCTGCATGACCCGTTCTCTGGGTTTCTGTCCTCTGTCAGTGGTGGAAACCATGTGAAAGAGGGATAGTCAGTCAGTGTCACTCCATCTGGGCAGCAGCTCTGGGCTAAGATGTAAAGGGTAAAGCTCATGACTAAGAGGAGGCTTACTGGGTTGTTGGGTGTATTCGTGTTTGTCCCATGGAAATTAACACAACTGAGCAGAGGTCAGCCCGACAGAGCGCCTGCCTTCCTCCTGGCGAGAACCTAGCGTGTCACAGCTGGGTAGACTTTCTGATTCCCGGAGGTGGGGAGGGGGGAGAAGATGCTTCAGGCTGGGTAATTGGATGCTTAAATTTCAAAAACTGAAACCACTTTGTAGTCCATCAGGTGGAGGTGTGAAAATGCTGTGTAGCACCTTAAGTGAGCTTTGTTGTTGGTTTGTTGGTTGGTGGAGTGTTGCTTGTGGACGTTCACCAGAAAAGCAGATGAGTTCATGGTAAAAATCAGAGATGCAAACTTGAAATCGAACTCATGGGACCAGAGGAGTAGACACTTAGGGATTTCTCAGGTTATTTAAATATAGTAGCAGACTGAAAATGTCTGTGTATTTTTGGCCTGGGGAAGTACTGTAAATCTTTGCTTATTTCTCTTACATTATTTTTCAAAAATATCTTGTTTGGCTTATGGATGAGTATATACTATTCTACAGATATTATGACTCTGGAAAAGCTATTTCTTTGTTATTTTCTGCCTGTTCCCTCATGCCTTTTGTCTCTTTTCACCCCCTCTATACCTATTTTGGTGAGAGAGCCGTGCCGCTAGTACTTCCGTTGACTGTCTCATCCATTTCAAGCATCATCCCCATGACTGTCTTCAGTCTTGGGCTTGAACAGAAGAGTTTCCTCTTCTGTTCTTCCTCCAAGAATCCTTTCTTTAGAACTGGAGGTTGAATTACAGGGAGGTTGGTGCAAGCCGCTTCGCCATTAGAAACATAGTTTGAATGACAAAGAGGACAAAAACATCTTCGTGTAGCAAGTGAAGACATCCCCATTTCCTTCGCAAGGGAATTTCTGGCAGCCAGCTCTGCCTCCTGGTCTCCCCAGCCCCCACCCCTGCACATTTTTGCGCTTTCTTGTCACTAGTCAACAGACAGAACTGTTTCCCAGCTGTGTGAGTCTCTGAGAGCTTTGCATAATCTGAGGCTGAGAGGTGTCATGTCAGCCCAGATAGACAGACTAGCGGTCAGTCAATTATAGTTCTCAAAACCCGCTGGGCAGCTTTCCAGTCTAGCCAGTTCTCAGCTGTGAGCCCCACAGCAGCAATAATCGGGCAACGCCCGTCACTGGGCGGAAAGGAGTTTTTAGACAGAATCCACATTGACAGTGGCAAGGACGGGCTCCGGGGGCCGCCACACCGATTAGGAGATGGCACGGGTCCAAGCTTCTGAGGCCAGATTGTTTGGAGGAGAACGGTGACAGAATAATACTAAAAAGAAAAGAGACTTTGCCCATAAAGACAGTTTGCATTCTTAGATGCTTAAAAAGAAAAACAGTCACCGTGAGGTGTCTTTTTGACAAAGAACATTTGATTTTTCCTTTTGCAGGATGACTTTTATTTTCCTCCCGAATTCTTGTCCACTTAGACCTTGAGTTGAAAGCTGAGCAGATTATGAATCGGGTAATTTTAACATTGATCCAGTAGTTATGTGTTCGAATATGATAGCAAAGCTCATTTTAAGCGAAATCGAGTGTATGTTCTGAACACTGAGCTTCCATTTCTGCCTGTGTCTGACTGGCGTAGGTGCTGTGGCTGGCTCATGCCATTATTTAGGTCTTGATGCCACATACCCTTCTCCAAGGTTGATATCTCTCTGCCTTTTCTCAATCCTGAAGACCGAAGCACCTCCCAAGGAGACCCTAAACGGTGCCAGGGGCCCAGCTACCCTTGAGTTGGGTTCTGGGGTGGAGACTGGAGTGCTGAGGATCTGTTAGGGCTTTCTGCTCTGCCCCAAGATGACAGGGATGTCACTGAACTCCAGAATATGATAGGCATCTTCCTTTTCCATTGCCCACCCCAGGCTTGGTGAGAGCTCCTGGCTCCCCTAGGTGCTGGCTCCTGAAGGAAAGAGACATGTGCCTTCTGGGAAAAGTAATAGAATAGGGGGCAGCTCCAGGAAGAGCTGCCGAGGAGGTGCCATCTCACTTCCGTTTTTGTTGTTGTTGTGTTTTCTCTATTCTTCACCTTTCTTTTCTTCCCATCCCACCAAGACCCACTGACCTGGCAGAACTCGGAGTTGTCCCTAATGTCTCGGCAATCCCCAAGTAGCTCGTGCTGCCCATCCCTCCAGCTTCTTCTCCTGCCGCTGTCCACGTCCATGTCCACAGTTTCTTGCACTTGATGTTTATCCTGTTGTGAGCCAACATCTATTTCCCCATCCCCTTTGTTCCTGTGGCCTTCTCCCTCCAGGCCTGGGTGTGTCATGTGTCTGATTTCCCCTCCTCTTGGCCCACAGCCCACCTAGTCAGTGTCATTTGCCTGTCTCATCTCTGCTCCACTGAAGGTCCGCGCTAAGCTGCTCCCACTGTCGTCTTTATCATGTCTCTCCCTCCCACCACCTCCAGAAGAAAAACTGTCACCTGGCTCTTCAGCAGTCCTCTTGGGAGGTGTCAGTTTTCCTGCAGACTTGGGAAAGAGAGAAACGTGTCTGTGGCAGTAGCCCCCGTCAGATGGCCGGATGTTGCAATGAATGTATAACTCTCCTTATTTGCTTAACTTCAAGGTCCCAGCCCTCCCAAACTTGCTTTAGATTGACTAAGTTGATTTAGGATTAGACGTTTTCCGTTGCTTGGATTTTGTGGCAGAGTAGTTTATGAGGTAAAAGAAAGCACTCAAATGCTCAATATAATTTCCGGCACACAGTAAGCAGCCAAGAATTGTTAGCTGTTATCATTGTTCCTGCAATATAATAAGATTTCTTTGTTTTCCTTTTATTTTTGGCCTCAGTGCTGAGCTCTGCTAATGTCCACCCCATACTGTGTCCTGCTTGTGTTCTGAGCATGGAGTATTGGCCAGGCCCTGTACTGAGGCACGGGGCAGCCATCATTTGTTTCGTTCATGCTTCGTAGTAACCTGTGATGTGAATAGAAACTGTTATCATCCCCATCCATAGAATGAAATCGATCTCGGGTTCTGACTCTGGAGTCCAGGACCTTAATCATTACCCTGTTCCTGGCAGGGGCATAATACTCTTATGATGCCCTTCATTAAGATACTCTTAAGCTTTGCAACTATTATTGTGGAGTCCAAAGAAGCCTTGCTTAAAACTCTGATTACAGAGACTGGCCTGGTGGCATAGTGGTTAGGTTTGTGTGCTCTGCTTTGGCAACCCAGGATTTGCAGGTTCAGATTCCAGGTGCGGACCTACCCACTGCTCATCAAGCCATGCTGTGGTGGCATCCCACATACAAAATGAAGAAAGATGGGCACAGATGTTAGCTCAGGGACAGTCTTCCCCAAGCAAAAAGAGGAAGATTGGCAGCAGATGTTAGCTCAGGGCCAATCTTCCTCACCAAGAACAAAAAATCCCCCAAAAATTCTAATTACAAAACTAATTCGATGTCTAATCCTTTAGGACATTTTAATGTGAAGGCTCAGTCTTTTGAGGCAAAGGGTTTTAGGATAGGATGCAAAAATATACCAGCAGAGTACAAAGAGCATGAGCATTGGAGGCCCATAGGCCCTGGTTTCAGTCCTGGCTCTCCCACTTTGCAGGTGTGTGATCTTAACCAAATGTATGAATTTCTCTGAGCCTCAGTTTCTTGGGTGTAGAGCATTGATACAATGCCTGCTTCAGAAGCTGATGTGTTGGTTAACCTGTTCTTTATGTGAAGTAGAGCTTTCTCCTCTTTCTTTTACTACATCAGGCCATAGAGAAAATTTCAAAGCATAGGTTATGATAAACTACCAAGTCAGAAGAATATTGGTTAAATTTTCCCTCAGGTGAAAGATGCCACTGTTAACGTAATGTCTGTGAACAGTTGGGAAAGCGGCATTGTTGAGAGTATTTGCCCGTATCCCATTTTTGCGTCTCTTCAGTCGGTGGAATATGATTGATGAGAATTACTAAAATCCATTCTATCCTGAGCCATTTGGAGCCCAGGAACAGGTTAAATGTTTAAGCAGGAATTCATGTCAACATGTTAAATATCTTGTGTGAAGTCCAGTGTTTATGAATATTTCTTCTGAAAAATTAGAAATTAAACTGAAGGAATTAAGGTTGTTTGGGGTGAGGGGAGTGGAAAGGAAAAACCAGGATCAAGCTCAGGGTGTCAGAGAAGAGAAAATGACCTTTGGTAGTTAGATGGAGAAATGGAAGGAATTCAACCCAGACAGAGCTTAGAACTTCTCTTATTTTATCGCTCCCAGCGTCATGTGTTGAATCTTCCACATGTTGGCTCGCTACTGAAAATCATTCCTAAAATAGGCAATGCCACCGAAAGCCAATCTAACCCTCCTGGACAGCGCACTAGGTCAAGAAGCTTGTAGAAAATGAGAACACCCCTTCTTTCTTGCCAGTGATTGCATCTGGCACTGAGGTGTAGATGGTCAACTTGATTGTTCCAAACTGTTCCTTGCAAACTACTATTAGGCTGAGGAGTATTGTTTTTCAGACCTTGTCTCATTTGTCTCAAGAGAGATCTTTGAGGCTGGGGCTAGATTTAGGTATCTTGGGGCCTTTCATATTGGGTCTTCTGGAGAGAAATAGTTCAGTGAACAGTTTGGAGTTTTGTTCTGACATTGGTGTCCTGTGTTAGACCTCCTATAATGAGTTCCTTTACGGAACCTTTTGGAACTCCAACAATTGAACCATCTTGGGAGGGACCGAAGCTAGCCTACATGGCATTCTGTTCTACATTCCACGCTAAAATGGAGTAGTATACAAGAAGAATTAAGGTCTGGATTTGCAGGACATGGGTTCAAATCCCAGCTGGACCGCTTACCAGCTCTTTGACGTGGGACAGCTTTCGTAATTCCTCTCCCTGAGTCTTCCCACCAGTATCACGAGGATGGGAACACTGCCCGTTGACAAGATTGGTTGGATTTTTAGATGAAGTAAAGCACTTAAATGCTCAGTATAATTTCTGGTATATAGTAAGCAGCCAAGAAATGTTAGCTGTTATCATTGTTCATGCAATATAATAAGATTTCTTTGTGTTTCTTTTTCTTTTTTTAAGAATAAGTGTTTTTGACGCAGCAGATTGAAAACTATTCTTTTTAATGATTTGATGGTGCGTTCTCCTCTGTGCATCATGTGAGATTGTCAGACTGGAGCCATCTGCCTTGGATTACTGTATAACTGTGCAGTTTCTACCACTGATTAGTTATGAAAACCAGAAATGGAAGATGCGTACAATAACTCACTCAAATGCCCGTGTATTTCTAACTTTTCACCCCTCTCAGAAAGCAAAGCAAGAAATGGACTTACCAAGATTTTCGGTTTCCAGGGCAGAATGGTAGAAACTGTTTCAGTTTGCAGATCCTTGTGTTTACTTTTCAAAACTATTTGATTGATTCTGAATGTTTATTCTCTTACAGCAGTGAAAGTTTCTGCCTGTTAGCTTGTTGCAGCTCAATTATCAAGGTTGATGGCTTTGATACATGCTTTGGATGGTGATGCTGTGTACTGGAAAAACTGAAAAAAAAATCAGTAAATAGATTATCATTGTAGAGGCCCTGCTGTTTTTTGTTAAGTAGGGTAGCTTAATAGACACTTGTGTCTCTTTTAAATTAAAATACTCCATTATATATATCAAGGAATGACCCTGCAGAAATGAATATTTTGTTGTGTTGTTCTTATAGGATGCCTGGTTCTTTCATCAGAAACTGCCTTTTTCTAATAAGTTATCATTTTTTTTTGTTTTTACAGGGTTTTAGTAATTGATGCTTAGGCTTACATGAAATTTTTGAGAATATTTTGAATTCTGTATACTAACTAGTCATGAGGAATAGCTAGGGTTACTAAGAATCTTAAACGTGGAGATAATTCTACACCTTGAGGCCTATTAGTCTTTTTATATATATATATATATATTTATGTAGGCCATGTTGGGCACATTTCTCCTGACCAAATACAGAACCAGAGTTGTCTATCGACAACTGTAGCAATAAATGAAGCAAGGCTCCAGAAAAACCAATGGGCACTGCAGGTCAGAAAGAGTGGTTTTCTTTCCCAGTGTGGCCGAATCAGATAAGTTGCATTCATGCCATTTAAATGTTGCGACTTATTTCCTCAGAAAAAGTAGAAGGGAAGAGTTTAAATCAGGAAGCAGTCAATACCAAAATCAAATCTCTTTTGTGATAAGCTGTCAGTGTTGTTTTTAAGAAGCCCATAGTTAAATTATTTCATATTTTTAAAAAATACCGTGTTTAAATAATGCCATCTTTAATGAGAAAATGTGAGTGAAGCAATTGCAAGTTTATAGTCAGTACATGTGAAGTTTTGTGTACCGTTCCAGTAATTGGAAACATGTCAGAGGTGTATCAGCCAGTTTAATGTGTATGTGGAAGCCTGTTAAGTGACAGTTCGCGCATAAGGTGAAATCTATTTTTATTCATCTGTTACTTGAGAGTGTTAGTTGAGGTGCCCTGGCCTCTCCATCCCTTTGACTATTGAACATTGCTCCTGTGAGACCTTCCTGGGTGACTTCTACCTGTTTGATTTAAAGCGGTTCACGTTGACCAGCCTCTCTTAAACAGAGTGTTTTCTGTTTAACCGCTCTGCATCTCCTATATACTGGACAGTAATTACTTTGTGAAAATGCTTCCTCCCCCGTTTCAGTAAGATTCAGGATTTTAATGTTCCCCCTCCATGTTGCATCTGACTTTTCATGAACTATTTTTCCCCCAAGTCTCCCAAACACAGATGACTATTGACGGGCCGTGCATGCGCTCAGACTTCCGAGAGGACTGCCATTTGAACCTTTCGTGACATAACATGAATGCTGCTGTTGAGAATGGCCCAGAAAAAGATAGAAAGTAGCTGTCTAGACAGCCAGCATACAATGGGGAGGTCAGAGGAGAGATGCATTTGCAGACTAAGGAGTCATTGGTGGAAAATGTTCATTAGGCATGTCTGGACATCTCCCAGGGTTCTTAGGTGGTCACTCCAGGGCTAGCCAGTATCTCGGAATGTGTGTAACCTCCTCAACACAGGACAGAGTTTCAGCTTGGGCACCAAAAGTTTCCTTAGTTAAACTTCCCAAGAGATTCCCAATTAGGATCTTTAATGATAGCTTGGTAGTCCATGAGTCCACTTAGATAGAAAGAAAATTCTTACCGTCTGTTTCCTGTTTATAAATACAATTTTGAACTTATTTGTTCCCTACAGGGTGAAGAAACCAAAAACCTGACGCTCGTCCTGCATCGGGACTCTGGCTCCCTGGGGTTCAATATTATTGGTGGCCGGCCGTGTGTGGTATGTTAATTGCTGAAATGTGTTTTTCCTTTCCCCCATGTAACTGGAAGAGGAGTCAAGGCTTGGGGGGTTAGGATAGGAAACCTCGCTCACCTTGTTCTGCTCTCTGTAATTAGAGAGTTCATTGTTTATCTAAGATCTTCACACTCAGGCACTTTTGTTTAGTTGTGGTCTCCTATAGCATTGTCCTGGTGGTACAAAAGCTAATCTACACTGTTTAACTTTTGAGTGCTTGTCTGGTTGTGTAGCAAATGAGCTGAAGAAAGTTGTGTGAGATGTGTGCGGTTGTGACTAAGTCTCTGAGCTGGAGAGTGGCTCTAAGTCTGAAAGTCTGGTCTGGGGTTCTGCTCTGTCAGCTCTTCACTAGTCAGGGACGGTTTGCTAATTTGTGGGTTATTGCATCCCTTTGCTTTTTCCTCCCACTGCAGCTTTTTGTCCACCCCATTTGTCGTTAGCCCCTCCTGCAGAAAGAGGAGAACAAATTCAAATCTGTCAGTTTCACCGCGAGGAAAACGTCTGCTGAGGGCTCTGGGGAGGTGGCAGAGGATGTGTTTCAGGATCTCCCCTTTCAAGTGGGGTTATCTGAACGAGTGTCATCTCTTGCTTGTTTCTTTTGCTGGCCATTTCCTCATTTATAGGCTTAAAAGGAAAATAGTCAAAGGAAAAGAAAAGAAAATCAAATTCACTCATTCAACAAATAAGTATTGAACATGGGCCGCTTGCTAGGAGCTGGGAGATACCATGGAGGCCAGGGACATAGGTCCCTGTGGTCCTTGAGTTTATGTCCTGGCGGGGACATCAAGCAAGAAACAAGTAAATACAGTAGTTACAGATTGGGAAAAGTGATGATGGTGAAGGAAAAAATGGGAGGATGGCATACGGTAGATACCCAGGAGCAAGGTGCTTCGTTGGCTGGGGTAATCAGGCAAGAGAGAGAGTAAGCTGAATTCTAAAGAATGAGATGTTAGCCATCCAGACGCAGCTAATGCTTGCCCCATGCTCATGAAGCTCCCGTCTAGATGGGGAGACTCATGAGTTAGGAGAGGATGGCACTGCTGTCAGTGGTATACTCTGTGTCTGGGTCTGCCTAAAGACATCTTAGGGGTCACTGAATTCTAGGGGA